>NW_011948413.1:394239-484570 GCF_000503995.2 Ceratosolen solmsi marchali
GTTCAGCAGACACTTTCGATATTTTCATAAAAAGTGCAAGGTATAAAGATGCAGGATGTTCATTATGCCTTCGAAGGATATTTATTAACTCTCACTAATGAAATTGAACGAGGAGATTTCTTCATTTTTCCTGGTGAATACTAAAGGCTAGGCATCCTCTCTGACTTGAAAGCGAGGCCCTCTCGAGCCCTAGCTGATGGCTCGCATTTTTCTTATCCTCTACTCCTCATTTTTTCGTCTGTCGGTAGTACACGCGCGACCTCAATACCTCACTTTTTGCCTCTTCCCTTACCATGTTCTCATGCAGCATCCGCGCGCGGTCAAAATACATTTTTTCAGCTCTCTTCGACGCCGCGGCCATGCTTAGCCTCGCAATGGCCCCGCCCGTCTGATTTATCGATTATGATTTTTTCTTCCCTTCAGATCATTGAAAAGTTCTCCCTGCCCATCCTTGAAGCCACTTTTTCCCGCTCGCTCTTTCGTCTGCCTGTCTTTCTCGTGCTCTCTTTCATATAGACTAATACGTTTAAAACATATACGTCGCTAGATTGCAAAAAAAATGTCTGTGCGAGCCTTGCTCCATTCATAGTTTCTTTATGTTTGCATGTCTTTGATTATTTTGAGGTTAAAAATTAACATTAAAATTCAAACTACCAAATTTAACTATAAAATATTGTTTATTTATAAATTTAAATCGGAATGTATAGTATTACTAGATCATATTATATATTATTCTCCTTAGATGATCTATTAGATCTCCATTTAATCCAATAACTTTTAATAATTAAACACTGAAACTAATTACGATATTAATGTCGTACTTTGTCGATACTTTGAGCAGTTATATTCACAATTTTATTTTATAATTTCAAAAATTAGTATAAAATACATGATATATTATACAAATAAATCATGCTTATTTAAATAATGGATTTAATTAAAGCTCTTATACATAATAATATTAATTTTTAAAAGGTTACTTAGCCCTTAGTAGCTCTATTTTATATAATAGATTCATCAATTGATTTATATTTTTCATAATTACACTTATTATGATTGACAAATATTGGTGATAAATTGAACAAATTATTTATTACCGGCATGCAATATGAATCTTTGAGTGTTAATGATTATGTACAAATTTCTATTGATTTTCAAAGTCTTATTACAAGTAGTTAGTGAAAATTGTTTTAAATAATAGTAATTTAAACAAAAAATTTTCTTAAGAAAAATAATAAAAATTTGAAAAAACACCTCCAGCTGTAAAGAGTCTAAAACTTATAAATGTAAAAAATAACATAAATAATTAAAAAATCATATCAAAACAACTCTTAAGCAGATTTCTCAGCGAAACGGAAACATTACAAGACGCGTAACTTGAAAATAAAAATTGACCGACCGCCGGCTGCACAATATTGTACAATTGCACTGAAAATTTTACTTGATATTTCCGACACGTACTGCTTTAAAGTTTAGCCACTTTTTTTATTTACCTCACGCACTGAGATAAAACGTAAATTAAGTTACAGTAGAGGGAAGAGCAACATCGAAAGATACAAACTTTGTAAAATATGGACGTCGGAAACTTGAAATTGCGAATGTAAATGTTAAAGTAAGAAGGATGAGAATCCGAATGAGTCCGAAAATTTCAGGCCGTAACAGCTAAGAATTAAAAAATTAAGTCGAACTGGTGATTCCAACAGTCAAGCAAATTATTAGGATTATCGGGCTCGCGCGTGCACAGCGCTTTCTTCCCGTAAATCCAAATCCACACAAACTTCAGTAATTTACAGACCGACTCACTCCGTGCAAGCTCCCCGAGATCCAACAAATTGCCTTCGCAGCAAAAAGCCTTTCCCGGCGTAAAAACAAAGGGTCGCAAACGAGCAAAAATTCTGGTTGAGAGCCACTGAGCTGCACGCAGCTGCCACATTTGGTCTCCTCCTTCTCTACTCCTCGCCAACCCCTAGTTCTCCACCCACCCTCTCAGCCACCCGGTCTTGAAACCTGCTCCCTCGGGTTGCGTTGTTCGCGTTGTCTGTTCCCACGTGGCCAGCATTCGAAGGGGTCGCGCGACCGCTCGCGAAGTGCTTGGCCGACGGAATGAGGTTCACGAAGGGTGGAGTGCCTGAGAGGGTGGAGAATGGAGAATAAAATGTAGAGGGGATGAGCCGAACCACCCACTGGCCAGTCACCCTCGTGCGCACCCGTACAGCGTGAACTCGAGCCGCGATAACGGGAAGGGGCTGACCCGGCCAAGATATAACTCCGAGAAAAAGACCGAGTTCTAGCTCCAGGGGTGACACCTTTCGGCTCTTCGTTACGCTCCGAAAATCCCTCGGAGAACCATGGTGGACGAAGGGTGAGCGGCTGTGATGGAGACGGCAGGACAACATGAGCTGACAGGGGTAACAGAAGGGAGGCGACAGACAGACAGAGGAGAGTAAAGGAAACTCGCGTTGGGGTAGCAAACGCGAGAAAAAGGTCTCGTGAAAGGTATTTTTTCTTTCTTATTCGTTTTCTTTGCTTTGGATGACTTGTTACACAAGCACTTTTTTGGAGTTTATTCTTTAATGGGGTTTAGCAGTATCTTTAAGACCACCTGCATGATGAAAAATACCTGTTTTATGTTCGATACAAAATGCTCAATAGACTTATGATCAATTGTACAAATCTTTAAAATTGATATTTTCTTTACTTTTCACGTCAAGATCGGAATTTTATATTCAAAGTTTTATTTTTTACTAATTTCACTATCACATTTCTTACTTTTTCTTAACCAATAATTTTACAGGTGAAATTTTCATTTTCCAAATTATTGATACAATTTTATTTTTAATAAAAAGTTTTTAAGCGATTGTATTAAAATAAAGTTTAATTGTAAAAATTAAATATTTATAAAGAAATAATTCTAAATCTATTAGATCTTGTTTTAATTATTTTAACAAAATGTTATAGTTTCTATTTTAAATACATCGCTTACGACCTGAAAATATAAATTAATTTATTTTTTAAATATATTAGGTGAATAGTAAAAGGAAAACCAATTAAAATATGGTTAAAATCTATATATTTATTACAAATTTCTGCAAACAATCTTTAGATATCTTTTAAAAGCCAATTCTATTAATTTTCACAATAAAGTTTAAGGTAACAGATTATAACGATCAGCAATTTTCATGAACATTCTCCTAAAAACTTTCGCTAGTTCGAATCCAAAATAATTACAGCCTCTAGTGGTCTTTCACTTTTTATTAAGCAAGCAATTGTCTTTCTCTCGTTCTGCGGGTATGTGTGTGTATGTGTCCGGATGCGCACGGTCCTGTGTGAATACATATAATTTTTTCTCTTTCTATTTTTACATTTTCTGTTTTTCTTTTACACCCTCTTCCCCGTTGTCTCTTTCTAGTATTACCCCGAACCTATAAACCCAGTAAACTTCAAAAATAAGTTTATATTCTATGTAACTGGAAATATGTGTAACCTACCAATTGTACAATTGATTTTTACATTATTTATGGAATTAGAATGTAAAGGTTATATATATTAAAACTTTTACATAATATGTCACATATATATATAAGTTTGTTTGCACTTACAATGAAATATTATTGCATAACATTCAAAGATACATTTAAATAATATACTGTTTTTATTCTTCACAAAATATTCACTTAATAAAATTAATAGTATACACTTTAATAATTATTATTTATAATAACGATGAAATAATTAAACTATCAAAACGAGCAAATCATGAAATTTTGAAAAAATTATAAATCGAATTCAGAAATTTTTGTTCCTTCGTGTGTTTATATTTTTAACTATACTGTAATTATATAAACTAAATATAATTAAGTAAATTATTTATTACTTTAATTATTTTAAGTATTTTTTTATGCAATTGATAGAATTATTTTTAATATTTAAGCGTGTATTATCTACAAGAAAGAAAATTTGTTAAAAATCTATTTATTATTTGATTTGTAACATTGGTTTTAACAGAGTTCTCATAAAAATTATAATCAATAGCTATTGAATTATTTATACTAAAACTCTAAATAAATATGATAGTTATTTTTTTAAGCAACTTAATATTTTATTTATATACGTATCAAAGAAGATAAATAATAATTAACTACATCATTGACTTAGACTTAAAATAATAGTCTAAGTTGTTAATTTAAGGCGTATTTTTATGAAATAAATTGTTAGGTGGAAAATCTCATAAATAAATCATAAGAAATCTTCTAATTTAGTCAGATGAAAACTATCGGATTAATATTGCAAAAAAATTTATATTATTCAGAAATTTATAGAAGATACGTAAGTAGGATCAAGTAATCGAATAAAGGTTTTTGTAGAATACTTTAAAAAACAAACTGTTACTAAAAAATAGCACCTTTCGTGATCAGTCACATTCACATTATGTACATGATAATACCAATGTAACTCAATTGTATCTTATCTTCATCTTGCTTTTCATCTATACCCTTTATGACTGTCTCCTCATTATTTGCATATTAGCAATGTATAAGAATAAATAATAACATCTTGCTACGAGTCGACTGTACAAAAATAAGACATAAAAATTTAGTAACTAAATGGGGAAAGCAAGAAGAGCAATAGAGAACAGCTAAGAGCAAGAATAAACGTCTTGCGAAAACAATCAATAGATTTGAAAAATCATCATAAAACTACAGTAGGAGAAATAAAAGAATAGAGAGAGAGAGAGAGAGAGAGAGAGAGAGAGAGAGAGAGAGAAGGCATAAGAAACATAACACGAAATGCGAATAATCGACCTATCAGCTGATCGCTCCTGCACGCACGTGCTACTGCATCCACAGCCGTCTGATGTTGCCTTTATGTATACGCACGCGCATGTGTGACCTCTATTTCCGCAAAAGAGAAATGTATATGCATTGTGAATGAGAATATACGGGCATAAGGGCGATTGCAGTAGCAAGATGAGAGAAAGAAAGACAGAGGAAGATGAAGGAAGAGCGAGAGAGAGAGAGAGAGAGAGAGAGAGAGAGAGTGACAAAGAGTGGAAAGAGAAAAAACACTCGAGATGTCAAGTAAATCCATATCTATGCAACCGCGCAGTCGTTCTCCCTCCACTGTTTCTATTTCTCGGCGTCTTGCTTCATCTCCATACGACCACTATTAATACTCCTCCTCGGCTTCGTTCCGTATAAACGCGGATGTGTATCCGCATGTGTATGTGTGTGCGCACGTGCACGTATATATATACAAATCATTCTATATATATGCAAGCACGTGCGCATACGCGCAAACATGTGGGACCCTACATATGCATATGTGTGCATATGCATGTATTCCCTACTTATGCATAAATATATATATATTTATATTTATTCATACCAATTTATGCATGGACGAATGTATAATGAAGCGAACGCGCGCGCATTCACCGGCTTTCAATGTCAATGTCATCTATCTTCCGTTTCTCTACGGCCGGAATTTCATAGAATATAAGTTCTCTTTTACTCTCCTCCCTCCCACCCGCTTAGTTGTGTGCGCAACTATTGGTGAAAAGGCGGGTGAGAGGGAGCAGTCGTGCACTCTGACATTATGTAATTTCATTCAAGTTTTCTGTGCTACTAACACTGTCACTACTCGATTCTCGATATATACATGCATAGATCTACATACCACTTGCAATCTGGCTGCACGTGCTTACGTACGATTGCTTGTATATAAAGCTCCTCTTTCAATACTGAGCAGTTGCTTCCAACCCCTCATCTTGCCGTACCCGCAATTCAGCCATGCGGAGGTGGCCGTTTACTACTCTCTTCACTCTCAACCGCTCCTCAAATTTAATACAGTTCTATGGCACAACCATAACTCAAATGGCATTATTATTGTATACATCAGTTATAACGGTTGAAATTTTTTGACAACAGAGGAAATATGAAAACAGTTTGGAAAGATGGCTATATCAAAAAATGAAAACATTAACTACTCGTATTTGATATCCATGAATTACTGATAGTGAATTTGGTTATCGACCGATGGTAAAGAAATTCTTTAATATCAATTGTAGATAAATATGTTATTTTTGTCTCTCTATTCAAAGATGCCGATAGAAGTTAATATATTTCGAATTCGCATTCTTCAAAATTATTCATATACAACACAAACACCCAATTTCCATTATTTTTAAAATTTTTTCAATAAGAATGTTAGATGTAGATATAGAGTTAGATGAAGTGTACATAATTTTCATTTTTCTCTATAAATTGTTAAACAAAATTATTTAAATTTCCAATTTTATATGTTTTATAATGCATATTATAAATATTTGTGAGTGAATGGAGGGGAAGAAAGAGCAAATGCGAACTGCAATTAAAAAAAATATAATTGAATGAATAAATAAACAGAAACTAACAAATAAAGAAATAAATGATTTCCAACACCAGCCATCTTCTTAGATTTTTTAATTTTTTTTTTATAATATTGAAACTAATTTTGCAATTTACTCAACAATTTTTATAATTGTTTAATATTAAAGAAATTAGTTTTCAATTTTCAGACATAATGAATTGATTTTAATCAAGTGAAGAAAATAAAAATATTTAATCTCAATACTGTAATACTAAGATCAATAAGTTAAATTGTTAGAACTTTACGTATTTTATAATTTATTTAAAGTAAAATAAAAAAATTTATTTACAATTTGATTAAAAAACTAAAATATATACTCGTAAAAATAATTATATTTGGCAAGGAAAATGTATATTATTTTTCATTTATTATTCTTTTGAAATATTGAAATTTTCCGGTGTTTATATAGAGATTGAATTAAAAGATACCGATGTTAATATTAAATTATAAAAATGTAATACAGTAAAAACATTAAAATAATATAAAAAAGATTTTATTTTATAATCATAAAAATTCTATTTTACAATGTAATTGATTATAACAAAAATAAATGCCACTGATTAGATATAATTCAAAATTGATATATATTTTATAAAATTATGTAAAACTTTTATTTAATACTAAATGAATTAAATGATATAACGAAAATATACTTACGCTGATTATCGTTTATGAGATAGTTTATGAGATAGTTTATGAGATCGTTTATAAGATGTTCCTTGATGTTGTTGATTTTGTAAGAATAAGCCACTGATTATGCACACTCTTATTAGTGAGTATGGTTGTGCTATATTTAAGTTTTATTTTATAATAGCATCATGCTAATCTTGTAAGAATTAGCAATGATTTATGCCTTAGAATTGGTTTACTGACAGAAGAACAGTAGTCTTGACCTGTTTACCATCCCGAATGCTCCGTGTAGATGATTTGTTTCACCATACCAGATGCTCCGTGTGGATAGATAGACGGTAGTTGTAGTCTGGCACTTTCTTGATTTGAAGGGAATAGTGTCCACTCCTTTATCTTATAGCGCGGGAGAATAGACGCGTCTTCCTTCTTTGGTGGCCTTACCTTGAGAGTGTATGGCGAATAGCTTGCTGGCTGCGTAACTAAGCCATGCCTCTTTATGTGCTTGCCTTAATCATCCACGTGGCAGCTTACTTAGTTGGCAACAATGCATAGCTATTGCTTTAGGAAAACATTACAGGACGTTCGAGTCTAAAGCTTTAAAAGCTTCGTGAACTACGGGAAACAAAGCTTTAGAAGGTTGGAGAATTCCAACCGACGTTGCTATGCGGAGACCAGATAAAAATTGTAGGACGCTCGAAGGTAAAGCTTTAGAATATTCGAAAATTCTCGGAATCAAATGTTTACAAAATTCGAAAGCTAGAAGGCTTATACATTTCCGAGAGCCTACGTTCTTGGAAAATGCTCCAATTCCGAACATTCCGCCCGCCATCACCAATTCAGTTGATGATCACTCCCTTCCGCAGGGATTGGTAGCACTGCAAGTATGTGTATAGGCCTTACTATAGTGGTTGAAGCTGTTTTTAGTGTGACTACTCCGGCCAGTCCGTCCTTGTCAGGATGCATGTTGATAACTCGAGTGAGAGTCCACTTGCACGGTGGGAAACGTTGGTCAGTGACAAGAACTAACAAGCCAACCTGAATGTCATTCCTTGGGTAATGCCATTTAGAGATTAAATGTTGCTGCTGTAAATAGTAAGCTCACCATTCTGCCCAGAACTGCTGTACACGTTATGGTATAAATTGCCAACGAGACAATCCTGACATGAACAAGTTGTGAGCGAGCTCCTTATTAGTAAATTCCGGTAGTGAGTGCCGAAAAATCTTCGGGGTCGCCACTAATCGGTTCCAACGGTCTGGAGTTGAGAATTGTCTCCATTTTGACAAGCAAAGTGGTAAGCTCTTCTAGGGTGAGTAAGGTCTCTCTGATAGTGCGTCTCAGGTAGTGTTTTACAGATTTTACCACATATTCCCACTTGCCTCCTATGAAAAGCGATACAGGTGGGTAAATTCCCAGTGAGTATTGTCTTGTGATAACATATTTACTATCTGTTGATGTTAGATGGTGCCTAGAGCGAATAGTATGCGGATATGAAGCCATTTGTTGTGTAGTCACTGACGGTTTGATATGTATCGCAGATGTAGCAAGGCACACAAAAACGCAAATCTATGCTTTATGAATTTGCGTTCCTCACCCCTTCAATTATTTTATGGTTAAAGGGCCGTCATAGTCAACTCCGGTATGAGTAAACAGTCGTGATGGCGTAGCTGTAGAAATTGGTAATTGTCCCATCGATTATTGGGCTCAGATTCCCCTTTGTTGTGCGCACACAATGCAGCGCAATATATGTTTTTTTACAAAGAATTTCCCACCAGGTATCCAATATTTTTGAGGAATGTTCGTCAACGTGATTTGCGTGCCTCCGTATAGAGTACGTTGGTGTGCTTGATCAATGACGAGAGCCGTGACGTATATATGTTGAGGGATGGTGATTGTTTCCTTGGGTGAGTGACGCTTTGTCGAGTCTTCCACCAACCCTAATAATTCCTTGATTGTTGGCTGTGCTGTTAGTTGACTATGCATGATTCTTTGGTAACTGGACTTTGGAGTTAAGAATTATCAATTCTTAAGAAAAGTATGCTGAATGAGTTGCCTTTATCCAGAATATCCTTGCCTTCTCCAAGGTTTCTATGTTATTCTCGTTAGTGGAGGTCATCTCAATATCTTTTCTTAATTATACGATAAATGTGAGACAGAGTGCTGTCGTTCACAACAATTTTTTTAATGTTAAGTATCTGTGGATTATGTTCCATTGATATTCCGTCTTGGGTACTGTGGCTAATAGTACAGCACTGGGACGTGTTTCCTGTTCACACTGTCTTTCGTTCACTGTTGGCTGGGTTTGTCATGACTCAGGTGAATTTATCCATGGTGAGAGAGATGCAGTAGCTTTGACCTTGCCTTATGACTCCCACAATTTCCTTGTGGCACGATCAAACGATCAGGTATGCAGAGACACAGTTCCACACATCTTCATTGACTCCCAATGCCAGTAACTGTTGCATTAGTTCCCCGGCGGTGTTGATGAGTTTTTCCAACTCGGCTCTCCCCGCCTCCTTAATTGGTTTTAAATTGGAGAACACTTGATTGAAACATGATTGGATTATTCAACGTTTGTTGTCCTAAAGGACTGTGAATTGGGAGTGAATTTACATCTGAAAATTCATCTAGAGAGTCGTCACACTATGATGACTTATATTCTTCAGCCAGGTTCTTCATCAGTGAGATGCGCGACCATTGAGTTTTTACCATTATCTCAATTTCAAAGGGAAAGTATGTTGGTGAGGCACTCTATGTGCATTTTCTAGGATTCTTTGTGTTTTTTTCTTCTATGCTTTCCTTGGTTGCTATGTTATTGTTGGAACAATACTACAATAATACTACAGAAAGATGGGAGGTCGTAAATCTCCCGATACCTCTTGTTGCAATGTTCTTAGTGATGGGTTACCACACAAAGAAGTGGGAGGTCATTAATCTCGAGATATCAAATTATTGATACAATTTTATTTTTAATAAAAAGTTTTTAAGCGATTGTATTAAAATAAAGTTTAATTGTAAAAATTAAATATTTATAAAGAAATAATTCTAAATCTATTAGATCTTGTTTTAATTATTTTAACAAAATGTTATAGTTTCTATTTTAAATACATCGCTTACGACCTGAAAATGTAAATTAATTTATTTTTTAAATATATTAGGTGAATAGTAAAAGGAAAACCAATTAAAATATGGTTAAAATCTATATATTTATTACAAATTTCTGCAAACAATCTTTAGATATCTTTTAAAAGCCAATTCTATTAATTTTCACAATAAAGTTTAAGGTAACAGATTATAACGATCAGCAATTTTCATGAACATTCTCCTAAAAACTTTCGCTAGTTCGAATCCAAAATAATTACAGCCTCTAGTGGTCTTTCACTTTTTATTAAGCAAGCAATTGTCTTTCTCTCGTTCTGCGGGTATGTGTGTGTATGTGTCCGGATGCGCACGGTCCTGTGTGAATACATATAATTTTTTCTCTTTCTATTTTTACATTTTCTGTTTTTCTTTTACACCCTCTTCCCCGTTGTCTCTTTCTAGTATTACCCCGAACCTATAAACCCAGTAAACTTCAAAAATAAGTTTATATTCTATGTAACTGGAAATATGTGTAACCTACCAATTGTACAATTGATTTTTACATTATTTATGGAATTAGAATGTAAAGGTTATATATATTAAAACTTTTACATAATATGTCACATATATATATAAGTTTGTTTGCACTTACAATGAAATATTATTGCATAACATTCAAAGATACATTTAAATAATATACTGTTTTTATTCTTCACAAAATATTCACTTAATAAAATTAATAGTATACACTTTAATAATTATTATTTATAATAACGATGAAATAATTAAACTATCAAAACGAGCAAATCATGAAATTTTGAAAAAATTATAAATCGAATTCGATGGATCTAATCGAATTTCGAGGGCAAAGCATATCTGTCGACTAAAGCCTTTTGATTTGATAAAGAAAAATTTTTGTTATTAATATTTTCAAAATTTTTTTTTGATTTTTTATTTATTTAGTAAAGAATACTATAGACAATGTATATTTCATTTATGTAATAATAAATAGGTATTTGAATTATTATTAGATCATTACTGTATTACTAATATATAATGGTGAAAAGTGAGAAGGTAAATAGAAAAGAGAAGATTTAAATAAGATTAAAATTAAGATGAATAATTAAATATAAATTAATTAATTGTTGTATTATTACACGCGGAAGAGTATAATTGAACATTATTTTTAATATTATCTTCTAACATAGCTTTATAGCAATAGCATCAATGTAAAGGTTTATATTATGCATTAATCAAGTTTCTTGTTTCTCTGTAGCCGAAACATTTGTATTCGCCAACGTACTTGGTACATAATCGACGCGCAAACAGTTTCGAGATGTCGACCTTTATGGTCTCTCTGTTGTTGGGTCTCGGATATAATGCCTACGTCATAAATGGCTATGCCTCAAGTTATCAGACCCTCTGTGACCAGACTCTTGTGCTCTGCCCATATTTACCACCATCCATAGAACCATCCGCGCCTACACCATCTCCTTTTGTCAGTAAATATAAACCGACGCCTCCTGCAGACCTCACCAGTAAGTTTCTCCGAAGTATCGAAGAACGTGAACAGCAGAAAATCCAGAAGGAATATGACCGCCAAGAGGAGGAACACATGCAGAACATCGCGGTAAGTCTTCTGTAAAATAGTTAAACTCATCCTTAAATGTGCTACACCTATTTCAAGCCGAATCCATAGAATTACTATCAATTCGACAATAATAACGCAAAGAGAATTTAGCACAGCATGAACTGATATTTACCAGCTACTAAATTAAGTTTTAGGAAATCTATATTAACGCCATCAAAAGTATTAATTTCATCCTTTTTGAATATTTTGATATAGTTTTATAAAATGAATAAAATCAGTTACTAAAATAGAGCTATAAGGTATATCAGTATATAAGAAACAGGTGATTTAGTTAATAATAAATTTTTAAAAATTGTTTTGACAAAAACAAATATAAATAAATAAATAATCCAATAAATCTCATTGACAGAACTTGGAAAAACCGAAACGTGACCCTCTGTTCGGGATGCGAGTGCATAGTTGGGTACTACTGTTACCGAACGACCGTGGGCCGCGCAGTTTAGAAATTACAGAGCCGTTGTTCATCGAGCCAGCAACGGGATACTCATATTCAGTTCAAGACCAAAAAATTGATTACTATTACCTCGGCATTGAAAGCCTCTGGAATAGTGACAACTACTGGGTAAATATGCAGGACTGCGCGGAAGCGTGCACAAAACTCAAATGGGATCTCACGGATACACATTGTTGGGAACATCTGCTAGCTGGGGAACCTACAAGTCTTCGCAAAGTTAACGACGTTGAAAATCCAGATATTAGCATACGCGAAGAATTCCACTTAGTTATGCCCCCATCTTACATCAGCCGCATTCAAATATCTAACAAAGGTATTGAAGACTATAACTATCTTAACCTTTTCTAAAATGAAAAATACATATGAGAAATATGGTAGGCCAAGTGTTTAACTTGATAAATTTTTATTGAGCTCATAAGAGAGAAAAAATATCGATATAAATTATTGAATAAGAAAGATCCTTTGTAATTTTCATATACGATCATTATCAATCATTTATTTATTCTTGAAAGTTATTTAATTGAGCTATAACTCTTATTATATTTAAAATATCCAAATATTATTATTATTTATTCATAACTTTTACTTGTAATATCTGCAGATTATGAACAACGATATCCAAATGGTACTAAAAGCATATACTTTAAGAAAACAAAAGTCTATTTATACGCTCCATTTTCACGTAACGATGGCTTAATTGAGTCCGTTACTTTATATGATGATTACAAGTACAAAAATCCAATTTACATTTATGAGAAATATCAAGAACGTGAAGATAAGCTTATAAGATCCGAAAAAAATTTATGCAAAGAAACTATTACTGACTATTATTCTAATGGACGAATAGATGCTTGCAAGGGTATTAAAATTCGACTTTCTTATATTTCACTTAATGAAATGAAATCAAATTTACGACTACTCATTAATATAATGAAAATATTATTTATAGATACTTTTAAGAGCAATACTATTTTCAAAAATACATATTTAATTTTAATAATGCTTATACACCTACAAATACTTTGTTTATTGTATCTAATTTTTATTGTCCATTTACTATTTCTCATAATAATAAATTTAATACGTTAATTGGATTATTTTTTAGCTCATCAATATTTTATAAAAAGTAAAGGAACCATTGACGAGGAAAGAACATTAGAATTCTACAATAAAAAGAGACTCGATGAACTAGCTAGCTTTCACTTGCATTCGTTATTTACTTCCCAAAATTATAAAAATCGTAACGATAACCTTTACAATCGGTAATTGCACATATCGATGTTTTTCATAATTAAATAAATTAATATATTTATCTATTCATAACATAACATTTTTATTAGGAACAATACATTAAAAATATATTTTTTATTTACTAATTTTTTAACATTCTTATAATTTTAAATAAACTATAACACGTAAAATTATTACACTTTATTCTATTTAAATAAAAATATATTTTTATTGTTCAATTTACGTAGAGATATTTATACTATTTAAAATGTCTATTTATCAATTTAGATTCGTGGAATACTCCGTTTTCAATGATAATCTACAAAATAATATTCACGAACGAACAATTATAGTAAGCTATTATAAAAACTTTAAATTTATTTTATACTTTATCGAACAAATATATTTTTTTATAGAAAATTGTGGAAAATTTCCATAGAAACATAAAAGTTACTCCAAATAAAGACATTGCTACTCGTGAATTTGATTTTATAAAAAATGAAATACGCCTAAAATTTCATTACTGCGAAGGACAGTACACACAGGCTACTAGAACTTTTATTAAGCCTCCTATCACCGACAGAGGAGATCGCCTTGTTTACTCGCCACATATGACACAGAGTTACAATGTGAATATTATTAATTATAATTTGGAACATCTAAATTAAAATAATAATTTAAAATATACATATTTCTATTCTGTTATATACATATTATTTATATTTTCAGCCTGACCCAATGGCTGAACCTGAAAACTTTGACGATTTGATTGAATTATTAGAAACACTTCTAAGTGAAGAAGAAACTTGTATTGTAGAGATCCGTAAAGGAGAAACTGCAATTTTCAAATTTCTTGAAGACAGAGCTAATGAATTTAAGAACCCTAAACTGAAAATTTCACCATACAATCCTATTAGAAATGAAGATGCTAAAACGACGTTACTCACTATGGTAAAATGTATTTCATAAAACATATGCCATTTTAATTAAATAGTTTTTATTTATCTTTCAAAATTACATATAATTTATTAATTTATGTTGGTTACAAGGAAAAATTATTTAATAAGTAGTTTCCATTAAATAAAAATCAATAATTACACGATAAAATTTTGTATGATTTTGCAGGAAGAAGAAATCAGAATTCGAAGTGAACAAAAGGTTGATATAGACACTAATTTCTTAGCTCCATATATAATGAAATTAGGAAATGTGAAATATTTAACAAATAAACAAGCCTCACAAATTAGAAATGAATGCCTTGAGCACTTCAAACAAACGTCAATTAATAGAGCAAATTGCATGAAGAAAGACTATAAGAAATGCAGTGATAAATTGATTAAAATACAAGCAACTTTAACTCAAGTGTGTATTTTTTTTAATTAAAATTCTTTATCAAATATAATATTTAATTATACTATTCATTTTTATTTAACACTTTTTATATTTTTAAATTTATTTATAAAATCTCTTTATAAAGATAAAGAAATTGGTTTTTTTAATGTTTTAAAAAAATTAGAACAAATTAATTATGCAAAACTCTAATTTACAAATTTAGAGACAAAGTTTATTTAATATATAACAAAGGATTATTCAATTCTTTTTATCAGATGTAAAAAGTTAAAATTTAAGTATAAATTAATTATTTGCATTATAGTCCGAAGGTTTAACTAAAGAAGAAAAAGAAGACCTTTCCAAAACTAATAACAGTATTACCCTTAAATTACATGCCTTAGAAGTACGATTAAATCGTCATCGTGAGCTTATACCCATACGGTATCGTAAGCTTCTTGAATTTCTTCAAAATGACAATCGGCTTTCTATCCTTTACGACCAGTAAACGCTCAAGAAAATGAACTGTTTAAATAAAATATGCATAAATAGTATAAAAGGTTTGTTTAATTTATTTCATAATTTTTAAACACGCTTGATAGATTTTGTACAGAAAGTGACTTTTTATCAAAATGTAGGTTTGGGATTTAATTATTTGACAATTAGTGTATTGAATGATGTAATAATTGAAGAAATCGCAAGAGTAAAGGGTTACTGAATCGACCACGAACCCATCTGACCTATGCAATGGCCTATAAATAATCAAGATATTAGTAGGCTACTTTATTACTAAATTTTTTACATAATTATTTGATTAAATTACCTTCTTCATCGAATGTGGCAAGTGTAAATTTACTAAGCTTATTTGTAAAACTTCCAATGTTTGATAACATTGAATTATTTTGCAATCTATCGACATTTACATTTTCATCGTTTATCTCGCTTTGCTTACTTCCTTCAGCAAAACCAGAAATTAATGTATCCATCATTATTGCCTAAAAATAAATTCAAACAATTATATTATATTATATTAGTAAATATCAATTTCACATTTAAACAAAGCTTAATGCTGAATTTACAATCTTCACTTACACTTATTGTATATATTTATTTAATTGCCGATAAAATCTTAAAAACGTGTATACAATATAAAACATTATATTTAAATGAAGTCTTACTTGTTTGGAGAATACTTGTAGTATTTTAAATACACGTGCGCCATTTTCTCGCACTGGAAATTGAAGAAATAAACATGGCAAACAGTCTGGGTTTCCTTCATCAGAAGGCTTTGCCATTTCCCAATTTAATTCTGAATACCTTAAGCTCAATAAAAGACTCTGAAATGTATAAATTATTGAATGCAATTAGCTTATAGATTATTTTATTTTTAATTTCTTTCAAAGAAATTAATTCTTACAGTAAGTACAATTGTTATATTTTATTTTTATTAAAATAATTTTTTAAATTAAAAATATTGAGCTTTTAATATCATTATATATTTCAATAATCAATATTTCAATCTCTTATCAAATATTTAAATTTTTTATTACCACCTTCTGTTTATAACTAGATAGTTTAAATCTAATTACTTTACGTCGATTTTAATAAAATAGTTAAAAACTACTCAGTTACTATTAGTTTAAGTAGCAACAAAATAATAAATTTGAGACAGCAACAAAACTGCGAGCAAAAAAATGATGCGACTAAAGTAAGTAAATTTTGTTTATTTATACAGATAGACAGACTTACGCATTGTGAATCGTCGACTATGTACACGCCAATTGTATTGATAGCAATGAGGACTGGTAGGTCGTGGTTAGTAATCCAAGAGGCGAGTCCTCGAACGGGTCTCTCAATTTGGCCTTGAAAGAAGGCGGCCCCATAGCAAGGCAAACCCCAGCAGAATTCAAGATACTTCCTTAAGAGCTTACGAGGGTTGGTACTCGTACCAGAATGATTTGGTATGCGTTTGTACTGTTCGAGAAGTCGCGCTTCTGGCGCACCCTTGCCTCCAACAAGGCCCAGTCCAAAACCGAGGCCTAGAAGGAGCGATGGTGAGTTGTAATGATGAGGTAGAAAGCGGCCTCTATGCTTCCTGAAGAAAGTGAGAGTGTGGGCCTGGACATTGTATGGTCCCAGCTCGATACGCGCTTGAAGAGCTCCGAGGCTTGCGTAACGCGCCTGACTTTCACAAGGATATCTGCCTACATTCACCATTCATGAATTGCGTTTTCTTCAAGCTTAGAATGCCCTTGATTCAACGATATATTGCAGTTAATGTTCACCCAGCGACCATCAACATGAATATTTCGTTTAATCAAATTATAAAGAAATAACTTTTTTTAAAATTATTTATTATATAAGTTTTAAACTTTATGACATTTTTTAATTAAAGAGAATAATTTATTCAAATAATTGTGTGTAAAATATTATTTAAAATCAAATATGTTACATTTATCATTCATGACATTATAATATAGCTTATTTTTTTAATTTGATGAATCTAATTGTTATTTATAATAATATTATGAGCTCATAATGTCAACTATATTTAAGACAGTTTTTAATATGAAACATATGTTTCATTTAAATAATTTGTTATAATTCACATATAAGAACTAAATAATCAATACATTTAACAATAAAATTGCAGTAGATAAAATAGTACCAATTTTTATATTAAATTATTCAAAAATAAATTTACAATGTTTTCTTCTTGATGAATCTAGTTTATTATGCATTTAAAATTGATGTATAAATATCTCATTTATAAATAACTAAAATAAAATATTTAACCATTGATGTATAAAATGAATATTTCAAATTAATTGATGTAAAGATTTGCATAAATTAAAATTACCATCAAGTACGTTCCTGTTAGCCTCTGCATATAATAATTCCATAATTTTTGGTTCTTTAATTTGTTCTTCATCTCTTCTAGACAAAAAAATATTTCTTCGAAAATACAATAATGGTTCTTCGTCATTGTCCTTGTACTTTTGTGAACCATACTTATTAACTAACCTAGGCCACTTTATTGCTAACTCCAGTGGCTTATGAACTGGTCTTAATTGAACTTCTAACTGTGATGAACATAGCCATAGAGCAAATACTGGTTGGGTATTGGTAAGTGGTGATGTTCTAATGAGTCCCAACTCTGTTTCAGCTTGAATTATATTAATAATTTGTTGAGCTGTTGCATTTCGTTCTAAATCTATGGTTAAACAAACTTCAGACATGAGATAAACAGCAATGCAAATTGTTGACTTTTCTTTCTGCTGGATACACGTTTGGGCTTTTGAAAATCAAGAAATATTTAATTAAATCATACTTTATTGACTATAAAGCAGCTCTTTAAATACTAATATAAAATGTGCAAATATCTTTTGAAATTATGTATGCTTAAAAAAAAATTATTCAAATTTAATATTAATCTTTTAAGGGGTTGATATTTAAATTAACTTAATAAAAAAATAATTAATTAATTAAAGAATAATCTTACTTGAACACACTCCATCTGCTTTGTAATTTTGTTGGAAGTGAGAAATAGCTTGGTTTTCCAAATTTCTTACCCTATCTTGTTGATTCATCTTTTATTTTAAACATTAAATAAACATCAAAGAAATAAACTCCCACTGTCAGTAGTCATAATTAATTTTATATTTACATTTTTCTTTCTTTCTATAATTGCCTTTTATATCTAATTCTCATTTTAAATTACTCATTTAAAATAAGTTTTCATTGCGTGTAGGCTATGTTTGGTTGTACCAATTTATTTAAAGATATTAATAACTAGCTTAACATTATAATTTTATCTTGCACTAGATCGTGAATTTTAACTCGTCAAAATCATCTTTACCTACTGAAGAAACTAATGCACTACAGAACGTCATATAAGGGTGGTTATTGATTTTCTCAGTAAGAATTTACTGACATTACTATAATTAATATTTTTAAGATTTGTCACTATAAATAGTCAATAAGTAATTTAAAATTATGTATAAAAAAAAAACCAAAGTATAACTATATTTTTATTTGATATTTTATTTTATACAATCATTGTAAGCTTATCAATAATAAAATATAAATATAATTTTATAAATTGTCTATTGCATATAAAAATTAGTTATTTCTACAGAATAAAGGAAGAATATTTAAATTTCTTAAATTGTTTTGAATTTTCTTAATATTTTGTTTAAATAATTGTCTACGTATCTAAATTGAGACATTTGAAAAAATGTGGTAACCTTCCTTAAATTCTGTTATGAACAATTATGCACAACTTAATACATTAGTTATAATATAGATATTATATTAAATCGGCTACATTCATAGGCATTTCGTCTATTTGAGTAGAATAATATTGTTCAATATCTCGAAGAATCCTAATATCGTCATTTTTTACAAAGTTAATAGAAACACCTTTTCTTCCAAAACGTCCAGAACGACCTATTCTATGAATGTATAACTCACGATTATTTGGTAAATCATAATTAATAACAAGAGACACTTGCTGTACATCTATTCCTCTAGCCCAGACATCTGTAGTTATCAACACACGACTAAAAAGGTAAATAAAATAAAATTAAATTAAAAATAAAAATAAAATTGAACTTAGATAACAAAGTTCAAATATTCATAAAATTATACAGTAAATATATACCTTTGTCCAGATCTAAACTCCTTCATTATATTATCTCTCTCTTTTTGTGGCATATCTCCATGCATTGAACATACAGTAAAATTAGCTTCTCTCATTTTTTCTGTTAACCAATCAACTTTTCGTTTTGTATTACAAAATATAACTGCTTGTGTAATTGTTAATGTATCATATAAATCACAGAGAGTATCAAACTTCCATTCTTCACGTTCAACAGCAACAAAAAATTGCTTTATACCTTCAAGTGTCAGCTCATCACTGAAATAATAATTAAATTATAAATTAAACATTTTTGTCACAATATTTTCGATTTGACTTTACTAAAAATCTATAAACTTGCCGTTTAACAAGAATTCTAATGGGATCAGTCATAAATTTACTAGTCATTTCTAGAATTTCATGAGGTAATGTAGCCGATACCAGTACTACCTGGGTTGCTGGTGGAAGGTAACGATAAACATCATAAATTTGTTCTTTAAAACCTTTATTCAACATCTCATCAGATTCATCAAGAACCAACATCTTGATTGCCCTAGTACGTAAGACTCTTCTTTTGATCATATCTAAAATATAAAATATTTAATAATTAATCTATAACA
This sequence comes from Ceratosolen solmsi marchali, assembly GCF_000503995.2. Lineage (NCBI taxonomy): Eukaryota > Metazoa > Arthropoda > Insecta > Hymenoptera > Agaonidae > Ceratosolen > Ceratosolen solmsi. The sequence continues at coordinate 414,280 of NW_011948413.1, forward strand.
ATGAAGCAAATGTAAAAATAAATAAATTAATAAAATAAAAATATATTTTAATAAAATTTAATAATATTTTAATTATAATATGATTAAAAACATAAATTTTTTTAAGTATATAAAATTTTAATTAAATATATAAAATCAATATTGTACAATTAATATTATATAATAATAGAACAAACAGTACGTATTAATTAAAAAAATTACAATCACATATATTATACATATAACATCACTAATATGTAAGTAAAATAAATAAATATTTGTATCACAAAAACTTGTAATATAAAAGATAATATAAAAACTTAATATATGTTTATACTTTTAAAATGAATTGTTGTAATATTTACCGAATACTCTTCCAGGTGTTCCAGAAACAACATGCTGTCCATAGTCAAGTTTTCTGATATCTTCACCTAAATTTGTACCACCAATACATGCATGACATTGAACATTCATGAAATCTCCCAGAGCTAGAATAACTTTTTGAATCTGAGTGGCAAGTTCTCTTGTAGGTGAAAGTACGAGAACCTGTGTTTCACGTAATTGAGTATCGAGAGATTGTAAAATTGCAATTGAAAATGTTGCCGTTTTTCCGGTACCAGATTGAGCTTGGGCAATAACATCTCTACCTTTCATTATTGGTTTGATCGAGCGCTGTTGAATAGCCGAGGGCTTTTCAAAACCTATAAATAATATAGAATAAAGTCACGTAAGATTTTACATTTAGTACATATTAATAAATCAAATTATATAAAAATAATATATAAATAAGGAATTAAATATGTAGATCCAATTTTTAGGTTAAATTTTCTTATAAAGTGAAAGTTTATTATAAAACTTACCGTAAGCGTAAATTCCTCGAAGCAACTCATCTCTAAGGCCCATGTTGTCGAAGGTCGGAATAACCTCGACATCTTCACTAGTTTCGAATTCAACATTTGATAAATCTTCATTTTGTGCAGCAGCAATACGTCGTGACTTTCCCTCCGCCATTTTATAAAATCAATATATATAAAAATACCTCTAGTCCAAACTTGAATATAGCAAACCGCCAATATAAATTACCAACAGATGGCACTATATACATCTTTTAATCATACAATGATGAAATTGAACGTTTGTTAAATCACTGATATTTCAATTAAGGCCTATAAGTGACTCCGTGTAGTATATAAGGATATAATGAGACTCAAAATTCTAATTCTTTTGAAGATGTAAATTTTTCGAATGGATTGAGAATTATTATTTATTTTTTAAATGTAAAAAATAATATATAACAACCAAATTTTCGAATTTATATACATTAAATATTTTTTCGTGGTGAAGCAAATTAAAATTTATAATTATAAAATTTACTTTTATTTTAATTTTTTACATCAAATAATCATAGAATTTGTAAAACAGTATATAATATTAATTTATAAGATAAAACTTACATTTTATAATTTTTGGTATTATTTGAATGCGTGTAGTTAAAAAACATCAAAAACTGTGTGATTAATATCTAGAATCAAGAGTTGCTTTTTAACCTGCATAAAATAGAATTATTTATAAGTAATATTTTTTTTAATTACTTGAAATATAGATGCATAAAACTTCCACATTAAATAAATGTCTTCGGTATGTTTACCGTAATATATCTTATACAGCCTATGTTAAGGATAATCATTTTTTTGTTTAAATTACAATAATATAAGTTAATATTAATAATAATATCAGTTTGATATAAATAGGAAGGGAATATTATTTCTTTAGGAAAGATTTTAATTAATATTTTTTAATTTGACATTGAATAAAACATAAATAAATATTTTTAAAAATATAGTTTGGAATAATATAAGATTTTAACGTCTAAAATGTTTTAAAAAAATCTAAATATCTATTAATAAGTTTATCTGTCATTTTCAATTGTATATCATTACTATCATCTGTAAAGAGTACATTTATATAAGTTACCTTCACATATAAAATTTTTAATTTAGCTATATATTACTTATTGGTAAGCTCATTAAATTATATTGTACTATTTTTATTTAAAAAGTATTAAATAAATTGTATAACCTTTAATTTATATTGGAGTTTTATCAAATGAAAATATATATTTTAATGCTTATTACACAACTTGGAAAAAGCACGTAGTCAATGATATACAGTAACTTCTTAACAAATTATTGTTTGAATATATTTAAAAAATATTTAATACTACGAATAGGTACATTTTTTATTACATAAGATTTCATTTAACAATAAATATACACTAAATGAAATATAAGAAAATTATAAAGTCTGTAATTGTAAAATAATTCATAAATTGTCTTCTACTATACAATATTATATATTATTAATTTCAAACTGCAGTTAAAAGTTGTTAGCTAAACTTCAAATATATTATGATTTTTAGGTTGAAATATGTTTACTTAATGATTAAAATTTATATAAATAGCATACAATTTAAAATTTCAAATTTATTATTGAAATTTATTTTAATTTTATTTAATCTCTACTTAGTAACATTAATGTTCATTTTCAAATTCCATTTTAAATTCAGAATTTTGTATAATGTATTTATTAATTATACATACAAATTTCTATAAATAAATAATATAAGATTTTAGTCAATTAATTTATAATAAGCTTATAATATAAAAACTAAAATCTATATTTGCAAGCCTTGATAAAAAGCCAACAGTTAAAAGTTATATATGCACAAAAGTATAGTCATACACATAACACCGTAAATTTTAATTATATTATTTTAATTTAAATTAAATTATATTAATAATATTTACGATTAATATTGTATCTTTTAAATCATAATTATGATTTAAAGAAAAAAAAATTTTAAATAATATTTCAAAAAAATAAAACGTACGAATTAATTTCATTTCCTATTAATTGTTATTTTACTTTATCAGTATATGAAAGAAGATTTTAATAAATATTCATTGAAAAAGTCATGGTCAATAATTGACAAATTTAGACTTTAGACTAGAATCGAGAAGCAAAATTGAAAATCATCAGACTGTCATCGAAATAAATGTTCATCTAAAATATTACAGCATCAGATATCGAATGAAAGTGTAATACCGAAGAATAAAGTAAACAATATTCTAAAATTCACCTTATATGACGGGTTGAATATTCTTTTAATACTATGAATTCCTATCACTTACATTAAAATCAAATTTTATCTAGCTAGATTAAAACTATATATCTTTTTTTGAGTCTATCTTATTAAAATTAAATCTTACTTATGATACTCATCGTTTAAACACACATTTTTCATTTAAAAATTTAATATGATAAAGATGGTCACTACAATTATGATTCACCATCGAGACATTATCAAAAATTTGCCTGAATAAATGTATAAAACTTTTATATACTCGCAACAAAGTACTAAAAAAACTAATATAGGCAATATTTGTATACTATTATATTTTATTACATATTTTCTTGTAGCCTGTTATGTGACATAAATGAATGATTCCTTGGAAATTAAGTTGCTACAAGTAATCGAGGTATGCATACTATCATATGCCTATTTCTTATTATCATTTCATTATCTTTATTTTTATTAATGTGATTAAGTCTCACATTAAAATACAGTCGAAGTAACCAATCATTTAATAAGAATACAAAAGCGGTACGATAATTATGAATATTAATATCGGACAATGTGAATATAGGCTTAAAAGAGGCAAAGGTAGAGGAAAACAGAATGTGTACAGGTGATATTCCATTCCGCTCGTATTATTTAGTGAAACGGATAATCTCATCACAATCAAATACATTATTCATTCTTTTTTCGCGTATATCAAAGATTCGCGCGAGAATACGAGAGCTGTCGTCTTTATTAATGCGGAAATCTAAAATAATACTAATGGTGCGATAATCTTGAAAAACGTATTTGCGAGTGTTAGAAGCAACCCTCATAGCATAAAGCCACCAGAAAATTTTCGTTGGGATTTTCAGGTGAGACTCTTAATGTTCTTTGTATATGTCTACGTGTGATTTTTTTTACCACACACGAAAATGTTGACCACAATGAATTACATAATCGTAATACAATTAATATCACCATTGCTTTTATTTTGAATATAAATTTTGCACATATCAAATGAAAAACAAACCAAGTTCTTTGCGCAGTTACAAATGATATCTAACCTATTCAACTATTTTGCAAAATTGACATATCGTTGCTTTATGTTAAGTATACGCAAGTTGTTTTGTCAAACCTTATTAACTTCTAAAACTACGTAGATACTTTTATGTAATTCTTGTTATCGAAAACCATACTGACAATTATCGTTCAAAGATTGATTAATTATTATTATTTAACGCACGTTAAGAATCGGGATTTGCCATATTATATTTATGGATGAATTTCGTATTTTACACGTTTATCATTTTTTTAATTTTCTCAATTCGAAAAGATCAACATAATGGCAATCCCACCACTAGTGAGTTCAACTCCACCACCTTTGGATAACTTTGGAGAATCTGATGATGATGAATTTGGAGATTTTACTACTGCTGGATTTGATAGTAAAATATTTTATTTATTTGAGATAAAACTTGTAAACAAAAATATGGACATTAACATAAATATAATATTTAAAACTTATTAAAAAAATTGTTTTTTTAAATTGTTAATTTGTTTAAAATATGTTTTTAGGCTCATCAATAGCTTCGGATTCTCCTCGTAAATTATCTACTCCCATATCAACTCCAATATCTTCATTATGTGGTACACCAAAGGTAAATGGAATAACAAATGTTTCACAAATGGTAGCATCACCAAATATCAATGAAATTATTGAGAGAACAACAACTGACGAGATTTTAATTGTTGAAAAAACCAATGATGTGAACTATACAAATGTAAACTATAGGACAAATAGTGATAATGTTAAAAACAGTGACTTTGATAGTAATGGTTTATCTTGTATTAGCAGTTTAGTTTTGCCTAACCATAATGAGATTAAAAATTTTAATAGTAATAGTGATAGTTTGAACCTTTTTCATGATAATTATGTAAAAAATATTGTTAATAATAATGTAATAAGTAGTAACAATAGTAGTTTGGATGATAGTGGTAAAACAGGTAGTGAATTGGAAGATTCATTGTGCAATGTAGAAGGTAATGATGATCCTGAACCATTGAGTTTAATTTTGGATGATCCAAGCAGTGTTTCAGACATACATCAAAATTTAGAAAATGATTTTTATGATTATGAACATTTTAAAGATCTGTTAGAACCTGATAGTCCTATTAGAAATAAACCAATGATTAGTTTGACACTTAATTTACAAGAGCAATTTCAAGAATCTAAAGTACAAAATGAAATATTTACAAAAAATAATTCATGTTCTGGTCATAAATTTAATGACAGCAATGGATTTTTATTATTCAATACGGATAGTTTTCAATCAAAATTAGGTAATAAATCTAATTTCATTGATCATAGCAACTTAAATCATAACAAAACTTTAGGACCTAATTTTTCTTCAAATGTACAAATTAAGAATGATAAATATGATGTATTTACAAATTATAAATTTAATGATTCACCGCAACAATCTATTATTGAAATTAATTGTGATGATGTAAATTTTGAATGTAAATCTGTAATAAGTTCTGCAAATTTTAATGTAAGCTTAACTGATTTTTCTACTGAAAAATTAAATATAGATTATAAATTGGCAGATAATGTTTTCGATTTTAATAGAGACAATAATTGCTTTGAAAATTTAAAGCAAGATTATGTTTCAAATAGTAAAACAGATAATTTTCAACAATCAAAAGACAATATCCCTGATATAAAAACCACTGATATTATTGACGACTTTCCAAAATCTATGAATATTAAGGAAATGGATTGTGCAAGTAATTATAAAAATAGTAGTCCTGAAGGTAATATACAAGATAGTCTTAAAAAAGAAATTAACTGCGATTTTTTTGACTTAAAACAGCAAGAAGCTTTTTATAAACCAATGTTTCAAAATGATTTTATTGATAATCACGATAATAGTTTAAAATCAAACAATGCAATTGATAAATCAGTTTTTACTATAAATAATTGTATATCTAACTTTCACTCACCACTGACGAACTTAGAAAATGTTTCTGTCAATGATGAACTTCGTGAAGTTAATGAATATATGTCTGATGCCTGTGACACAGTAAAAAAATCAATAATTAATGGAATAGAAAATCATATTGCAAATTATGAAACAAAAAATTTAGATACAGAACAATTTGAAACTTTTTTATCAATATCTGATAATGAATTTGGTGATTTTGCTGATTTTTCTAGTGTTTCTGTAAAAGAATACACAAATACAAATTTAAATAAAAATATTCAACCATCTGAAATATGTACATTCGATAATAAGTCTATTGATGATTTTGCTGATTTTGAATCATCTATACCTGTAATTGAAAGATCGGTTAATATAATAGAGTCTATGTTTCATATTGAAAATAAGAATGTAAGTACAATTTTATTTTGCTTAGAATATTTAGAATTTTAATTTGATAGAATTTCTGCATAGTACTTAAAAATATTTTTAAATTATTTTATAAGTACATAATTTAAAATACACTTTTGTAGAAAGGATTTAAATTTAATAACATATTTAATTATTTCTAGGCTGCAAACAAGATTGAAGATATAGTTACAAATATGTTTCCATCGATTACTGCAAGTCCTAGTGTGGCTTTGCAATCTTTAATTATTAAAACTGATAAAATATGGAAAAACTTAAAAAGTGTTGAAGAAACTAATGCTCTTACTTATCAGTGGTTAAACAGCAGTAGCAATAATATCCTTTTAAGTGCTTTAGGCATCGATTCTCGTAATATAGTAAGTAGATTTTAAATTTATTATGTTAGTTAAAAATATATATAAACATTAATAAAGAATACCTGTTAAATAAAATTTAATATAATAGAAGTATGTTATTTCCATCTTCATTATTTCCTAAAAATACTAAAAGGAATTGTGTATTTATCTTTATATGGTTAATTATTAAAGCTAATATAATTCATTTAAGCTGGGTAAGAAATAATCATTTAATAATGTAATTAGAAATAATAATGTGTTATATATTAGTTATTTGGACCAAGGTGGAATCCTAATATTCCAAGATTTGCTGCTAATTTAGGTTACTCGCCTTTAGAACCAGTAAAAGCTTTTAATGATATACAACAAATAATTGCATCAAATCATAATAAAACAAGTTCTGCAGTTACAGAAGTATGTAATTTTTAATTTAATATGAAGCTTTAAATCTTCAAATAAAACTAGAAGTTATTTTATTTAATTTGATATTATTGCAAAATTATTAGTTATAAATCATAATGTAATAAAATAAATCTAAAGTTTAAATGCATTTCTACTATTCATAAAATTTTCTGTTATAAGTATTAACAATATGCATCTATAATAGGAGGTACCAGCTGCGCAATTTGATTGGCATAGTTCAGGATTGATTAATCCATTAGATGAAGGTAAGTATTCTAAAATATTTCAAATTTTAGAGATATTTAAGGTTTAGTTATTTACAATGTTTCCTGTTTATATACTTCAGTCTTGCTTGTTCTGTTTTCATTTTTTTTTTTTTATCATTTCTTTTAATTCTGGTATTTACTATATGAATTTTGTATACTGTACTGTGTAATTAACGATACAGGTGGCGGGTTATCTGCACTTCTACCACTGGATCTGTTATATCCTTTTGATCCTTTACTAACATCTCACTATCCCATACATTTTAAATCCTATCATCATGCTGCTTCTACAAGGAACTCTATATACAATTGTAAGTGTTAAGCCAGTTCTTCTATCAGTATAAATGCATTGGAATTTTATTTTTAAATATACATATACAATATTTCAGATATAACTTAAATTAATTAACAATATATTTGAAGACTAATTACAATATTGACTTTTTATTCATATTAAACAATAATTTACTGAAATTAGGTATTCTATAATTTACTTTCACTACACTAAAATTATTTTTTTACAGATCCTACAGAAACTAGTTCTTGTAAAAATTACAAACAGACTCAATTAAGTAAATCATATAAATCAAGTAATAAACAATCGGATACTCTACCCAAGCCCCTAAAACAACTACAAATTTCCAAAATAATAGAACCGTTACCTGGACCTAGTATAATAGACTGGAAGAAAGTGGATTCAGAATCAAGAACAAAAAATGAAATTCTTAAAACTTTGAAACTTTCTCAAACTAATAACAGTGTTAACAAATTAGATTCATTAAAATCTGAAAGTAATAAATCTGAATTACACAGATATGAACAACAAAGAAAATTGACGTCCAGTAAAAAAGAAAATGTACAGAATACAGAACATGTTGTATTAGATAGATTCGGTAAACCGATGACCATAAGAGCAGAAACGATGAAAATATTAAAACAGTTACCGGATATATCTTTTTTAAGTGCACGAACATTACTTTATAATCCTGATCAAAAACAAATTGTTCCAGATTTAGGTGCAATGATAAATCGTAAAATGCCCGGGTGAGTAACGTCGGTCTGAATATAAGTCGAAAAGATAAAGGCTAAAACTCATTTTATTCATCTAACTTTATTCATAGTTACAACTTTATATATAATAAATAAATTATACTTTAAACTGTTACTCAGTTATCTATATCATATAATAAATATTAGTAAAATTTATTTAAAATATTTATTTTTTTCAATTATTGTTGTTATTATTATTTTATATGTTTATTTATAATATTTAATTTCGATATAAGTTTTTAATCAAAATTATAAATTAATTTTTAACTTATATAAAATTGTAATGTTATATAAAGCATACATAAACAATTTTAATTAAGTGATAATTAATAATAAACTATAAAATATTACATATATCTTTATTAAGAACTATAATAAATATTTTAAAAATAATTTTAACTTTAATTTTATATATAAAAGAATTTTTTAATATTTATAAAAAACAGTTACTATTTTTATTTTTAAGCTATTTTGAAAAACATTTAATTATCGAATAATAAAAAAAAAGTAAAATTTTGCTACTTTTCAAACTTGAATTTAGATATAAAAATAAACATAATGATCTTCCAATTGAAAGTGGACTCAATATCTCGATTTATTATTATATAAATATAATATGTAGGAATTTGAATTCATAAATTGTTCATGACCCCTAAACTATTTTTATCTGACATTCCATTAAACTATAAATCTTATAAATTGCAATATAATTGATAAAAATGTTATCACTTTCTAAAACTTGGAATTCATAATTTCGATTAAAAAAGTTGTTTTTCAATATCAGAACTTAAGCAAAATTTTATACTTATAACTTATTAATAGTTATCATTTATTCATTTGAAGTTTTGAATAAATGTAATAAATTTAATCACCTTAGATTAAATTCTATTATAATATAACAATAAATATAAACTAAAAGAATATATATATCTATAATTTTTACAAGCATCTATTATGCTTAAAAGTACTTATTTTTGCCAAATACATTTCTACATAAAAATGTAAAACATTATATTAAAATATTTTGTCATGCAAAGCTATTAGATTTACAAAATTACATTTTTGTAAAATTTAAAATTATATTAATCATTTTAATCAATTTATATAATTTTATCTATATTCTAGTCTTCTAGAGTGTTCTATGGTACTATATTAAAAGTATGATGAATTATTATTTTGATGATAAAATGATTTTAATGAATGGATGTAGAATTTTAATCATCTTTATTCACCAATATTTGTATTTGTCTCATTCTCACTTACTATGTAATAGAAATGAAAAATTAAAATTGAATTAAACTTGTGAATAGTTAATGCAAATGTTGTGCTCAATTTTAATAGCGCATTACATATTACAACAGAGAAGTATTGGTAATAATGGATGCAAATTAAGAAACTGAGGTAATTATACTACATTAGTTCTACAAGTACCTTAAGAAAATACCACAGTGACTTATTGAAGAATAAAATCGTTGAAAGAAATAATAATATAAATATTAAATAATTAAAAAACGAATATTAGTCAAATCTGTTGCAATATCATATCCTGAACATAAATTTTAAATACATAAAAAAATTAATTGATCATTCAAGAATAAAATATTAAGACAATATTAATATCAAATTAAAATATAGTTTTACTTAAAAAACAAAACTACTTTATAGTAAAAAATTCTTATCAAAATACTTAACTAGATTACAAATACTTTATTGCTTTACATGTATTATTTTAATTTTAACTAAACATTTTTACTATTATACAATATAAACAATATTAACTTTTCAAATTTTAAATTAAAATAATTTTTGAAAAAAGAAAAATTGTTTAATAAGTCACTTATGTGTGTACGTAAGATTAAAAAATTAGATAAACATTTATGTATTTAAATGTGTCATAATACATACTTATAATGACTTTGAAAATAATTAAAATACTTGTCAATATTTCTAACTACGTTAAGTTCGTTATTTATTTATAATGATATTGTAATATATATTTTATGTAAAATATTGTGGATATTATAAATATATAGAAAAATGTTAAAAAATGTATAAGCTGCTTTTGTCGTTTTTATTACAGTATAAAACATATTACTATTGTTAATAAATAAAATATTTTAATCCTACCTTTGTATTAATACAAATTATAATTTTAAATAAATTTGTGTTATTGTGTTCTTATTTATTAGGCTTTATATAAATTATTTCACGGAATTAATTTACTTATGAAATTCTTAAATACTTAAGTAGATATTTTAATTGAAAATATTTATATCATATTAAATTGATAAAAAATGTATCTTTAAATTAAAAAACATTAATAATATATTGTTATATAAAGGTATTTTCTAAATATATAACATTAAAGTAAAAATATAAATGTTTTAATTATTATACTAATATATAATATAATACTTATTTATTTTATTCAAGTATGGTTTAATATTAAATATTTATAAGTGAAAAACATCCTTTAATGTAGTTTACTATATAAATAATAATTTGACTAATCTACTTTACTTTTAATAAATTCGTTATTTAAATTAATTTTTTTAATTAATGTTTCTTTTGCTTTAAACATTTTGTCAAATTTCCACTATTAATTCTTTTTTCTCTGTAATTATATATTTGAGTATATATATGATATAATTAATAATATTACTACTGTTTAAATCTATTTAAATCCTCTTTGTTCTTGCATATATACATATATATGCATAGTGCATGCATATACAAGAACTTTATACAAAAATTCTTACTTTTCGAATTGGAGATGATCTACCATTTTTAATTTCTGACATATTTAAGACTGTATTTATTTTATATCAAATTATTTTATCTATAGTATGATATAATTTTGAAAATAATTATGTATATGATGTTGGTTAAAAATTTAAACAAAAGCCAATCAAAACAGACTACCTATTGGAAAAAGATATTTTACCTATATTTGCACCAATGAAAAAAAAGTACATTGTATTCTACTAACGGCCAAACCAAATCGTAATACACACAAGGAAGAAAAATTGGAAATATATAATATGCAACTTAATTGATCATGCATTGTAAGTTACACAATAACATAAAAATTCATTTATCAATTACGAGATTATAGTTATCGCTTTATTCGTTGTATTAACTTATCTACAATTACTATAGGTATGCACAATATTTTAATTAAAAATATATATTTAATTTTTAGGTTATGAATATATAGTTTTTTCTATTTTGATATTTTTTATTTTTAAAATGGTTTTCATAAAAGTAAAAGCAGTTTCTATCATATTGTGTACAATATTTTATTTTAGATATTGCAGAATTTAATATTCATATATGCATGCACATATGAATATATATATATATATATATGTTGTGCGCGTGTGTGTGCTTCATTAAATGATGTATTAAAAAAAAAAGTATATGTAAAAAAATATATATATATATATATTTAATGAAACGTATTTTGGATTAAAATAGTTTATTCTTATTTTTAAAGTATACGTTTTCTAATTGATACCATTTTTAGGTGAAAATTTATTAAGCAAGTTATGTCTCGCTCTATAAGAAACAGACGAATTCCAATTTTAAGTATAGATTCATCTGTTAAACCTAATAATTATAATGTTAATAAGACAAAAAAAGATACAAATTATAACAAGAACAAAAGTAAATCAAATAATACAAACATATTGGAACCCAAGGAAAATATATTACCATCTATAAGACGCAATGAATTAAATGTACAAAATTCTGGATCAAAAACATTATTGTCAAAGTCTATAAAAACAAGCAATTCTTTTGCTAATGAAAATTCAGCATTGACCAAAAATTCACCTATTTTAAAAGATCGAATAAACTCTTTTAACAAACTTAATAAAGTTAGCAGATCAGTAAATATTAATAATATATCATCGAATGACAATAAAAATAGTAATAAAAAGCACATAGTTGAAAATAAAGGTGATCTTGATCAAAAACCTTTGTTTGAGATACAAGTATTAATCGAAAGATGCAATGATAATAAATCACAAAGTCAGAAAAGAGATTTACTAAATAATAACTCAGAGAAGTTTAATTTAAAAACAATAAATAAACTTCAAGTACATGAAATTAATTCTACAAAAAAATTAATGAAAATATCTGATTTTAAAGTAAATAAATCAAAGCTTTTACAGTCAAATATTGATAAAAATAATCATAAACAAATCTGCAAATTGCTTCCTAATAAAAAAGAAAATTTTAAAAAGTTAGATGTAAAAAATAAAATATTAAAAACAAAAAATATTTCAATTGAAAATATTCAAGAATTATTAAATAAAGATGTAGAAGCAGTACCAACTGATTCTTATAAAATAGTACATTTAAAACAAGCATCGAAAATTAAATTAAATTGTAATAACACTGAATCAATTAGTAATAAAATTTATAAACCAATAAGAAGCAAAAAGTTAGAAACGGAAACTCTGATCAAAGTTAGAAAACAAATAACTAATAATAAATTTTTTAAAAATAAAAGTAATGAAAACGACATGAAACCAATTCCTTCTTTTATAAAAAATACAAATCAAGTTAATAATATTAAAGAAAGTAGGATGAATAGTATGATTGATAGTACTGAAAGTAGACTTACTCTTTCACCTGAAAAGCAAAGAAAGTCTGTAAAACCTTTAAAAAAACAATTACGCCCTAGAACAAAAAAAAATTATTGTGAATTATCAAGACTTTCAGAAACTTCTAACTCTAATGAACAAACAATAACAAATACTAAAAAATTTAACATTAAAAATAATAAAAAATCTGTACCAATATACAAAAGTATTAAATTATCTCAAGAGAATTTCAAAGATAAAGAAGAAATTTATACTTTTCCTGATGAATCACAAGATAATGATCAAAAAATAAAACAAATGAAAAAAACTTGTAAAAAAACGACTGCGAAACAAATTAAAAAAATTAAAACTTCTCGAATACTTGGAACTCTAAGAAATCAAAGAAAAAATATTAAGAAAGGTCCAATAAATGTCAATTTTAAGGAACAAAATGAAAAAAAAATTGTTAAAAGTATTCAGAATCATATGAATCCTGAATATCTTCAAGGTGCTGAAAATAGTACAATTTCAGAAGTTTCAACTATTAAAATATCATCAAATGATAAATTACAAGATAGTAAAAAAATTAATTTAACTGTAACACCATCTATACCTAAATTAATAACATCCGAATTAAAATTATTTGGTCCCAAAAATGCTATTACTTCTAAACCAACAATGCAATACAGTCATATGATAAATCATTCATTAATTAGGAAATCAATGTCACCAATTACTAAGTTGGTTGAAAACTTTGATGCAGGAAGTCCATGGCGCTCAATAGATACTTTTTCACGTGTTCAACAGATAGTGCAAAGTACACCTCAAATAAATAAACTACCATTAATGCGTACAAAGAAACTTTCAGCACCTAAAATAAATTTTAATAAATCAATTGCTTCTAATGATACCATTCAAGTATTATCGAGTGTTTTTAGTAAGCAAAATAAACTGGAAGATACAAAAGTGTCTATTATAAATGATCATAAAATATCTCCACGAAAATTTGGAACTGTACTTTCTAATATAAGTTCTTTTCATAGTAAAAACGTGCAAAATATAAATAAAAGTCCAATTAAAGATAATCAACAATCCTCAGTAACAACGATATTGCAAATGTCTTTTACAGACAATAATACAACGTTATCAACACAAACTGAATCTCTAAAAACAAATTTATTAGAATTTCCTATAAATCAAGAAAAATCTTATGTAAATAAGGAAAATACAATAACTCCAAAAAAAACTGCAAGAAAGAAATTTAGCTCACCAAGTCCTTTCAGATTTGACAAAATGCATTCTTCTAAAAGAACACGTAATATAAATTTATTAATTATATAACTCATTAAAATATAATTTTATTAATTTAAATTTTACTTGAGATAAACATCTTTCAATTAACTTTATAACTATTCTATATTATATATATAAATTTAAAAAATTATTTTCATCAATTTTTAATAAAAATGTATTACTTTCTCAGTTTATGTTGAACCTCGATCTAAAACACAAACAATTACTGATGAAGAGTTTAAAATAGAAACAACATTGTTACATCATGGAGACTTAAAGCCAACGATTTTAAGACAATCAAATCTTAACAATTTTTTAAACATAGATCAAATGCCAGAGGAAACGCATATATCTACAATTCATGGAATTTTCAATGATGTTCATTCTACTCCAATAAAAGGAAGAAAATTTAAAAAATTGATTATAGAACCAACTATAGAAAATGCATTTGGTTTTGATGATTCGGATGTACATGAAATACCATCAGTTAATAATTCATCTATGTCAATAATTAATAAAAAACATAATGTCAAGAGCACAAAAGAAAATACTACTTCAAAAGTAAAAGATAAGCTACAAATTTCATCAAGAATTTTAGAAAATCCAGCAAAAAAATTAATATTAAAATCTGGTTTGAAAAAAAAACCAAAAGAAACAATAGAGTCGTATATAAACAAAAACATAAACATTATTGAAAAAAATGATAATAAAACAATTGAAAAGTTGATAAGTGGCAATGAGCTTCAATTATCAAATAAATCAGTATTAGATTCTATATTATTCTCAGATACGTTTGACATTCTTTGTGAAAAAAAAGAAATTAAATTACCCAAAGAATTTCCTTTATTTATCGATTTACAACCAGTTCATTTTAGTGAGGTAATTTATAAAATTAAAATATTTAAATTTTAAATTAAAATTAAAATTATTTTCATTAGTAATTTTATTAATTATTAATGTTTATTATTAAAAAAAATTTTTTAGCCTCCAAGACGTTCGTACCAGAAGCGAAAACGAGAAATTCTTTTGGATATTAATAAATATAATTTTGTAGAGGAAAAAGATGAATATAATGAACCGCGACTCAAAAAAAAAAAGGTAACTAAAATTAATAAAGAAGAAAGAAAGCGAATCAAAGAATGGGTTAAAAATATAAATGAAACGTTTGAAGAAATCGACCATTTTGATCTAATAGTAGAATAAATTTATCAATGTAGTTTATCAAATTCATCAAATCATTCAATTCTTTTGAGAAAACAAATCAGTAAATGATTACACCGTTAATACATTACAGGTGATAACTTACCTGATATTTTTTAAATATTATTTTGGTATGGTACTGTATATAAAATATTAAAATAACATAATTTTCATGTAAATTGATCGATATTCACATATATATATTTAAGTTACTCTTTTATAATATTTAATTTTAAATATAAATTCAAATTTTTATATTATGAAGAAATTTAATATATATTCTTACCATATACTTTTAAATATATTTTATTGATTTACTTTGATAAGTTTTGTTATAAGTGATATAAGAGCGCATACTACCAATAATCAATAGAAATAATGTGAAGAAAGCACGTATTATAAAATTATATTATAAAATATTTCAAATCAACCATACTCATTTATTACTTACATTTTAAAATAAGTTTTTTATAGATGTATAGTTCTAAATTAATGACACTCATAAATAAATGATAATGAAATGAAACCAAGTTTAAAACTAGTGGTTTAGTTTTTATATATTTATACTGTCGTATTGCACGTTAATTATAACTTTATATTAAATGTTAATGTATTTATGTATATAAAACAGTAAATATTTAAGTATTTTTTGTATAATATTTTAAATAAAGAATTTCAATTCGTTTATAAACTGAAACTGTTTTTAATTTATTGAATACATATTTATTCCTCTGTTGACCTATACTACACGTCTTTTCGCAACAGCGTAGAAGAAAAGATTTTACGCATTCGACTTATCTCGGCTTTCGTGTATAGTTACTCGTAAGTAACTACACAAAGCAACAGAGAGACGGTTTTCCGATCGGCGACAAAATCTTGGTTATTCAGCAGCTGATAAGAAGCAACATACATAAGCTGAGTAATTCTTGATAATAATCACATTATACCTATTAGACTTGAATCCTTTGTTTTCATATAATTATAATCTTTGATTTTTTGTCCCACTTTTTTAACAAAATAGAAATTAATTTTTAATTTCTTTAACTTATCATGGCAATAGATTTAACATCTCATTTATTTCTAACATACTATTAATATTTTTAGATTAATTTTTATAATTTTATTTCATTATTCAAGGATAAATTACATTGGAATTTTAAATAAACTTGAAGCAATTATATTTCTACTATGTATTCAAAAAATTTTAATTTTTGCGTATATAAATTATTATTAAATGATGATATTTACATATTCATATTTATTAAAATAATAAACTGTCTGTGTAATTCAATCAGTTATTTTAATTAAATTTATTTTTTATATTGAAATATTTTTAAAGCGATTTTTAAATGAAGATAATAAGATAGCGCTATAAACTTTATTTCATTGACTTATAATTTTTGTAGATATTAGTATTATCAATTATAAAATTTATATACATACATATTTAACAAAATTTCTATTAATTTAAAAGAATAAATATAATTAGTATTTTTTATTTATTTAAAAAAAAATATTTCACGAACTTATACAATTTGAATATTAATCATGCAAATTACAATATATTGATAATAGATATTGAATTTTTTTAAATGTTTAAAATCTAGATATTTTACAAAAAAAAACAAAATTGAAATTGCATTTTATTATCACAAGGTTTAAAAATATATTTAATTAATTTTCTAAAAATATTTAGAAATAAATTTTGTAAATGTAATTTCGTAGGATTATTTATGGAAATATGTAAACAACAAAAAAGATATTTTTCAAAAAATTACAATTTATATTGAAGTTCAAATTATTATTCCGAAATATTTACATAATATTATGAATGTCTAATAAAACTTAATCATTTAATTAATTAATCTGAACCAATTACTTTTTATTTAGCACAATTCATCGATTTTTAACTTGAAATGTAAAATAAGAGTTAAATATATATTTGCATAACAATGTGATGTGCATTTATGAATAACTCACATTCAAATACAGCCAAATGAAAGAAAATTTATTATTGAATTATATATTATTGAACAATTAAATTAATAAAGGAAATAAGTATGGCATTCTTGTATTTTAAATAGAATGAAAAATAAAAATGATTAAAGCAATTATTTGTCTTAAAATTAGAAATCTAAAATATAGAAATAAGAAAACTTTACAGGTGAATTTATTAATCTTTATGGAATTCCTTTTATGTTATATAAATATTCTAAATATATAATAGTTGTTATAACAATGTAAAAATAACCTAGTTTTTTAAACAATTTAAATGTTTGATAAAAATTCAAATAATATTTATCAGTGTAATGTCGAATACTAGAAATGATTACTTATTTGTAACAAGGAGAAAAGCCGTCAGTGCGTAATTATATATCATCCTATCTTATCTTATTAAAAAAAACAATGCATCTAAGAAATTAATCATTTTGGTTAAAAATTCAACAACTGCGTAAAACAAATTCTTGGATATTTTTTAACTATAGTTACGGAGGAAATCATAAAAATACAATACATTCTTCTACATATCGGATATTGATCCGTTGTCCGTTTCTTTGTTTAATACTCTTAATACTTTTGCAAGCTATAACAATTTTTGCCTTACTTCTGTCAATGGTTTAATAAAATTAATAAAATTGAGGAAATAAGAATCCCTTGATATTTCCATTTCCGAGTCTTATTCACAATGTGACCCATCTTATTTTTCACAATGAGGGTTGCTAATAATAATTGCAGCCATCTTATTAATATTAAAACTTTAAATAAAAGCATAAGTGAATAAAGTTCATCAACATAGTTCATCAGATGTCAAGGGGGTCAAAACATTGATCTCAAGTATACCTCTGTGAGTCAGAATATTTATGGTTGCTTAACTCCCAGTACCAAATATGTGAGAGTCTTATCGTATTTCCAGATCAAGGCACAGAATCCTTAATGAAGTTGAACTTCGACTGAATATCTACGAAGTTGGAACCTCGCCGGTTTCGTGCTCAAGTTGTCTTGCCATTGATTCCTTGATTAAATTAAATTAATTTCAGGAAAGATACCCGAAACCTTACTCTGGCAGTTACTAAAACGTCGTGAAGAATATATATTTTAAAATCACTTCTTTTTTATACATCCCTTGCATTTAAGATATTTAATTTTCATTTAATGTCAGTTCGATACTAAGATATTTTTCAATACTAAATCTATATTTTATTTTTTTTGTAGCAAATAGAAAATCAATAGTAAAATGATATGAGCTATACTATTTATTACTTTTGCTAATACACTGAAAATGAATAAATTAATTTTATTTTTCTTGAAAAACTGATTTTAGGAATATCAAATCAAAGAAGTTAACCTTCCTTTTAAGTTGTAAAAGAAAAAATATATAATACCTCTACAAAGTATGAAATATATCATATTGGAATAAATTATATCATACATATCAAGGCTTTTTACTTAAATAAATGATTATTTTAGGATACAGTAATATTGTAATAACAAGGAAAGGTAAAACGAATTGTACACACGTGGTAAGTAAATAAAATCTCAGTAAGGCTTTATCCTTATTCGTGTCTTGTAAACCCTCTCTTCGTCTGTTTCCCAACACCGCTAATTTTCTGTAGCCACATAAATTGCAAGCTCTCACTCGATAGGCGCGGGCGTTATAAATAAGGCCCGTAATCGTATCCTCCTGTCTTCTCTCTCTCTTCTTCTCTTTCTTTTTCTCTCATTTGCAATGCACGTGTGCTCCTTCCCGTTTTTTCCTTCATAGACTGAGTCATTCTCCGCCCTCCGCGTGCTTCCCTTGATCGCTTTATTACATGAATTATGCGACCGACCCTCCCTATGATAAAGTCCTGTACAACCCTCGTTCCTTAACGAATTAAATCTGGTCCCAATTCTTGGTGCCCCCTCCGTCCTATTCGTACCCTTAGACGACAGCTCCTTCTTCTCTTTCTCTAGCTAAAATTCTTATATAGTTCTATAATGTTATTTTTCTAAGGACGCCCCTTTGCAGAAATTTTGTTTGTCACAACACTAATCTTGTCACGTTTTCCAGAAAAATTAATTATACGTTCTTAATGCGAACGGCCCATCACTTTATAATGAGTTCATTTTGGCCATAAAATATTGCATAGATGGGTAAGAATCACTTTTCTATCAACATAATTACCAACAATAATCGGGTATCATTTTATATTAAAATAAAACATTTTAAACTATCATAAAGAAGTTTCAGATTCCTATCTTCGTCAATTACGTTTTTTAATCTGTTTATAAGATATAAATAACATTTGTTTTAAATAAACTAAATAAAATAAAATTATTTAAACGTTTGTCTATTATTTTTTGATCTTTTATTAAAACCTTCGATAATTTTATTATCTCATAAAATTATTAAAAATTTTTTGCAAAAATTCAAAGATTCAAAAAAGACTCGATGTGTTTCAAAATATCTTGTATTTTAAAATAAATCGTTGCAATATTTTCCATAATATTAATATCCGATATATATATATAAAATATGGAATTTATGTATTACATCATTTTTAATACAATCTTGGAAATTTGTGGCTAATTTTACATTTTTATCAGTAATTTCATTAAATCCTTAATTTATGCAACACCAGGATCAACTATTGTTAATATACTTCGTAAATTTTTGAAAGACAAGATATTAATGTTTTCATTTATTTTGCTTTTTGCTTGTAAAATATTCAAATATAAATTCACCAATTATTGCAAAATTATAAATAGTATCATCTCACTCTGTCCTTTCTTTGCCTTTTACCTTTTTTTCCATATTTCATTAATTGAATAAATTTAATAACTCCCTCATGCTTTTTGTGCGTCTTGTTGTTATTTCCACCATGGTGTTTGTCAATATTAAATTAATTACAGATCTTTCATTTATATTTAAAAAAATTATGTGTTGAATCCGTCGATATGTATCAGGAAATTTTTACAATGCAACAGCAATTTCTTTTATTTCACAAGTGATATTTTTATATTAAAAGATAAATTATAAAAATGTAAAAAGTCAAAAAATATTAGAACTTTATAAAATGTCTGAAAATGTAACTTATAAATTATCTTATCAAATCAATTAAAAATTATACAATTTATTTTTCGTACATTCAGACATTATGTACATTGATAATACGTATATTTATTATTTTTATAATAATAGTAATTATTAAAAAATCACATATATACACACCCATACAGACAGATCACAAATAATTTGCTTTTTTGCGAAATAGAAAAATTTAGAAAAATAATTCTAACTTTCTTTTTTATCTATATTTTGATCTATAGAACTTAGAGATTTTTATTTGCTCTCTAAAAAAATTTGTATAATATTTTTTATTGAAATTAATTATTAATCATTTGATTGAGTTGTTTTATTATATATTTTCAATTTTCAAAACAATTTATATTTAAAAAAACTCATTTTTACACCAATTGTTAAATTTATCTAAAAATACATGTATTTATAAAATCAAATAAAAGAAATCATGCTAAATAAACATGGTTGCCTTTTTTTTTTTTAATTATCTGTAAACATTAATAAAATACTTTATAGTATTTTAATGGTGGGTATTTTGATATACATTAAACATACGTATTTGCATAATAAAGTTTTATACTAATACAATGTTTATAATAAATGATTAATATAAAAATTATATTATATTTTTTTTCATATATTTATTATGTATAATTTTAGATATATATGATTCAAGAAATTTCTCCAATCTTGAATTTGTTCAGCTTTTAATTATTAAATAACTATGTTAATTTTTTTAAACGGCGTCAACTTATTATTAAATAATCTATTTTATTTAGTAAAAATTGTAATTATTGAATACTGTAATTAATGCATAGAATTGTACTTCAATATTTCAAGGTCAAACTTTTTGCATTGTATGTCCTACTTATCGACATTAGTTATTGATAAGATAACACAGGAAGTAGAAAGTGGCATGTCTCATAAATTTCAATTTTTCAGTAAAACATATCTAACAAAAATACCTTACATGTTGAATGTTCGTAAGAAATAAACGTTAAAAATAAAAAATAATAAATTCCATGTATAATAACATCACAAATTGAGATGGATTGATAGACAAATACTATTCAGAAAAGCAAGCATTGTAGTCGTTTCTATTATTCCTTTATAGTAAAGATAATTTGTATAAATAGAAACAGTATAAATATGACCCTTTGAATTAATTTTTATAATTGAAAGCAAAAAAATTTGATATATATAATGAAAATATAATTTAAATATCTAATTTATGAAAAAATGCTTATTTTTAATTTTTGATATATTCAATGCTACTTAATCTAAATTAATTTTTTTAAAACCATAAATATAATATTAAATTATTTTACTTGCAGCAGCTTTGAAAATATATTTAGAAATTATTAGAATATAATGAAAAATAAAAACATAAATAATTATAATTGCGTATTCCAACAAAAAAGAGAAACTAATGGTACTTTTGATGCAATAACTTCGTTATCTAAGGAATGTTTGCTTATTGAGCATATTATGTATAAAAGTTAAAGTGTAAGAGCTATCGCTGCTCAATCAAGCCAGAATACAAAGAATACGTTTCATTATTTATTTTATCTCTTTACTATTCACGTGCTTAAATGAAATATGAGTAATTTAGCTCACCTAACCGTATATCCTAAAATGTTCTGCAAAAAATCAAAATAGTAAACTCAAAACAATAAGTTGCATTATTTAAAACATTATATTAATATTATATATAATAACAAAATCAAGTTAATTTCTTTTCCTTTTAGTCATGTCATATTAAAATATATTTTTAATATATCTAAATCCATTTTTTTTCTACAAATAATGTGTTAAAAAAAAAGCCGTGGTTGGCGAATCCGTCACAATAGCCATGGCGGATTTGTACAAAACGTCACTTAATATGTTCTTTACAAAATAAACCAGTTTATGACACTTTTTCATTTGAACAACATTATGAAGCAAAGTATACGTGTAATAACAAGATAAAGAAAAATTGTTTTACTTGTTATATAAACTAGAAGATTATTAGAACCCTTGTTGTTGTTGTTGTTGGATATGCAAATTTATTTTACATTTTTGGTTCTTTTCGACTACATTTATAAACATATTACAATAAAAATAGAAAAAACAAATCTGTACATGTAATAAAAACGCTCAGCTCTGTTATTTTTCAACTTAAATATAATCGTATTGGAAATTATACCAATTGTTTAATTACAATTTTTCAAATAAATAGTTTTTTAGAAAACAATTTGAGCATTAAAAATGAAGTTATTTAGTTCATGTTTTATTACATGATAAATGCAGAATTTAAATATTTGATCTTATACTTAACGTTAAGCTCTTATATACAGTACAATCTATTTAATTAAAGTTTTAATTACGCCGTTTATTTTCATTCTTTTCTTCATCATATCACAATTAATAATTTTTTAACATTTGTTATTTGGTAATGAACCTCTAATATTCTCCTAATACAACGATTATAAGAACACTATCGTAGATATTTAGTGTCAATATAAAGAAATCAAGGCCATAACTAAGAGCTTTGAAATATTATATATACCAATTCAAATAATTTTATTGATTGATTCTGTAAATTTAACTAATTATAACGAAGTAACAACTTTTTAAACTGTAATACACTTATGTTAGTATTTTTTTAAGAACCACAGTCTTATTTATATTTTCAATATTTTAAATCAATAGAAAACAATAGTGTACGACGCTCAATTAATTTATTTTTACAATTCAGTTTTTTTTCTAATGATAGAATGTCTTTTTTTTTTAATGTTAGAATTATATGTTAGAATAAATGCATTAAATTAAATACATATGGCTTTCAAATTGAAACTGACATTTCCTAAAAATTTTAATTCTTTTAGTTTATCGATAGATTTATAACTCAGAGAATTAAAAAGATTATATTATTTAATATATCATATTTTGAACAAATTTTATTCACATGGAATAAATGTATTTTAATTTATATTACGATACATAAATATGATATATAAAATAATGATAATATGATACATAAAATAATAAAATCTCTATTTAAAATTTCCTATCGAAACTTTTAAGACGAGCATTATTTTTATATAATCGATATTTTGAATAGTTATACAAGATAATATACCTATATTAATGAAATAACTTTTGTTAGGAAAATATTATAAAAATTAACGTTTTAAAATAATATTTTATACGTAATAAATTGAAAAACATTTAAAAACAAATAGGTACAAAACAATACTATAAATTTTAATTTGCTTTATTCAAGCCTTTATTTAAATTAATTATATTAAATAATTATATTTTATTAATAATTATTTGCCATTTTATAGATCTCAATGTTTTGTACAATGATGTGCTAATTGGATGTAAAATAATCGTAATGTAATTAAACTATAATTTACTAAACGTATATTGTATACTATATACGTATTATATACGTATACTAACGTATTATATATTAATAAACTTTAGAAGATATAGAATGGATGACTTACAAGTAGTGTTAAAAAGTTCTTTATGAAAAAGAAATAAAGAAGAAAATACATTTCATTTAGGGGACTTTGATAGAGGTATTAATATCGTTTGTATAAAACAATAAAAAAGAATTGTGTAGACTATAATATTATTGACGTTTCTCTTGCAGTTCAGCGTTATTTTTTTTCTCAATCAAGACAAGGTGAGAAACCTTGACTGTCCAAGGATACCCTACATTTCCTCAAGATTATCACATATACATTACACATTAACCGCTAAAAAATTATTCGCCTCTTCATGTATACGACAATGATATTTCGCTGTTCATATTTCTTTATACTGGCATTGCTTCTTTTATTTTCGTACTTAGTATTTTTCTTCTCTCTTTGTTTGTTCGCCTTCAGTGGGATACACGGCTACGAGTTCACTAATTCGATAAGATGAATACCGTATCTGGAAACTGTCCCTACTCCTACATTGCATAAATTCAATGCATGATTGAAGGTTA
The DNA here is from genome assembly GCF_000503995.2 of Ceratosolen solmsi marchali. Lineage (NCBI taxonomy): Eukaryota > Metazoa > Arthropoda > Insecta > Hymenoptera > Agaonidae > Ceratosolen > Ceratosolen solmsi. Next base: position 438,969 of record NW_011948413.1, read on the forward strand.
AAAATCTATCTCAATTTCCTGCTTAGCGTTCAATTATAACCAACTTCATAACATTTGAGAAGAAAATAATGGGTAGCTTAAGCGCTTGTATAAAACCAAATTTAAATTAATTATTTGTAAAACAAACTTTGTTGATCTTCCTTTTCTATGTATATTATACAATTACACTATTGAATTTTATAATAATATAATGAAGCAAGAGTTATAATCCCGAATGGATAGAAATATTTCTATTTCCTTTGAAACTATTTATTCCGTCAATCTACAAACATGATAATCTATAAAAGGTAGAGAAAATAGAAGCTATTACTCTGTGACATATTTTATAAATCAGAGGTACTAATTTTGTCTAAATTTTGATGATACTTAGCAAATATAATAATAATTTAAATTTATGACAGCGAAATTCATTGACCATGCTTCTATGTAATTTTGAATAATCGATCATTCAAGCGAATGACTGACCGATAGGCAAAGCGCTAGATTCGGAATCGTCGTCCTCGAAGAATCGGCAAAGTCGGAGAATAATCTACAGTCAGTCTGATGTGCGTTCGGAACAAGGGCGCGCGGCGTTAATGACATTCCTTGCGCCAATTTGATGAGAAGCCGTTTGGGCAAATAACAAGTTGAAGCTGATCGCGCGTCCTTGGTTATATGAAGGGGACTCAGGGACGCAATGCATGTGAGATGTGAGATGCGCTCATGAATAGAATCTTAGGTGCGATTCTTATTTCCAACAAATCAGTTAATGTAGGCAGAGAAAGAAAGAAAGGAGAGATAATGAAGATCCTTGAAAGAGCAGTCGTTTACACCTAAGCGAAACCCCCTTAGGAAAATATTATTTTTAGTCACTAATTGCCTGTAATACTTAGACGATCGAGGGTAATTCATTCTTGTATGCAATTTCTTCTTTTTCCTCTGGACGGCCTGATTTTCCCTCTGTGTCAAGATTTATATATCGAACCTGTCTTCTTCAATGCTTTATTTCAACGTAATATTGAGCTATTTTTATAGATAATTAGAAATGCAAGGCCGATCTCTGCACAAATTCTTTACCTTACGAGGCATTGATAGTACCAGTTTATTTTAACTAGTTTTCGCGTACAACTCACGGTTCTTCTATGCTTATTTCGAGGGAAAGTCTACAGTATAAAAAAAGAGGTAATTCAATCAAATAATATAATTTTTAGAACTATAATTTGTTAAAGTAAAATTAGTTAAAAAAGTATAATTTTCACATTAAAAATTTTTTTTCTCTAAAAAAATAACTATTTTGCTTTCGCGAACAATTCATACTTTTCTTCAGAATATCAATATAATGAGTAAATAAAGAACGTTATATCAATGTATCTTTCTAATAAAATGTATTAAAGAAGTTAAATAATAAATACCAAATTTTCAAAACTACAAATAACTATTTATTTGTGAATATATTCAAATATTAGGTTTTAATAATGTTAATCAATTTTAAAATGAAATTGAGCCTTAAACTATTTAATCCATAATAATTAATATTTGCTGGGGTAAAAGTTGATTTTATTTTCTGTATTAAAATCTAAATATATATGTTTCAGCTTAAATGTAAAATAATATTATTTCTAATATTCTATTTCTAATAACAAAATGTTATTCTAATAAATCATTATAAATCAAATAAATCATAATAAATTATTTATTATACACATTAAACTAAAAATAAAAATTTAAAACAAATATTTTGCATTTGAATAACAATTTATATAAATTTCCTATTTAAACCTATCTTTAAAATACAAGAGTTCTAATCAAATTAAATGATACATATTTCTAAACAAATGTAAAAAAGGCGAGAATGTATGGTGATGACTATTAGAGAGGTATATTTGTTGATTTATAAAAAACAACTTATTAAAATTCAATAAGAAAAAATTTGACTTATAATATTGGTAATTCTTTGTTTTTCTTAGAAAAAATTCGCTTGCTAAATGTAGGAGAATTTACATTACCAAATATTAATGAAGATAAGAAATGCACGATTGTTTATTTTTTCATATATTTTCAACATTATTAATAAAGAGTCTCATTCATCGGTAAAAGTGACATTTTGATTAATAATGAGATTATTCAGTGTAACGTTGATAGAATGAAAATTGTGAGACGCTCAGAAAATAGAAATAAAAAAGTTGGAAGAGTCATACTAATTTTATTGGGCGGGAGGTAATGGTGTAGGGACGTAATCAAAGATCTGGGTTTCTGTAGCAAAGAACGACCTCCCCAAAAGTCATAAATTAGATACTACAAGTGTAACGTGCTCCGGTAAAAAAAAATACTGAGGGGTGAGCAAAAGCTCCTTTCGTCTCTCAACATGCTTCATCTTGTTTCGCCAAGAACCGTCAATTTCAAAACTCTTCTTGTCAACAGGTAGCGGTGACAAAATACATGAGGCCACGAATCGTGCGGTCAAACCCATAGCGGAGACATAACAGTCGTCTGAGTCACGCTAAGGTTCTTCTCGCACTTCTTCTTTTACTTTTTTTAATTCTTCTTCTTTATATTCTTCTATTTCTACTTCTTCCTATACCTACGCGCGAGGAGCTCCGACTCATTCAGCCATTTGCTCGAACGACTTCCCGTGAAAATTTCACTCAGGGGAAACGTCGGCGAACGAGGTGAGGAGGACGGCGTGTCCTCGTGATGACGGGGATTTTCCTATACTTCGGGGAAGTCGTTTATGATGCGGCTACAAAACCAAGGGTTGTGGTGTGTCTTGGAGACTCGCGAGCTCCAAGAGAATACACACTTTATTTGCATGTCCTTAGAAAATTGAGGATAAATGAAGTGGCTAGTTCTTTTACGGAGAATCGTAAATTGTTATGCAATCGTCGTGGGGAAGGACATAAACCTCCATTGTAAATCCGTAAATCTAAAGTCTCTCCATTATGTATCCGGATTTATATCTCCACAAATACTGATTAATTTTCTCGAGATTGATACATTATTATTAAAAGTTTTGTTTTTATTTGAGATTTATAAACTTATTAATGAGTTTGACAAAATTTTTTTAGTATTAATGATCATTTGCACTAGTTGTTGCTGTTTACTAAGTGTACTAAGCTCTTCTAAAATGTTTTCTTATCAAAAAACCAATTATAGTAAAAATAAATCTTCTTTAATTATATAATATAAAAAAAAAAATTATTTCCCAATAATAGATTTACATAATTTATCCATAAGATGAACTAAATATCAATAACTATAGATCTACAAATAGAATTAGAGATTAGTATTTTTAAAAAATTATTAAACAATTGTTATATATTTAAAAATTGTTAAATCTACTTTTTCTTGATTCAACAGGTAAGAGTTCACCTTATATTCATTTATACAATAAGATTATATCACACGAACAATCCTAAAATCAAAAAGAAATTATTTTTATATTTACATTTTTTGTATATTTATATAAATATTGTACTTATAAAAAATTTTTATTTAAACCTCGCTTTAAATTACAATAGCTTTAAATGAGTTAAACCATCAGTATTTCTAAACTAAATAAAAAGAATATAAATGTGTAATGATACTATTGAAGACATGTATTTATCAATACATAATAAAAGAACATTTAATATTTAATAAAGAAAAATTCAATTTACAAATTTATACTAGTAATTTTGAAAGAAATTTTTACCAGCAAAATATGGGAGAGTTAATTAAAGAAAATAAAATAAAGATTTTGTAAATAATTCATATTGTCTTTATATGATTTTATTGATTAAAAATTAACTTAATTATAAAATAAATCAATTACTTGTGATATAATGATTATAATGCAATAACATATATTATTTAATTAATTAATTAAATTAATATTTTTCAATTACTTCATGGTTGTTTATAAAAATCACCTTTTTAGTTTCTACTTAAATCGACTGTTAATCGAGGCATCAGTTCAAAATTATTTTATATGTGATTTATTTGTTGTTTTCATTTAAAAAATTGCATCCATCTTTTTATCAAAATTCTTTTAAAGTTTAAAATGTTTAGAAGCATTCACGATTTTTATTTTTACATAATTTTCACTTATATAATTTTAGTAAACAAAGTATAAAATGAATAAACGTTTTGCTCTATAACTTTTTTGCCTATGGCGAGTTATTTCAAAATTTAATTAACTAATTCAAATTAATTAACTAATAATTTATATTTAAATTTATATATATTATATATATAAAATTATATGTATTATATATATAAAATTATATGTATTATATATATAAGATATATTTACAAATATATTAAAATACATTAAAAAAAATTTTTTTTTTAAATCTAAATATAAAAATTTTTGGACTATTTTGTTTGACAACAAGTCAAGTATATAATTTACTTAAATTATGAGGTAAAATCTTTAAATATTATACATTCATTAAACATTGAATACATAATAATGTTTGAACTATTTCCATTAGTAATTTAGAATATTGAATACATAATATTGAATACATAGAATGCAATGTAAGACTATTACTCATCATTGTATTAAATGGAATGAAATTTGTGATGAGAAGCAACTTTTATTCTTACAGCCTTTGACATTTTTAAGTTGAATAAACAATTTTACGGATAATAAAATAGATAAATAGTAATTCAAACTTAAGTATTATATTCCTAAAATTTAACTTATAACAGTATGTAAATTTTTTAATTTGAACGTGTTATATTTATTTATGATCATTTAATATGTATGATACAGTCATGATAAATGTAATTTTATTTAATTTAAATAAAAACTTAGATATGTTAAAAAATGTAGGAATTTAAGATGACTGAAATAAAAAATATAACTTGTTTAATTCTTTCATATATAATTATAATATAAATGCATGTTACTGATAAATAGATGAAATTTCATAGAAGTTTAAAAATTCAATTTTGCTTTTGGGAAAAGCAAAATACTTACATATTTATTTTAACACCAACAAAAATATGTAACAGAAATTACAACTCTGTTTTTATTTAAAATATAGAGGATTATATAAGTTACATTATCTTTGTAATAAAAACAATTGAGATCAACATATAAATAAAGTTTTATTTATTTACGTAATTTTTCTCTAATAAATCCGTTAGTTTATTGATTATTAATTATAAGTATTAATTGCACTCAATTATCCATTTTTTGTATTTCCACCTTTGTGTTTGTAGTGTATTGTTAATGCATAATTCGTGAACATTAAAATGGTAACGTTAAATTATTTTTCTAATATAAATTTTGTGTATCAAATAAAAATTTATTTTACTACGAAGGCTTATTTTTTATTAAGCCTTAGTTTAAATTATTTTAAGATATTTAATTTTAATGTAAAATACTAATTATTATTAATAATATTAGAAATATAAATTAAAATATTTCGTTAAATCCCAAAATAACAGATAAAAATAAAGATTAAACTGTTTTAAGAAATAACTGTTTTAAGAAATGTCTATTCAAAATAAATTAATAGAAGGGAAATTGTATGTATAATAGGAAAAATTGTATATGCCGAAATTATTATGACAATAAATAATTAAGTAATCTTTGGTTTTAATATAAAAAATCATAGTATATTAATATTATAATTTTCAAGAGTTTTGCATATATCTGATAGCTTTGTGAAAGATTACTCAAACTTGAAAAGTAAAAAACGAAGGAAAGGTAAATAAAACTTGTAATTATAAAGTTCCGTCGATTAAAAGTGGCTAAATAGGTAAGATAGAATGGGTAACGGGGTAAATTATTATCATTAAGAATAGCAGACTCGGGTAATATTAAGGTGGCATTGCATGAACAATTCAACAGTCACAACGATCTTTCACGTTTAAGCACCTCAAAACAATAAACTATAGCCAATGCCTTCACATTTCCTCTTCCCTAGCCGATTGTAAAATTTCCATGTGGTTCACACTCGCCCCTATCACGAGTGTTTCAAAACTCACTTTCGAATCTTACATTTCGATTCTCAGCTCGTATCTGCTAATAAAGCCTTTGATATTATGTGCTCAGTCAGTAGTGCAGGCGGATGCTCGGCCACTTTCGGTTTTCTCCGTCATTATTCGGTCATTGTTTCCATCTTTCTTCCGCCTACTGATCTTCCTAACCTGAAGCGGGTCGACAGGCCAAAAAACAGAGTTCTACCGTATCTAACCTTTAAAAGTGGTGACGTGCACGCGCGATATACGTTGAGATCAAGAGCTGAAAGTGTGTGACAACTATGTGTAGTATTGGTGTAAGTGAATGTCGCGCCGCCTCGAGGTATTCCCCTGTTGCGTGAGTCATCGACGACGGGCGCAGTTTTAACGCGCTTTTCAAGAAAGAGGTTGCTTCTCTCTCACGGTCGGGGGCCTCTTTTCGTTACCGACTTGTTTTTCGTTCATTGGTACCTATCCCCTTACCTTTGCTGATATGTAACTAACATACGCACAAAATTTCTTTCGCCCACTCAATATCCATAAGAACTCTTTGTCTTGTAGCCGACACCTGAATTTTTATTATCCTTTCCGTGAATCCTTTTCGGAGCGAACATAACGGTGACATCTACAGTGCAGTGCACTCTAGATTACTGGACGTGCACACGATAGCGCATCTCGTCCCATCTTCCCACCTTACTCCATTCTATAACCTATATCCGTGTCGACCGAACTTTCATATCCTAGACCTTTCTGGAAGTCGTGTTGACACAAGCTGACAACAACAGGTGGACGCGCTTGCTGCTACTCTGTGAGGGCCGAGGATTTGGCGTAGAGTGCTGGAGAGCGGAGGAAGTGGCGGGGATCGTACCACAACATTGTCAAAGCTGGAAGGAAACGAGGAGATAATGAAGCTAGACGTTTCGGACGTTCTTTACGATAGCTCAAGCAGCGTCTCCAGTGACAGCAATGCCTCCCAGAGTTCACGAGTCAGCCATGACTTTCTCTCCAGTATTGCGAATTCGTACACGCCGTCCAACAATGTAAGTACGAATATAGCACCTAGATCCGATTTTCACGATGCACAATTCCTTTATTAAATCTCGTGCTATTTTTAAGCTAAAACTTGGAATTTCGCAGCTTAAAAAAGGAGACGAAACCCTTCGCTCAAATTCAGCCATAAATGCGTATTTAATATATAAAATCAAACGGCTAATATACCGATGACGAAATAAGTTGATTAGCAAGCCTTACCTTAAGCTGCGAACTTGCGCTGCTATACTTTGAACTGTCTCTTACGTGTACAGTTGTGTATGTGAGAGTGCGTGTATGCAGCATGCATGCATACCTTTATGTTTGGGAATGTAGCGAGGAGGGCCGTCAATTACATTACATGAAAGTCATGCCGATCATAGTATTCGAGCTCTACTCGCGTACGTAGAATAATATATCGCGCTATTTTTTGTGTACATATTATGGAAATATTGGGTAAAAATTCACGGTGCGTTATTGGCACAATGGAATGTACACCACCGAACACACGCTTGTTCATGCACATTTCGTTGTTTATGTTTGTTGTATAAGCATTTATCTGCCATGCAGTCGCTCACGATCTCGCTGAATTTGTTACCATCTATTTTATCATCTTAAATATTGGTGCTAAAATTAAAGCTAAAATTAAAATTAGAGTACTTAAACTGCATTAACAAAATCATGTGAATAAAATCCAAATCGAGTTGTCGAAATATTCCTTGTACTCAATACAAAAATCGTGCTATACATACTTTAATAGAGCTTATAAGTACATTTAATTGTATAATAATAGTAATCATTTTTACATTTTTAGGAAATCTATTATTTTTATTCAAGAACTATTGCCGAATACGTATTATTCATTACACGGATACACAAATTCTTCATACATTCCCCGTTTACAAAGACCCCATCAATTGTACAGTATTTGTCGTTATTCCTTTTCAGATATATCTGCAAGACAGTTATCATGAAAATATCAAATCATGTCGCTTTCAAACTCGAGGTTTCACGAGTCATTTGAACAGCAAGTGATGTCGTTCATACTGTTTTGCAAAGTAAGCACATATTTTATCTGAATGTAAACAGAGCATTTTTCCAGACAAGAGATACGCACTTACGTTTATTCTTCGGTTTTTATTTCAAGAGCTACGGCCGAATTTAATCTGGCTGTTGAAAAAGTTGTAACTGTTATCTAGTATACGAAAACACGCCTTACTCTTATTTTCGATCTGCCAATCGGGATTAGAAGGGCACCTCGTTGATCATATTTAGTACTGGTTGAAAAATTTCAGCCGACATGCTTCTTATATTAAATGTAAATGATCAATTATTTCAACAAGACTTTTTCCTTCGTTTATACATAAAAAAGTCGAAAGGGTAAGCACACGGCGCTCATTAATAGTTTTCACAACCCGAGTCTCTTAATTACTAGAACATGATAAAAGTTAACTAATTTTTAATGAGGGTGCGAGAGCTGTTATCCTGAAGAAGAGTAAAAAAGAATCTCTAAGGAATGAATTAAGAGTTGACCGTCACTCAAGAATTAAACATAAATAGGCGATTGCGTAATCGGGTAGTTGTGCGCGCCATCAGTAGGAAAGAAAAAAGACGTCGTGGCGCTCGGTTATGAAATAATATATGATGGCGACTACCGCACGCATGATTTGCAACTTTTTCGTTACTCGATCGTGAATGGAACGATGCTAATTGCAAATTGTATTGAAATAGCTTGTCTGACTTAACGAAGTTTCATGGTATTTTGAAAAGTGGTTAACGCGGCTATTGTCTTATTTGATATTAATCTTCTTTCTGAGCATTGTTTTTAATTGTTGAATGACGCCCGTTGAAATTTTAGAGCTTATTTTTGTACTTGATATTTTCATTACTTTCATTTCTTTCATGCCAAATATTCTTCTTGTAATATAGTTATTTTTAAAACATTTGATTAAGCGTTTTTCATATTTAAATATATATTATTTGTAAAAATGTAACGTAAATTTTCTATATTTCTTTTATAAATGAAATACAAATTATGATCTTATAACTACAATTTTTCTTTTTTAAATATTTACAATGTTCTAAACTTTTACATTTTTATAATTGAACAAAATATATTAACGTAAAACGGATTTTAAATTTAGAGTAACATAAATTAAGAAACAAAATTTATTAGGATAAATAAAATTATCACAAGTACATTTATAAAGTTATAATAGTAGTGTATGGATGTAAAAGAGGAAAGGTATATTATTTTCTTATCATCTATCTTGATCAGTCTTCCAAAAATAATTCATTATGTAATAGATAAGTAGTATAATAGAATTGATTTACTTTCAAAGCTACTTCTGTAATTAAAGCATTTGTATGTTAAACTATTATATGTGATAATACATATACATGCGAAGATATCACATTTATACAAGTATACACATTTTCAATAGTTACTAAAAATAATCGTGCAATTGGAGTGGGGATTACACAGAGAATCTAAAATTACTGGCGAGTCATCGATGTGCTCGAAAACCTCAGAGTCCCTGATTAACGCTATGTGTTTGACTCCGAACATCTCTCATACGTTGAAAAAATTTCGGTCCTATTTTATTTCTTTCAAACTTTATCTTTCTCCCTTCTCTTTTGCTATCCATCTCTAATCTACGAAACGATGGAGCCATCGTTGTCATCGAAGCTACTAACAGAATCCAAAAAACTGATGAATATCAGCAATGGTATTTTCTAGTCGGTAAAAACTTTTTCTGTTTCACCGTTTGTCGTAAATGCAATTACATTACTTTTTTTAATTTTAAGCAATAGTTTGATTTAATAGTCTATACATTTCTCCTCTTGTTAATAATAATATTATTTTATATTGTAGTTATTAAACCTTTTTAAAGCTTAAATTTAAAAGTGAAGTAAAGGGCTATTTTGTTTTTATTTACAAATAGCAGTACGTTATTATAAATATGTAAATATTCAAATTTTGTAAATATAATTTTAATCAACCTTAGTATAAAAATAATGAACAAATGTTTTAAATTTAATAACTAATGTAATAGATTCATATTATTTATTTATATATAATACAATTGGTCTTTTATTAATAATTTTTTTATAAGTCGTATATTTTACTTATCTAAAAATTATATTGAATCTAGATATAAATTAATATATTTCGAACAAATTTTTTAAATAAAATTTATTTAGTTTTTTATGACATGCTTACTCTACAGTTAAGATAAAAAAGACCTTGTATGATTAAATAATAAAATATGTGTATCTAGACAAAGAGTAGTAACGGCTTTTTGAATCATTCAATCATTACTAACGCTATTAATTATTCATTAATCAATTAAATCGTGTTGCAAAAAGATAACAGTGTGTACACTTTCCAATTTAAATAAAATAATAAACCGCATATACCTAATCTGAACTATTCTTCTAAAATTATACATAGATCTGAATCATAAGCAGAGTTAGTTATTCTGGCATTATTAATATTGTATACAAAATTGGAGTTGGCTTAATCTTTATTTTTTTTGTTTTGTAATAGATCCAAAAAAAGTGTTATTTAATAGGCGCAAAAGTGACGAACCAAGTAAAATTATTTATTTATTGGTATATTAGACTTATATTTGTAAAATAAATGGATATAAGTAAGATACATTCAATATTGCGTAATTGATCAAGAAATAATAGTTAATATTATAGCAATATTATTGCTTTTCATGTATATCATAACGTAGTTATAATTGAGGAACTGTATTTTGTAATTAATTTGCAATGATATACGAGTATGAAATGCCCCATATAAACATTTTTCAAATAAACTACATTTTCATTCAATATAAAACATTACTTCCCTTTCCCGCAGTCTTCCAGTCCGTCCAACAGATTTTTAACTTTTCCGAAATCTTGCGCAACCGTATACAAATAAGATTAGAGTAAAAGCGTAATAGAACCCTTATAAACATACGAAACATACATTAGCATAGTATTGCTAGATAGCCAAGGAAGCGAAACATTTGCTAATACAACTCTATACAATGTGCAGGTAACGAAATCAGTTTTCATGAGACTCCTTTTACTAACTTGCCAAAATGCATTTGCCGATAACAAACAATAAGGCTGTCAGTACATTGTAGCGGAACTTACATTTGGAATGTTTGCGAAACTACCATTTAAAGGATAGTTTAAAAGAGTCGTTGATGCCACATGCGTTGTTACACCGTTCAATTGTCGTCGCTTTCGCATGGTTTTATGGGAAAATGCTACGTGAAAGCGAATCGAATTTAAGCGCTCGAAATGTTTTCTACTTGGCTTTTTATTTTATTTATCAAGGTTATTGATACTGATGCCCACATACTTTTGATTTTTATATTGCAGAAGTAATAACAAAATTTATTTGTAGATTCCGCCACTTATTAACTAATTGTTTATTTTTACACAACAATTGCGCGATGAGGCGTTTGTCCCTTAAAAGCAGTTTTTTACACAGTTACAGGTTAATAAAATACCTACTTAAATACATTGTCAGAAGAGAAAGGGATTGTCTTAACTTAAAGTATTTTTAAGTTTAACATTAAAAAGTTTTGCATTGTTTTTGCATTTTTGCATTGTGTCATTGAATTGCTATAGTTTCTGATAAACAGTATGGAATAATTAAAAATAAAAATCAGATATTTAATGAGAATAGTTTTAAAAATAAGTAATAAAAGTAATTATTTATGTTCTTTTTTTCTGAACATTTTTTAAAGATGAAACTTATATGTATATAATATTATATTACTTATACACACCGATGTAACTTTTAATAAAAATCACCAGAAAGATTTAAAATTTTTTTTTTTAAATATATGATATTTAATATAACTCTAGTATCGATATCTATTTATTAATATGTATGTATTTTTAATCAAGAGCTGGTATCTAACTTTTTATAATTAAAAAATAACTTATTTATGTTTGGTATATTAAATATAGAGCAAACTATGTTTATAAATTTTTATAAATTCAATATATCTTTTTTAATATGTCACATCAGGTTTGGAGAGAGTAAGAACATTTTATTACATTTAAAAATTCTAAAATTTGGAATAGTACTGTACAAATTATAATTTTAAATGAAAATAATTTTTTTTAAGTGACTCAGAAATTTTTGTAAAATATGTACTCAAATAAGGATTAATTGTATTTAACTTTTCAGTCAAATAAAAATGACTTACTCTTGGATATAAAAATGTTATACACATCAAATTTACTCTATAAGTAAAAATTGATTATCAACCAATTACCTACTCAAAAAATTAGTATTAAAATCTATGATAAAATCATATATATTATTAAAGTTGAATGTCAGTAAAATGTTAGAATACAAACGAAAAAACAATATTTTGTGTCTTTACACTTTATTTTATAATATTTTTAATACATAGAAATTGATTTTTTTAATTATTTAAGGTTTCTAGATTACATAGTTAATATATTTTTAACCTATTTAATTATATATAATCATAAATAATGATATTTTTGTACTTATGAAATATAATTAATACACATATAATTAAACGGCTTTTGTTATAATTTATAATGTGTACAGATAATACTTTTATTAAAAAATTGTAAAACTTGTTAATACATCAGAGAGCCCAATTAAGACCATTCATTGTATAACGTTAGTATATAATGTCTTTATGAACGTTCATACATAAAATATACTTCCATTTTTATTTTTAAATATAGTATTTGGTATATGCGTATTTTAAAATTATAAGGTCAAAAAGCATTTTTCTGTAATACAACATATTAAAGCACCAGCGTAAATAAGTAAAATGAAATCATACGTACCACGGATGTGAGAAGAATTTATTTCTACCGTCCGCGTTAAAGCATCATTAAACTACCAAAACAAAGCTGTATCATCAGCATCATACTTATTTCTGATTTTGAGATATCTCGATTTTCCAGGATTGCAAATAAACAAGAAAAACGAATAAAAAATTGGAATAGCTTTGTATCTTGATAACCTTTTGTCTATCATACGAGTTACGTACCAAAGTTATTTGTTCGACCGTACTCGATTAGACGAGGGGTTCAAATGTCGTCTCTCGGCCCCAACATAACGTCCATAAGACGCAGGAGATACGCTAATGTCTGTTCCCCTCGATATCGGTGCCGACTTGCACACACAGAGCCGGTGAACTTGAGTATTGATCTGACATTTTTCGTCCGTAGATAGCAACGCGACTTTTACCCGGCGCGACAGCTACTTCCTCGACTCTACGAACACTAAGTCGATCATTTAAAAATGCAACGCGTTTTTCAACTGAAGCGCTAATGACGATTTATTTAGATTAGGAGATTAAAAAGCAGAAAAAGTACAGCAATAGCAGTTCTTCAATTCGTCATTAGACTACTTTTAATTAACTCTCCAGATAGGAAAGATCGTTTGCTTTTGTTCGGATTGTTCTCAGACTCTTTGCGATCGATATTTCTTAATAACATTATAATGAACACTTTTAAATTATTTGAGTTTTATGCATATTACATTTGTACGGCGCACGTTAAAATGACCCATAAAATTATTAAATCTTAATTACTTTCATTATTCAATGAGAGAGTCGCTCTTTTTTGTACTTTTAGCTAAATTATGAATAATGGTCTTCAATATACATTAAAAAAGTCGTATTGAACTACAATGAGTATTTCTTTTATTGTAACCGAAATTTTTTTGAAAAAAAATATTCACTTTTTAATGTATATATGTAAATTTATGGTGATAAATGATGTATTTTGAATGATTAACGTATCGTTATTTTTTTAACAACACTATTTTTTTACATAAAATAATTATTATAACTTGTATAATATATTATAATAATAATAATATAATAATATATTATAATAAATTATAATATTAATATGTAAACATTTTTCATTTATAACTTATATAAAATTTATTAGTAAAAAAATTTTTTATTAGTATGCCTTACGTTAATAAACATTTGAATGCATACACAAAAAAGTAATTAAATAATATATTATTAAAAAGTTAAACGAGAAACGCCAAGTAAAATTCATTTACAAATTTAATTATTCTAATTAATATAATAATTTTAAAACTTTATATTAGTAATAAAATTGTATTTAACATTTATTGAATAGTATTGATATTTATGAAAAAGTATTCAAATTCATTTATTTAATTTACAGTTTTTTACGCTAAAATATTGGTTTTCTATATTTAGAAATTTGAATAATAATTAAATATATTCAAACTATTCAATAATTAATTGTGAATTCCAATGTAAGAATGTCATTCTTGTAACTCATAGAATTATCGATTCAAAAACATAAAGTATAAGTTCATAAAGTACGAATACTTTGCATGGTAATTATGTTTATTTAAAAATATTGATTTATAGCTTCATTTCTTATTTTACTTTCCATAATACGATAATTATGTAGGTATTAAATAGTATAATAGCCACTTGGTTATAAAAATAAATAGTTTATTTTAGTATACATCTTATGTGTATTAAAATATAATTTCACTGTAATTTACAAATATACATTTATACTAACTTATATTTAAAGTTTATTTATTACCTATATTAGAAACATTAAAAATAAATTGAAATTTATACATGTAATATAATATTAATTTAAAATTAAACCATTTTTAGATTCGATCATCGCTAAGTAATTTCTATCTTAACTGATAATTCAAGTTAGATAATATTTTAAACTTTTTAAAAGAACGTTTAAAAAAAAGAATGTTTAAAAGATAATACTTAAATTTTGTGGAGCGATACTTGAGCAGTCTGTAATTGGAATTATTCCAATTTACATGATACTTTAGAATACTTAGGTATTAGAGAATAATAAGATTGTTTTGAAGTTTATTTGCATTTACTTCTATTAAAAAAATTCTCTTTTTATATCCTCGTTTTACATAACATATCTTTCATTCTATATTTAAAGTGTATATAAGCAAAATACATTTGTAAACGTGTATATAATTACGGTATTTGGTAAACAATGATATTATTATACAATAACCATACTATCAAATAAAAAGCTGTTTGTGTATCCATGTGTTCATGCACCTTTTCATATGTGAAGTGCAAAGGGGACAAAGGACAATAGGCCTTTTTTTTATTTATCATTATACGCTGATTTATAAGGGTAATATAAATAATAAATAGAGAGAAAATATATTTTGATACAATGAAATAGCAATATTGATCAATTGTCGTTGAAAAAATTTGTAATAATGCAAATAAACACTAGATATTATATGAAAAATAAGGAACATTATGAAAAATAATAAACAACAAGGAACATTAATCAAATTTAGGATTTCATAGTATCATTATTTTTATTTTTATTTAATTTTAATTTAAGGTATTAATATGATGATAAATAAAAAATTTTTAAGTATAAAAATAATTTCATTTTCAGCATAATTAAATTTTTCTTATTTGTTTCTAGATCTTTATTATTTTTAAAACTCAAACCTATTTTTTATTATAATAATTCATAAACATGGTTTTATTATTACAAGGTGATACATGAAACTAATAAATTTTATATATATTTATTTTTTAAGTATAACTTTTTAAGTATAACTTTTAAGTAAAGTACTAATTATCTTTGTTAACATTTTTGTATATCGTTGTAAATCTGTTTTCAAAATACTATATCACAATATATAAGTATCTTATACTAAATATGAAAAACTGCTCCAAGCATTATTTAACAATTATAAAATTTTCGCAAAATTTCTATTAATTGACCTTTTTAAATAAGTTTAGAATTTTTTTGTAAAGATTAGTTCTGAAGTTTTTATGTATAAATGAACGGTTTTTTTCAATTTTTTAAAATGTTTTATTTATGATTATATTTTTTGGAAACTTTATTATTCATACCAAATTGTCCAGAAAAGTGAAATAATACAAAAGAGTAAAATATTTATAAAAATAAAAGTATTTGAAATAGTTTAATTGATTTAGTTACCATACAATATCGAGAAATTAAAAGACTACGTTAACTTTCAAATACTATCCATTTAATTATATTTTATATATATACTTTTCAATTTAGTATAATAAAGATATATTCCCTCTAGCAGGTGGAAATTATTATTTATTTCTACATACTATAATAATTTATTTTTATTATATATATTTATATTATAATTTTGTAATACCAAATAGAATATTGATCAAATGACGAAGTACTTAAATAATATAAATAAGTCAATATCTGTGTGTAAATCTTATTACATTCTTAATTTAAATTATCATATCCATTTCTACTCGATAGCTGTATCATCCTATTGCACATTTCATTTCACTCTTGTCTACAAGGTATCAAATTAGTAAAATAATAAGTAAACCAATCCAAAAAGTTTACTATATACAATATACGTAAGCTTTAAATAATATTATCAACGTTACAATTATGAAACTAGTGTATAATTTTCTGGAAGACTTTCATTACTAACAATATCGAGTGTAAAATGATGGATCAAATTTCGTTAAAAACTACAGTGTTTACGACTATCTTTCTTTATTCTGAAAGCTTTGTCATTTAAATAAAATACAAAATTTCATATTTTTATAAATTATAGTTTTGTGTATTATATTTTAAATAATATATATTTGGAATTTTCTAATTGATTGATAATTTAATAGTTGTGTTATGGAGTTTTTTTTTTAAAGAAAACAAAAATCCAAAAATTCAATTAACTCAAAGTAACTTGATTATAAATGACATGAAAACTTATCATAATATTTTTTGGTTTATTATTTATCAAAATTTAGTTAAAAATACTGTTTGAAATGATTGTATTTTAAATACAATAACAAAATCTTTTATATTAATACGGGAAATAACATAGTATGTCGTATTCGAACGTAATTTCGCACAATTTTTAATTAAAAAACTGCAATTTTCTGTATATATTTTATATAAAAATAAACAATATTTTTTAAATCATTTTTCCGAGAAAGAATAAATTGAAAATAAATATTGAAATACAGTTTTAATAAATCAATAGTTACGATACTTCTTAATAATAAAAATATATTAATAAAATTGAAAGTATAAAGTAGTTATTTTTATATGTAATCGAAGTAAGTCAACAGAATAATGATCAAGTACAGAAAATAAAAAATAAATAAAAATTATGAAGAAATATATGACATTCACTTTAGGATAAATTGTAATTTTCTTAAATGTTTGTTTTCAGTTATTATTTGAAACATTATTTTACTAGTTTGAAATCTAATTTGTCAAAGTGAATAAGTATAAATGAACTTCTTTATATTAATTATATGATACAACATTTTCTAGATTATACAATAATTGTAATAAAATACTTGAATATGAATGAAGCCTGCTTTCATCAAATTAAATAGCTTACTTAAAGTGAATACGGAGCTATATTATAACAGATACTAATAATATTAAAATGTTATATAAACTGAAGATCTTTTCAACAAATTTATTTAACGCACTGTATAATCTAGATATTCAAGAATGTATAAAATATTAATTTAAACATTCTTAGCAATGTGACTATTGTTTTGAAACGTGACTACACAAAGACCTTGGCTACAATTATACAAATTATCTAAATGTTGAATCAAATTTTTTAAAAAATATTAATATTGCCTAATTTTACATTAAATAATTACATAAAAATTATTGAATATATAATGAATTTTTCTATCTAAAGCAGTATTTTTATTTCAAAGTATTTAAAGAGATGAAGAGAGAGCGAGATATTTAATGTAATCTGTATGTAGAATATATAGGATATATAGAAAAGATTTTGGTAGCAAATTTATGAACTACGCCTTGCAATTTAGATTTTTAGCATTGAGCTTAATCATGTTCAACATATTTCCAAGGCTTTTTGAAATATAATTATTATTATCAAAAATCACATTTGCTCTACATTCAGAAGATAAATATAATGATTTAACTCAAAATTAAGTCTCCCATTTTTAATATTTTCTTGTATAGATAAGACACGTGGAAATTAATTAATTACATATTGAATGATTATTAAACACTTGTATAATTTGTATGTATAATAAAACAATAATTAAAATTTCAATATAAAAGAGAAGTATTAGAATTTAATAAAATAGAATTTAATAAAGAATTTAATTTTTTTTCTTTTTTCAAAGAAATAGGATTTGTTATAAGAGGATATTTATCACAAAAAGACTTCTATTTAATGATCTTTGTTTCAAGTTTTGTCACGTTAGAAAGAGAAACAAAAGAAATCTTTGGTCATGAAAACGATAAGGCATAAAGAAAGACTATTGTTTCAGCTGTCGTAAACTTAATCTTATTATGTTACCAGAACTGCTAAATATCTTAACTATTGAATATAAATTATTCTATGTCAAATGCAATGTTACATATTTTGACTTTTCTAAAATGTATTTATTTAATTCTAACATGAATTTTAATAAAACTCTTATTACATTTGAAATATTTTATTAATGTAACTTCCAAGTGGATATGAAACGTAATCTAGTTTAATTCTAATTTTTTAATAGTTAATGTTTAAAAAAAAGTAGGCATTATGTTAATCTGTTTAACTAATGTAATTTATACTCCATCCTTAACTTATTCACTATTAAGTTACATTATTAAGATATATTAAATATCTAGTTATTATATTAAGTAACTAATTATTAAGTTCATTTAATAATCCAAACGATCGCAATTCAACTGTTTTATTTATCATGCAATAAAAGTAATCGAATAATTCTTTTAATATTAATAGTGCAATAATTAATGGACGACAATTGAAAGATAAGGTTATCGATATTTATGAAAACATTTATAGTTCGTATAAAGCATATGCAAGCCTTAATTTAAGTATGTGAATTAAAATGAAAAGGATATTTATATGAATTATATTATTTAACAACATCTCAATCTCTGTCAAGAGCTTAATTTCTATTAATTTAAATAAAACAGTTAATTCATAGACATAAACCACCAAGTGCATCGAGAGTTAAAAAGATAGCAGTTTTACATAAACATCATTATACCATTAATTAGAATACCTGCCAAAAATTTTAAAAATAGTTACAAATGGTTTTATTAACACAAAGTTTTAGTTGTAAAAGTCTGCAGTATTAATACTAAATCGAAGTTAATCAATGCCAAGCGCCTTTATAACCTCACTGCCCGATTCAAGTCGATGATAGTCCCGCGCCTGTGCTCTTATTGATTTTTTTACTAAAGGGCGATACACGCAATAGCCTATCGACTATTTGGCCATGTATGAGGGTCGTTAATCCGGAAATCGCGAATGAAAGCACGAAATCGCTCTTCAATACACGTAGTTTTGAAATTTGGGGTGCAGTACAGTATTTCAGAGCTCACGCGTTTTTCGTTCTCTTTGTTGCTTATTTTTGCGTCTTGTTTAGTTTTGCTGGGCCCATTTGTTCTTGCAGGATTACTTAAATATACCATGTCTAAGTTAAGGAGAGTCCTTAAAACTGCTGGCTTCCACCCCGTTTTCTTTTACAATAATTCGAGCTCAGTCGAATCGAAATTTGTATATTTCACTATTAAAGAGGATAGGAGAGTAAAAAATAATCGGTACTTAGAGTATAATCCCTGCGCACTTTTCTTCAACTTCACAAACCAAAATAATGAAGTTATAAAACTAACAAAAAAATTTTCTTATCATGTTTCTTTTTCTTTATATTAACATAAATTTATTAAATATTTAAAATTATTTATGTAAAAGTTACTCAAATTATGGTCATTACTTTAGTAGAATATTTTTTGTTTAATATAAATCAAATAAATTGTGAAACATAAATCTTACTTGTATAAAGAATATATAAGATGATAAATCATAAGTTTTTAACAAAAAATTCTATTTAATCGAGTTTTTTTAAAAAGTATATGTTGTATAGTATTCGTTATAAATATAATCAAATTGAAAATAAAAAATGGGTTAATTATTTTTTTTATTAAAGAAAAATAATTAATTAAGTTGGTTGTTTATAAAGAAAAATATTAAACAAATTTTTATCTAGACACTTGTTGCGAGTGATATTAATAACTGTCAGATAAACTTTAGTAAAATAAACTTTCGAAAAATTCTTTAAACAGTACAAAGAAGAAAGAGAAAGAGGTAATTAAGTTTTAAATATAAAGTTTTATCTTTATCTTTAAATATCTTTAAAAATAAAACATATTTCAAAAACTTTTATTATTTTAAATTCACAAATTATTTTTATAATAGTTGGAAGCTACATTAAAATTTATTTAATTCAAACAAATTTTTTAGGCACATCATTGATTTAAGATTACAGATTTACATGCAAGAATCTCTGATCTACAATGTAATAAAAATAGGAAATTTTCAAGATTACAAATAGTTTAAAACTGATCAACACAGTAGAAAAATAATAAGTACACGCATTTATCCATTATAATCTGCTTGACTTAAGGCTAATACATGCAATAGACTTGGGCAGGAACTAAGGAACACGATAATATATATAAAAAATTGTTTGAAGTGAAGAATAATAGCAAAAACTTTTGCATGAGTTATTTTGCATAGCATTTGCACCTGAAAGTATGAGACTTTGAAACACTTATATGATTTATACTGTAAGCACATGTCTTCCATAAGTAAGCAACCTATAAACGAAATGCGAGGTTTGTAATCTTAAAATATACAATAGCCTAGAGTTTCCACCTTGATAAGGAATAATTATTCTATGACCAAATTTGCACTATTCAGCGCTTCTCTGCATTCAAAGTGAATTTGCTTGAAGTTTTCTTAATGCTCCTGACAAAATTCTTATTCCTACTAATATGTCCAAACATATTTTCGTTCAAATACTATTTTTATACATAAATACTTGATTATATAATTTAGAAATCTATTATTTATAGCTATTATTCTATATAATAAATCTTTAAATTTGTTGGAACACATCATCTTAGTGTGTTGAAAACTGCTACTTTAAATTTAAATTTATTTGGATTCTCTCTAAATCAGTTCTAGTATAGATATCTCTGATAATCAAGATGAATTTATTAAATTTATTGAAAAAATTTTTAATTCATAATAAAATTATTTAAGAAAGTATAAATGACTTGAAATAATTTACAAATACTTAGTTCAAAAACTAGTAAAAAAAATTAATTTTTTTTCAAATATTCATTAATAATACTAAATAAGCGAAGGGAATATATTTTCTATATTTTCAAAAATTTTAATACAAAACAAATTTCAATGAATTTTTATTGCTATATTTAAAAATTTAATATGATTTTTTTTATTAAAAAAATGTTTTATTTATTTATTTATACAAAAATTTTATTTATTAATTACTTATAACAGTAATTTACCGATTCTTTAAAATATTAAGTTTCATTTTTTTTATAATAAAGATTTAAATCTTTTGCTAATTTTATTATTTGTCTTTAATAAATAATTATATTTAAATGAAAATATAATATGAAAAAATTTTATTTACATATAATTAATAAACAAAAATATATGGACATCAAATACATACTGCCAACATCAAAAGAGGAGATAAAAAATATTGATGTTAAAGATTAGTGTTCAATTGTATATAACTAAATTTATCTATCTGTAACTATTCTAAATTATTATTCTAACAATCAATGTTTAAATCAATTACTGATAAATATTTCTTCGATAAATATTCTTTATTGTCATCGTTATAAATGCAATGCACACGCTTTCATTGAATCAATGTTTTGTGAAAATTTATTAAATATTAATTTCAATGATAACAATTTTATCATTCGACGTTATTGTTGAAAATTTTCAACCATAGTTATCTAAAAAATGCCATTTAAGTTTTTACTATTATTTTAGAAGGCATCTTTTACTCAACCATATTTATATTTATTTCACGCTTTTTATGAATATTTCAATGCATTATTTTTTAATGAAAAGAAATACTTCATAAATATTCATGGTCAACGTTGCAAAATTTAATCGACAAAAAAGGTTCTTAATTTTAAGTACGCCTACCTCAATAGTTCTCTAAACAACTTCTCCATTAATATAACAATACAAATAAGGGAACGAAAATTGAGTTAGTCCGTCGTATGATCTTTGCACCATTCAACAACTTAATTCCTTTATTTTATGTAACTCTGATAACACAAACAAATCAAATGTTTACAAAATCTTCACTGTTTTTATTATTTTATTATACTATTTGGTATACTTATTTCTTCAAAATTCGACTGGCAAATTGTTTGAAACAAAACATAATTTATACCGTCAATACAAATTCAGTCCTTCTATTTGATTATATTTATAAATAAGAAAATAAAATAGATCTTAGATAGCAGGAAGTTGCTATTCATTTTTTAACAACGCGCGTTCCACATTAATGATATAATAAATATTTGTTTTTGATTTACATAAATTTTTAGACAAATATATCTATTTTTTCTAAATTTATTAAATATAAATATTTTAGAATACAGATTAGTAATCACCCTGATACTTTTTCGCTTGCACTACGATTTTTTATATTTGTTATCATTAACAAAAAGTTTTGATCTCATATTAAAAAGTCATTTTTGTAACACGTCTATTATTGGTGTAAAAAATAATTAAAAAATCTTATGGTAAAATTTATAATTTATTCTTTTATTGTCATCCTACCATCAATGAATTATAAAAATTTAATAATTTTAATCCAATACTTATGCTCGGAGTATGTCTCATTAATGTACAATGTTTATTTACAATTCAATATTTAGATGTGTTATGATTAATATTTTAATAAATATAATCTGATTGCAATTTATTTTGCAATTAAAATTTTTTATGTATAACAATTGTATAATTATAATTACAACAGGAAATGTATATTACAATTATTTTATATTTTTGTAATAGTATGATGAATTATAATAATGAATGTGTATTATTACATTTGTTAGAATCTTTTTAAAACTGGTTTTAACTATTTTTAACATTTAAAAATTAGTTTTATTTTACAATTTTATTTTGTAATTGCTTATAAATATTTCAAATTTGTGTATAAAAATTTAATAGAATCTTAATATAATTTAATATTAAAAATTATTATTAATTATAATTCATAAAAAATTTTGAATACTATAAGATTATATTAGATTTATCTATTTTGATAATATTATATATGAAAAATAATTAAAAAATTATGGTTATGTACTTTAATAGAATTTCGTATTTTAAATTTTATTTGCGTTGCACTTGTCTGCACTTGAAAAGTCTACAAAAATTTGTCATGTAATGTTTATTCGATGATGCATAAACTTGCTTTCAATAAGCGAATGGAAAACTTGAGGTTGAAGAAGTATTTATGAAATAGAAATTTAATATAAAATTTAATTTATAACTCAGATAATTAACCCTTTTACTTAAATTCTTAAAATTTTATATAAATGGTTTTATAAATCTTTTAAATTTAAATAGTTCCACAATTAAATAAAATTAATAAATCGATAAAAACATTCTTTTTACATTCAAAGAAATTTATAAGATTTAATAACTTTTGTACTTATTAGAGCATAATATGTTTTAATTTTTAATTATTGAATTTCTTAATTGAAATACAATAAAATACAATTTTATTTAGGAAACCCTCTGGAAATGTTCTATTTTAAAAATATTAAATATTTTGTATTTTATATGTAACATTAAGTAGTGAATTATTTATTATTGTTAATCAATTATATTTGAAAATTTCCTTTTAAAATTAACACATCCAATATGAGCAATTACATGTATGTGCATTCATAATTTTCAAATTATTTTTTTTTACACATATGATTTTTAAAATATATAATGATTCATCATTTGTAAGTTACTATCAATATTTATATAGAATTTTTATTATTACTGTACATTTACTTTCAGAATATTAAAACAATGTAAATAAAAAATTACAAAGTAGTTATGTTTAATAATGAACAAATAGATGGAATGTGAGTATTCAGGTACAAAAGTAACTGCACGGATTATACCTACAGAAGTTTCATTTTCTATTTTTCTATACCACCTTAAGAAAAAGAAAAAGAAAGCGAGAAGTTTGAAAATAAAATCATAAATCAAACGCAACATATCTATATTGTCTATACTGACCTCGCGCCCGTGTATATATTATCGTAAGATCCACTAGACTAATCTTGCGATAATCGACTTCTAATGGCTCTATCTTTGCAAAATATATGCTTTCAGTCTAAGCATTTCCCATGAAAATTCCGTTCTTCAATTATTTACAGTAGTATTTTGAAAGCATTATATAGTTTGAAAATATAGTCGGAACGTTTCGATTTTCTAGATCGGTAGAACAGATTTGACTGAAAAGTCGTGAGTACGTAAAGCTACTACCGTATATTGCGAGACAATTGAAATGGAGGCGCGAAGGTTACATTTTATCTTATCTTCCATATCTTGGTAGAAAATACTTTCTTAGTACCTTTTGTTTCATTTTTGAAATATTTCTTTAGCTCGAAAATTATATAAAAGAATTTTGGGTGCTTTTAAATAATAATATACTAGCTTTTTTTGACAATATTTTCTATTACTATTTTTGACTTTATTACATAACGACACAATAGCCCATAAAAATATAAATTAGACACAAAGTTCTTTTATCGAAAGAGTTCATGATGTATAAAATAGAATATTCTACGTTACTTGCAAATAGAGTTCGTTGCACGAATATTTTATAATAGCTGCAACTATGATATTCCAAACAACATAATTTCTTTCATATTTATATTTAATAATATTGATGTTTATTATTTTTTTTTTTTTTTGATTAAAAATAAAATTATATCCTATCTGAATCTGCAATAATTATTGGTAAATTTGAAATTGCATACATTGTAATTTCCTTTCGTTTGATTTGTGAGTGTTATGAATTTGAAATTAAAAGAAAAACATTAATTAATTAATTAATCTTTAATTATACAATTTATAAGCGATTAATTGCTTACTGATTGAATTGATTTATTAGTTAATTATTAATTATTTGGTTATACATATTTTGAAAAATTAATAAAAACTGATTATGTTATTTTTTAGTGACCATGTATAAAGTATAGAAATATATTTTCATAAATTTGTTAACATACTATATTTAATATTAATATTAGTATTAAATATTTCAATTTTTTTAATTTCGTATTATAATTTATTTACAAGTAACACAATATAATTTAAAGCATATCATTATTATTATATAATTTAATATTCGAATTAACATTAAATAATAAAACATAATAAATTTATTAACGGTATTGTTAAAGGAAGATTTTGTAATTACAATAATATTTTCATTTTATTAAACTTTATGATTTATTATGTAATTAAAATAATAATAAAATATAGCGATAAAGAAGTTATACTAAATTCTATTCTCATTTATAAAATTTAATAAAACGTACTAAAAAGTAATAAACGAGTACTTATTATATATTTTATTATAAAATAAATCAAATATTTTTAAATTTAATGTGTTAAATGTTGCAATATTATTAATGTCAAGTATAACTGTAATTTCCGTATTTTGTAACTATAAAGTTTTAGTTCATATATTATTCAAATATTATATCAAATAAATGATAGAAATGGATCAGGCACTGCATGTAAAATATTATTTGGGTTATTAATTTCTTTAAGTAATTTAAAACTATTGATAACATTCCATACTTGTATTGGATTACTTACATTGAACTGAGATATTTGATTAGAATTGTGCCTGCTCCCAGCAAATGTGTAACGAGTTTTAATAACTTCTACTTTTTTATAAAGTAGCCTTTATTAATTGAGATAATGTCGAACGGCTACTTAAACAAAAAATTTATAACACCTGTTTCATTTTAGCATAATTGAATGAGGCATAGATGTATATTTACATAAATTATGAAGCAGTCGCAACTCGTGAAGTCGTTTTACTTTGAAAAAATAACTAACTCCCTTGGAAGATCAGGTTTATTCAACACGATGATCGGTTTTCATTGCAGTTGTTAGCGAGCATGTTGTTGGAGGATCCTGCAACACTATAATTAACGTTCACGTAGCTATACAACAAATAATTACCATGTGATGACGATTGGATTTTTATTTTTTATTGGGCCTTAATGTTGTGGAACACATACGGCATCTTCATTGTAAATATTTATCGTCCTCAACTACGGTGCGTTTAGCTTGTAAATAAGATTTTTTGATATCACTGAGAGGATGAAGTTAAATTGCAATATGACGGCTCATCGTGTATTCGAGAAAAATTAATAAATATTAGTTATATCGATATTTATCGATAATATAAATACCATTGGAACTTAAATATTGTGAACTAATTTAGTATTAGTTAAGTAAAGAGAAATTCTATATTTTATAACCTGATTACACTAAAAATTAAAGAAATTGTGATCTACAGAAGTTTTAATTCACTTCCATTTAATGAACCGGCTATACATGTATTTCTTTATATCAGAATAAAAGTTATAATGATCGAAAATAAAAAAAACATGCTCGGTCATACATACAAAAGATTTTAAAAATAATAAGAAAAGATTGGCATCTATTCGCAGGTGGATTCATCGCCAATAAGTTAAAATAGCTCATCGTTAAATCTTCAAGAGAGTTCTTGGACGAAAATGAAAAATAGAAATTCTTAGAATTAACTCGTACTATTGGACGATATTGCTTCCTTGCATTCATATACGGGTTTTGCAATACGCACAGGCACCTTGCACTAGCTTCACTATGTCTCTGTGATTACAAACAATTAACTTTGGAACGCAGACATTTTTGTTGCTCTTTTATCTAATTTTTAATCTAGCCTAGCGAGGAAGATTAGTATGTAATCTTTAATATATGTCTCTTGTCAACCAATTTCGGGTTAATAGATCGTTGTACAATTACCACTTGTTACACTATAACTTATCAAATGCAGAACGCTAATATTACTACATTATGTTTTTAATACAAATTTCCAATATAAACATTTTTTTTTAATCTTTGATTAAATAATAGGATGATCCCATTACAACTATTCTATTTAAATTTTGAACTTTTTAAAATCAAATGCATTTTATGTAGTAGTACTTTCTATTTAAATTAAAATTATTTAAGTTAAAATACACATATATATATATATATATATATATATAAATATATATATAAATTTGTCTTAAAATCGCACTTTTTTTATAAATATTAGTTTAAAAAAAATAAGTGAATTGCATATTGCAATAATAAACAAAAATAAAAAAATATTCGTATATAGTCATAATTTTATATATGAAATCAGAAGTTATATACAATTGATACAGTATATGTCTTAAATATTGTTATTAGATGTTGGTTTTTTTATAATTGTATAATTTTTATAATATAATTTTAATTATTTCAGTTTTTATATTTTATGTTTTCAATATAAAATATCGTTGCTCTTGAAAAATGATTATTTTATATAATCAATCAACATGTTATATATACAATCAATTAACATATTAAAAAGAAAATATTAAAATAAATAATTGTGTACTTATTAAAATGTATTTTTATATTTAATATTTATATATAAATGAAAAAAATCAATACAATAGTTTTTAGTCACTGCTAATCCTATGCGAATGCTGTACAAATTCTATTAAAAGCCTTGTATTTATGCAACAATTAAAAAAATATTTGTTTAAATATTACCACAATTAATTAGTTATTACTTAATAAACATTAAGAAATTATTAATATATACTGTAATTAATATGTCTCAATTTGTTTTTTCAATTTACAAAGTTCATAATAGGGTACACGTATTTATAAATTATGAATAACTGAGGATATAATTTTACAATTTTATGAATTTATTCAGTTGTTTTGTAAGTATATTACATACATTTTTTCTCATATCAGAACGCATCAGGATTATATTTTTATTGTATATAATCAACACCTCTAACCTTCACCCTGGAAAGGATACCAAGCTGTCTATCCAAATTTACAGTAGTAAATAGATTTTAAAATTAAATCTATCTAAACACAAAAAATTCCAAAACTGCACTAATCATGTGACATATCTTTAGTCAATTCTAGATTTTTTAAAAATATAATATATATAATGTTAAAAGGTAATGGAAAAAATAATATAAATGTGATAAGTGATGTTATTACATTTTGTAGAAAGTTATTAGAAAATAGAGTGCTAATGCTACAAAAAAAATTTTCAACTATAATGTTATTAAAAATTAGTTTGTGTAGTTGGATTAATTCTTAAAATAAATTATAGTGACATTTCAATTTAGTTTATATATTTACATATATACAATTTAGTTTATATATATACATATATACAATTATATATATGCTTCATTTTATGTATTTAAATTGTATTACATAAATACGAAGGAATTAAATTTGTTAATAGTAAATAGTATTTTAGTTGACAATTGGAGTTATTTCACATTTCTAAGTAACATCAATTATTAAAATAATTTTAATGCTATTAAGATCATTTACTATTTATAATTTAATCTTTCTATTGTCTTTTGTTATTTGACAAAGGCAAGGAAATTATTTATTATAAATTAAAATGAAACCTAAATTAAAGGTAATTCATTCAATGTTTTTAAACAATAAGTTACTGATTCATCATTTTTTTCTTTGTTTTTAATATACATTTTACAATCAAAATTATGTACTTTCTTTCATCATTTGTAATCATCGAAAATATCTCTAATGAAAATGGGTTAATAACTTTGCATCTGAAATGTCTATATATTAGAACATCAATGTATTAAAATAATATAATGTATAAGAACTAAAAAATATATTTAAGCAAATTATTTTTCTTGTGGATAAAAGTAATAAAATTAAAAAATGAGGTATATATTAGGATGCTGAAAATGAAAGTTATTAAATTAAATAGAAGAATGAATAATAATTTCTATAGTTGCTGTAATATGAATGTGGTTATTGAAGTACAGTTATATTTTGTATAAGTACATATTATAACAACGATTTAAATGCAAATATTTATAATACATAATGAAGCTGAATCTATAGCACGAGTTTATTAATCTGTTGATCGAAGATTGCAAATTGTGTTTCTTGGCGAAGTCTCCTAAAAATTCGTCATTTAACTTTCCCTCATTCTTCCTGTTTTTGTCTCTCCCTTTCTCTTTGGATTGTTGACTGAATGGGAGTTGCTATCGCAAATCAGTAATCAACTCAGAGGGGTGATGACGTCACGAGAGTGTAGCATAACAACGGTACTTGTGGCGGTGGTGGTGGCAGCAGCAGCACAGTGGTTGCACGCGCACGCGCGCGCGTTTATTTGTACGGTACAAGTGAGTATGGTGGGAGAGTGTGTACTAGCAAGGGCGAGAGAGAAAGAGAGATGAAGTAAGTGACTAAAGTAGTAGCGGTGGGAGGCAGCCCACACCACTCGTAACTATATAGCTTTCGTCCAGTCACGTTGATGGACTCAGTCAATTTGTGAACTGTCGTGGAGTACAGATTAAAATTTACGCGCACTGATTTTTGTAAGCTTCTCTTAATTTTTAACTATAAAAATTTAGTTTTTGATAATTAGTCAATAACTGAACATCTTTCGCGTCATCGAACTCTTGGATTTTTATTAAACCGCGTCGTCTATATCAGCTTACTGTGATTTCGATTTGAGCTGCAACTTGCTCTCGCCGGTAGACGACGAATATCTCAGGAGTCGGACCCCCAGTCGGAGACCCATACCGGCCCACAGATGTCGCAACGCGTTCCCAGCGCGAGCTTCTATGATAACATCGTTGACGAACACGAACACAGTGCTTATATGATGTGCTCTATGTATCCACCAACGACGCCCATGAACGTTTCAGACCTTTGGGACCTCACTGACGAGAAGAATTTGGTGAGGATATACTTTATTGTTCAAGGCTCTGCCCTTCTTACCTTTTCTATAAGGATACTTGATTCTCCCATTGTCTCTCATCATCTACCCAAATGTACAAAAGTAAATAAATTTTAAATCTAATCCAATTAAACACGAACAAACCCTAAAATGCACTAATTGTCTGATTATAAGCTGCATGGGTATTTGAAATTTTATGAAATAATTTATGTTGATTTAATCTTAGCTCGATGTACATAAGCTATACGTAACCATTTTTTATTAAACATTATGAAAAATAAATTTTTATAAATTAAAAGAATGATTAACGCCCTAAAGTATCTCTATTTTTATACATTATACATCTCTTAACAAATATTATTACAATGTTTATATGTTTATAATTTTCACAGTTTTCTAATTAATGATCATATATATTATCGATATACCGACATTAGAATTTGTTTGTAAATCATTACTTTTATTACAATTTTCAAAAAGTTTTATTGGAAAGGACAAACTTATAGAATTTTTAGTTTTTAATATTTGTTAGTTAATAAAATTATGAATGAAATGAGTGCGTTATATTAATTCTCCGTAATTTATTTCATTATCATATTTACATTCAAGAGTTTTTATATGCCTTTAATCAACGCGCAGTTTAAAATAAAAATTTTGTAAATTCAGTGTGTATTTCTGGAATAATTTGTTTGAATCATTAGTTTTTAACAAATTCAGCTACCAATAAACATTATTTCAGGCAAAAAAAAAAGAAATTCGCCGAGTTCGAAAGATAACACGAAGATATGACGCAATGTACGAAAATACATAATATGAATTTGCGATTTTATCCTGCATTGTTGATAATTATCTCAAAGAGTTTTCGATTGTCGATACTCACAATCAGCGAAATTCAGATGAATCGTGTTTTCTATTCCTATTATCACGCGTACACGATCAGGCACGACAACGCGCGCCTATTTTGAATGGTTCATGAGACTAGTGTATGGTTGGCCTTGAACAATTTGAGCATAAGACAGTAAGATGTGAGAGATCAAGCTTGAAACCTGTATCACTGACAACATCATTGCAGATCAGCTCTTTATCATGACGTCCGCACGTTATTAAACGCCGTAAATCTCGTTGAAATATCTCTATAGTAAATTGTATGGGCTCGGCTTGACGTAGTTTGTTATCTAGATTACAAATTTGCCTAATCAGTTACTACTATTTGCCAAATAATACCCGTTTGTACTTTTAAATATATATAGATTATTACATGATTATTACAATTTTCATTATCTTCTCTAATCCACTGATTAGAAAATATCGATTAGTCAATATAAAGAATACTTTTTCAAATGTTTATCTTTGAATGATTTGTTCCAAGTTATATGCCTTGGTAAATATTAATTATTAAAATATTCTCTTTCAGAAGATCCTCTTTAGTAAATTTAAATACAGAATATCAAAATATTAAAATTTTGATCATCACTTTTTTATTTGAAAAATAATTTCAATTTTATCAGAAAATTAATAAACGTAGAAAAGCTTTTAATGAAAGGAAATAAAATTTTTATTATTTTATTAGAAATTTCGTTTGCTTAATATTTAGTCGCGTTAAGAAATTGAACGATATTCAATATGTGATGAAATTACTAATTACAGTTAGTTGTTATTCTACAATACTTAAAATTTATCATGTTTATAATAGAAAAATTAATATAATAATTGTATAAAATTAAAATACAAATGCATTTAATAATAAAAATTTTATTGTCTACTTAGCTAGATGTTTTGTACATTTGTTTTAATTGCTTATAATGAAAACGAGCTCTTTTAATGCCAGCATCTTGCCTTGCTATTTTCTTTTATTAAACTCAATTAAAATCAATTTGGAAAATAAATGTTATGATAATGTCTTACTTTAATTTGTCATTTATATCATTGTAATTTTAGATAACCGTAGTATGATGGAATATAAAAGAGTTAAAAATATAAGTAGCTCCAATTGATTTATTAATTTAAATGTAAAAATATACTTACTAGACCATGGTATGCACGTACAGAGTTTTTTTATAGATGAAAACTCATAAAGAAAATTCAGATAAAATAATACAAGAATGAAAAATTAGTTAAATTTAAATATTTACACGATCTTAAATGAAATAACCATACGAAGCGTTACATTTTAACTCAAAATTATATTTCATTATTCAGAAATATTTAGTATGAATTATTATTATTATCTTTACAAATATGTATTAGGATAATAAACAATATAAGACTGTCCGAAGAAAAAGAATAAGTAATTTATCAAATTTCTTATGTGTTGTTCGTATAAATTTAAATCAATGCGTTTTCAATTTTCGATTAAAAACTTATTATTTTTATTTTCGATAACTTTTGTATTCCAAACGTAAGTTTTTTTATTATAAAGACGATGGCTATTGTATTAAAAAATTTTAATTTAGAATAATTTAGAAAATTTGCAGGTTATAATTTTAATTGCAAACAGTATTACTTAGCTAATAATTTAAGAGTTACTAGTCAACAAGTTTTTTCAAAGAATGCTTTCTTCACTATTTCACTGTTAATCTTAATAATGCTAGGTTTTATAATATTTAAATAATAAATATATATTTAAAATAATTAAATTAATTATATTAATTTTAGATTATATTAAGAAATAACATAAAATTTAAATTAATAGATATAAACTGACACTTAATAATCTGTAATACTGTTAATGTGTTATTGAAAATTTAATATTTCTTGTGTACTTAATATACGTTAAACTTAGTAAGTTAAACTTAGTAATTTGTAAACGTTTTAAGCTTTTTAAAGTTTCGAAATAAAACTAGTGCAGTTATAATCCGCATGGTTTTAGTATATTATTAATTTAGTTACAGATTAAAAATGTCTTTAATGCAGAATATTTATTTGTAGTTTATCATAATTTGTTAATGAGAGAAATACTATTTTTGTAGTAAGAAAATAGAAAATTCTTTTTGTTTTCTCATTCATTATAAACTACTATGTAATAAATAACTTTTTAACTAATTTCCCTTGACCTCCAGTGACTCGCAACGCTACAAGGAAAGGTACAGTGCCAAGCATTAAAAAGTTTACTAATAACAGTTTTATAATCATGCTTTCAGTGTTGTTTTTGTCCTGCATTGAATCGCGACCAGGATACAATTACCGATCGATAGATTGCGTTATCGTTGCCGATAAGCATCGAGTCTCTTTCGCGCACATAGTCGCTGGAATTTCTACATTCGGGTGCATGTCATCCGAAATTAAGTCAAAATTATGAGAACGCGTGTAGGTGTTTTTTAACTAGTGACGTAAGTAGGGAAGAGATACTTTTTTAAGTCGAAAATTTTTCTGTTTTCGTAAATATTTATAATATAGATCCTCATTTCTACGACTTGATATATCAACTCTAACACTATGTGCATAATAAAAGCTGACGTCTTTTATTTTTATGACAAATGAACTTCAATTTGATGACAGCTAATGACAAAAGTAACTATAAATCAATAAATTTGTGTATTTTCCTTTTGTATATTCTTTGCTCTTCAAATAGATAAAATAGAACTGTCAACGGATCCTAATTAATAAATTTTTAATTTAATATTTCTATAGCTACTGCAAAATTTATATTTGAACTTATGTTGTTTTATAAGTTACACGTTAATTAATTTTTTATATTTATTAAAACTTACTTATGTACACAACTGTTACAATTTTTGTTATTATTTAATTTACCTTACAAATAAAGAGTGTCATTCAAAAGCTGATTTTTTTAGTTACCAAACAATATATAATCCAATTCATGTTTTAGTATATGTCCTATAGTTACAATAAAGTATCAATAGTTTAAAGAATATAATGTACTAGTAATATCATAAAAAATACAAATATAAATTTAAACCAAGATTTTAACAATACCGAATAATTTCAGCCAGTGTAGCGAAATTATTTAATAAAGAGCTAAATAAATTCTTGATTATTTAATAATTGAAAAGCTGTATGAGATAAAAATAATAACTTATTTAAAAAGAAAAAGGTGAATATACGGTGTAAAAGAACGAAATTATATAGTTTTGAATATTTTGAAAATTTCTTATATAATAATAAAACAGACTCTAGAAGAGTAAATTTATCTTATTCCAAAATTTGTTGCTATTAATTCAAAGCTATGGTCATTATAGACGAAATAATCGAGTCAAAAATGATAAATTAAGAAAAACAGCAAAAATAATATAATTAAGAGAAACAAATACAGGGGTCAATTAAATCGTCTTATAGCTAAGCAAATCCTTGAAATCAATCAAGTGCAAAGTATTGGTACGGTATTCAATTAATCAGCGACTTACAACTATATGCTAGGAGAAAGAGTTAAGGAGCATCGCGACAATGGGCACAAGATAAAAAAACAAAAGAAGGTTATTAAATCTGACAGGAAGTGCAGAGTTAACGTTCATTAACCCATACCAATTAGTAGTGTTTTGCACGAGCTACCACCTCTGAGCTTTCAGTGCACAAGCTTGACTGAGATCGACGATAAGAGAAAAAGATATCCCCCTCCCTCGATTTCTGCAACTCCTTGAGAATAAACTAATTTAACGCATAAGTATATATGTATATACATATATATCATTTAAACATGTGAACGTCACTCGGGAATACATAACAAGTAAAAGTACATTAATACTTTTACACGCCAAATTGACGTTAATTTTCTGATGGATTTTTCTCTGCCAATTTGTTCTTATAAATTCTTGCAAATTTTGGAACTGTGTCTCCGGGATCTAGCACATTCATTTAATAGATAAGTCGATGTAAAAATGTAACTGTTTTTGACAAACCAAAGTAAAGTAATTAATCGGTTGCTTCTGGACCGATCAAATTCTAGTGATGTTATTCACGAGGTTGGACTTATATATATTTATACTTATACTTACTTACTCTTCTAGCTCAAGCAATATGATACTCTTGTTTGATTGTTGAAAAACATAATTCGAGTTTGATTATTTTTTTATATTTGTTAAAGTTTTATTTCTATGCCAACCGTATGTCAGGAGTGCATTATTCATGATTTATCTAATTGCAGTCACGTTGAATGATTTTATATTCAACGCTCGGTTCAACAAGTTATATTCAACAACTCAATTGTTTTTTTATTAAAAACTTTTTTTTTAATATGCAATGTAATATAAAAATAAGATTATAAACGTACATTTTCAGTTAATATTTTTAAAAATATTTGATTAAATTTGTTATTAAATTAAATATTTGATTTATAAATATTTGCATAATATATATATGAATTCAAATTTAAGAGATATAACAAATAAAAATACTGTTTCAACACTGGATGATTCATCTTGGTTTTTCCAAACACTCTAGGTATTTTATGCTGTTAATAACAGCTTTATCTTTCGTAAATTAAAATTTTTTGCCATTTTGTAATAATTCATTACCAATAATAACTAACAATTACGAAGTTCTTCAAATATTATATGTAATTTAATTTTATAATCAATATTATTTCAAAGTTATGAAATTGCCAACATTTTTTGCATGAAATATAATGCTAAAGCAGGAGTCAATACACAAAGACGAATGAGTGCAATCTTTCGAGGATAGAATATATTTCCTGGTAATGTTATCAGTGATTGTCTAGTAAGCGCAAGTACCTTATGATTCAATGATGCGCTACTGGTGTAGTACTATGATACCGATTTATGAATGAACCGTTGGCTCTCTGTTATACGCCTATGCATGCTAATTAGGAGTTTGGCTGATTGTAGATCTTTAACAATGCTGATATGTCCGATCGAGTAAGATGTATCTTTGACATTCCTATTCATGTTTGACTAAGCCACTTTCAGCTCCATGCTTCGTTTTTCTTCTATTTTCGCATATTTTGCTTGTGTTAACAGGCGAGCTGACGTTTTATTGGTATCGTAGCATTTAGGCATAGATTATAATACACTGTGATTACAGGTGATTGACAGTATTGTGCATTGTCGGTAATTATAGCGTTTACGAATTATAAATGTCATTTATCTATGATGGTTGTCCTAATAGAAGGTCTATTGTCATTACTTTCTACTTATTTTTATTGAAATATTATTTGAATAGTACTTATTATTTTATAATATGCAAAATTTTTATTAAGTTTAGGCACTTACCGTTTCATTGCTAAGAATTACTAAATGATATTAATATTATATCATTATATTAATATTATATAATAATATTATATAATTGTATAAGTATAAAAAAATTTTCTGAACGCAATATTTATTATCATTATTAATAATTTAAACATTTTACGATATCAATATATAATGTATAAATTCTTATAATAAAAACAGGATAGAAGAATGATATTCAAATGCTTGTGACCTTGAAAGGAGGCTAGTTCTGCTCTCTGTCCTCTCTCTCTCTCTCTCTCTCTCTCTCTCTCTCTCTCATCTCTCTTTTTTTCTTACTGTAACTCTCGTTATATATTTCGTTATTCTTCTTATGTGATGTCAATACGTTTAATCGCTAAATACTTTCCCATGCAGAATCTCGGACTTTTTCCAATCTCAATCCTCGGCAGATTGTATTTTTACGCTCTCATAATTTCCTGTTGATTATTTATAACCAGATTCAATAATTTATTCTTGAAAATTGTTTTACCGTAAGTTTATTATAAACTGAATTAGTTAATAATTCATTCATATTTTAATCGTCAAATATACATAGATGACGAGGTTTTAAAATAATAATGGAATACTACATTGACAAATTACGTTTTTAGTTTATTATTTCATATAAATTCCCTTTGTATGAATTAGTTTTAATAATTACTTACAAAATTTCGAAAATTTATAAAGTACTATCGGTTCGAAAATTAATGATAACGGTAGTAGGTCATCCTTATCATACCGATCATCCCACTGTTAAAAAGTTATGTGATATTGAGTAATGTTAGAAATATTTTATATTTTTATTAATTTTATTCTCTATTTTAAAAAGAAATGGTATAAGCACAGATTAAAAAATACTACGTGTATCCCAGTCTCTACACCGTATAAATGTGATGTCAATTAATTAGTTTCTATTTTAAATATGCCCTATTTACTGTTATAAATTTTAACGATAGAGCGTTCATTAAGATAAATCAATCATGTTTTGATATTTATGAAATTACAATTAGGAAATGCATTAGGTACTGAGAATCAGTACGCTATGAGTTGAAATAAAACTTAAAAATTAACTGGAGAGTAGAGAATATAACTATCGGATGCGACATTTGGTCCTTCGTAAAATAGGAGAAAGCATTGGTGACACGCCTTCACAGAGAAAAAAAATTGTTCATCTCGGGATTAATTTTTTTCATTGCACTATCAATAGTATCAATACACTGTGAATAGTAAATTACTATTATACAATAGTAATCAAAAGTAAATAGCACTGTATGGATATATTGCGTTTGTATTCAACTATATCTATAGATATTGGTTTTTGCAAAAAAGCCACTTGGAAAAAATACTGATAATGTTTGCATTTGCATAATTTTTGCCAAGAGACATAATACATGATTTTTCCTTTAATAATTTATTGTATGCATATATTATTTTATGTTTTATCGCAATTTTAATCGAATTTTCGTTTAAAATTTTAAATAACCGAAAATTAAGATATATATTATATATAAGTAAAAGCTATATATAATATATATCTTAATTTTCGGTTATTTAAAATTTTGTTATAAATTAGGCTTTTATTGCAGTTTTTACTTTTCGAATTCGATATTTGTATTGATTTGTATTGAAGTAAGCTTCTTAGAATTCTACCTCACCGGTTTCATTTTGTAAATTGATAAGATTGTTTAAATTCAGTAATATTTTTATTCGCATATGAAACTATTATTATAAATTTAGAAGTTTTTGATAAACTATTCGTATTGTTAAGAAAATTCTGTTCTTCTTTTATATTTAACTATAAGATATAAAAATGTAAAGTACTTAGCATAGGACAACAAAAAATAGGATTAAATTTTTTAGAACGATAATGGATGGACAATGATGATCTATACGAGAACTATTTTTACCGAGATGGACCTCTTTACCTAGAGGAAGCTGTAAAGAGAGTAATAATAATCGACTTATGAGGCCGCAAAGGTGCAATATGTGCCCTGAAGCAAATGAGCCATATTTTATTAGTATCATACTTGAGCGGACATGAATAAGTAAAACACCGACAATTGATTTTAACTGAAAAATGGAACAAGAGTTGCACGCGCTTACTCACACATAGATGACACCTGCATTTTAGGCACTACAGTTAACTCCGGATTTGGGACGGATTTAAAATATCAACGAATACTATAACTTGAATTTTTTCTTGGCAGCTTCGTCGTAGATTGACTCAAATATTTTATGGATAAATGGCATGCATAATCTATCTTGATGGAATATTTCAAAAGGATAAGAGAAGAAAGTTGATAGCAATTCTTTTGAGTAATTATCGAATAAATGAAAGGAAGGAGCTCTTTATTTTCCTAAATGTTTATTTGTTTTAGCTTTATATGTACCTGAAGTTGAAGGAGTGCTTCTTGTAAGTATGTAAAATTGTAATTAGCTTAGAAAAGTATTTTAGGACTAAATATAAATTTACATAATACGAATTTAAAATAATTGTATTTTTATTATGGCGTGTTAAAAATTTATTGTGCAATTTAGCATCAATTCCTTATAACATCAAATTGTAATATTACATTGATTATTACCTTTTTTTAATTTATGTTTAAATCTTCTACTATTTTGTTATTTTCTTATGTAAAAATTAGTTTATTACGTGCTTCGCACAAATTTGAAAATTAAAAAAATAAGTATAGTATTTTTAAAACATGAGAAATATAGTCAATTTTTATAACAATTACTTCGGATATAAATAATAAGTAGTAATTTTTTATTTGATTTCTAATGTATGTCAATAATCTAATACTCATCATGCTTAAAAATGTAATCATTGGAATAAAAGTTTAAAATAAATTTGACTTTTTTTCTATTCTTGAATAACTGTATTAAAATACACATCTGTAATTGTGTTGTTTTATTAATCAAAATTAGTTGTAATCTATTACATTCATTATTAAAGAATTACGTGTGACAAAGAAACAGTGTGAATGACCTTTGTCCTGTAACATATTTAATGTTTTATATATTAAATTAAACTATCTGCATATATATGTATATATAATATTCTACCTATTAATTACTACGCTTGCCTATTACTTAAATAGAAATTACATCTTTTGAATACTAATATCAAGTACATATAAAAAATAAGCTGTGCATGCGAATACGCTGATGAACATTATGGCGGAAATACCTTTGCGACTGCGTCATATCTTAGGAATTCTTTGAAGCAGCTACGTACAGTAAGAACAAATGAAACGACAAACCACAAAATTCGATTGGGAGTTTTGAAATTTCCTTTAGCCCCTTTCTTTTATCACGCATCGTTTTTTCTTTTACATGATGTTTTGATTAAAATTTTTTACATTTTTTCAATAATTTTCCAATAAGCAACAAAATGTATCGAAAATTAATCTAAGCCATAAAAATTTGAAATTACAGAATTTTATTATTCTTTTTTTCTATATTTTTTTACTCTGCTCACGGAAATAATATTTTTATTGCCACTTAAATTAATACTATGCATTCTTAAAGTGGGCCAAAATGATAGTTTAGCATTAATTATGATGCAGAATGTGATAATAATTTTTAAATGTTAGTCTGAAAAATAGTTATTTTAAACTATTTTTATTACAGTATATTTTTAATATTTCTTTGGGATATTGGTTTTTATATATTTTTGCAAAAAAGGATTTTAAATAAATAAATAAATTTGAACATTTACTCATAGATATAACTACGGTAAAAATTCACTGTCTATATATGAAGTTTTATTTATTTATATAGCTATTTTAATAAATAAATAACTTGAGAATTCTATTAATTATGATTCTATTAGTCCGGTTATAGGAATTGTTGTAATGTTTAAATTGTATCCATGCAGTATGCATATATTGGAATATACATAAAAATAGAATTGTAGTAAATAAATATATTTATTTTTAATATCTTTGCTGTGCTAGTAAAAGAAACAATTGAACTAAGTAAATAAAATATTATACATTACCATTTAATAATTCTTGTTCAAATATATAAAATGTATAATACATTTTTTAACACATTTCCGTTATTCATACAATATTCTGCTTGAAAATTACATTATTATGATCAAATGACCAAATTAGTAACGGTAGAAGGACTTATATTTAATGGCGTTAGATAGAGTACAAAACGCTTCTCGATACAATAAATTTAAATGTTATTTTTAATTTAAATATTTTTAATAATATCATTTACAATGATATTCCGTTCCATCTACGATTATTTACCTATACTTTAGTATATTTGCTTCTGTTCAATACTTTTATACACTAAAAATGATAACGATTATATTTCTTACGAATAAAGCATTAATTAATGTGAAAAGATTAACTTACAAAAAAAGGTTTTGTCGCTCATTAAAAACAAAACAGAAAAGCTCCTTATTGATATTTTTAATAGAATTAATTTTGAAGAAAGAATAGTTAATTCTGCGCATCGTGGACACTATTTTATTAATTATAAGTAGTTATAATAATTATTGAATTTATAATTTATATTCGTACATTAATTTTAAATTTTAATAAGTCATAACTATATTAAGTTTTACTAGACTGCTTATAATTATATTACAATTATTATTCTAATTATAATTCTTAACAATAGTGATATTATAAAATTTAATATTTTATTAAATTTGATATTACATATCAATGCTTGAGAAATAAAAACAGTT
Source organism: Ceratosolen solmsi marchali (assembly GCF_000503995.2). Taxonomy (NCBI): domain Eukaryota; kingdom Metazoa; phylum Arthropoda; class Insecta; order Hymenoptera; family Agaonidae; genus Ceratosolen; species Ceratosolen solmsi. The sequence continues at coordinate 479,786 of NW_011948413.1, forward strand.
ATTAACATCAAGGAAATTTGTATAAGCCATTCATTTTGCTGTTAGGGGTTAAGTAAGTACGGTGAACTTTTGTCATTGAGCTATTTGGACAATAAATAATATTTTATTTATCGATTTATTTTATTTATTAGATAACAGTAATTCCTTAGCCAAAATTATATTTTTATAGATATCCCAGAAGACGACTTTTGTAGAAAATCCGGATTTAATTTTTGGAAATATAGACAATTCTTATTTAAAGCATTTCAATTATTAAATAATTCTACAAATTTGTATGATTAATAATTTCTTGAATAAATCGTTATTTTATGAACTTGTTCGAATTTTAGCTATTAATTTTCTTCGTCAGATTGAAAGGTGTAATAAAAGCTCATTGTATTATTAATAAGGACGAAAAATGGTTTCTGGAAGTCCAAATTTATTTGAACTCAATTCCAGTTGGTACTGTAAAGTCAGAATACATATTTGCGAAGGTCAATACTTCAACGATGACAATATGTTCCCCTCAGTTTTCATTGCTTATTCTCAATATAATCTTAAATCTTTGCTGCTCGTATAACAATAAAATACTATACTGTTTTTTAATTGATATTATTAACGTTCATTGGTATTAATAGCAATTTTACAAATTTATCTTCTATCTCTCGTATATCTTTATATTTATTATTAGATATAATGAACATTTATTTACATAAATCATGAAAATTTATTCAATTAATTGAAAAATCAAAAACTTCTGCCTCTTTTTAATATGTGAAATACATTTGATGTACTGCATGTAAAAAGTAGTTACTATTTACACATAACTTAAAAGTTGGTTATGCAATTGTAGTCCGTGAAAAGGAAAGAAAGCCGAGGATAGAAGAGAAAGCAAAAATGAAACGGACATTAAAAGTCGCCGATCGATGGATATTTTGTATGGCCGAATGCTCGACACTATTCTCAATAATAATCATCAATTAATGGGTAAAAATGGGCACGTTTGATTTCAATTAAGAGACCCTCTCTTTAAGGGGGCGACGACCGCTCGATAAAAGGAGACACCAAGTTATTTAATTTAATTTTATGTTTCTCTGTGTGATTCTCCTAATATTCACATCGAATCGGTCAACTTCCTCTTGCATATCATGCACTTAACTTAATTTCTTAAATAACTCTCCTCTATTAATAATTTCATCTGCTATTTTTTATCTATTTTTATAAATATTCTTATAGATATTCCTCTTTCTATTTCCCTTTATTAAACGTCATCGTTTTATAATTGATATTGTGATTTTTCACTGAGAGGTTGTGCACGAACAATCTTAATTAAAACTATGTTGGAAATAGTGTTCATCTGAACGACATCACACAATACATGAACTTTTATAATTGGTCTAGTCTTTAAAAATATTAGATTAATTATTTTCAGAATCTATTTATGTATGTATTGAGTAAAATTTATACTAATAATAAACATATTTTATGCATAAAAAAGTTAATATTTTTAAATTTTAACGTTTACAAAATATGGAACATTATGGTAATAACTTAAATTTTATTCCTTACTTATTTAACAGATGCATATAATTTAAGGTCAATGAGTTTTTACTTAAAAGTACCCAAAGCAAACTCATAAGAGTCTTTTGTTTTTAAAATTAAATTGTCGCATGTTTATGTATAAATAAGTTTAAAGAAACAATGCCTCTGTATATGAAATAAAAATTGTTTGCATTTAATTAAATGCTCTTGTTGACTAAGATAACAAATCTATTAAATTTTATTTATAATATATTGAATTGAATAAATAATTTTTTGTTTTTAAGTTTCCTAAAATGTTCAACGTCTATATCATGAATTAAATTTTAATAAACTTGTTAAAAAAGGTATCACGATAAAAATTACATAAAATTTCTAAATCATTACAATTTTAAATAAATAAATATGGAATAAAAAACTTAAAAGATCATTAATAGAGCGTCACCGTTTAAAAAAGCCGATTAATCACTATTACCATATGCATTTGATGGTAAATTTATGCTCATAAAATTGTGGCAACATATGAAAACATCACTTATTGAAGCCACATCTTCATCTTCATTAATTTTCGAGTTTTTTTGTTCGAAAAACAAGGAGGCTTTTTCGTCCTTATCGTATGAATTGTCGATAACAAAAATGATTACATATCAGAGATACTTAAACAGACAACGCATAGCTTGTGCACAACCTTTTTTACTTTTTACTTCAATAGGCTATACACAAAGATAATAATGATCACGGATATACTTTCTCGAAACATGGCGAGAAATGAACAATACTTTTGTAAATTGAATGCCTTTGCTTTTGTTCCATTGTTTTGTTTGTTTCCCACTTAATGTTTATATACATGAATTATAAAAGTTTCGAAGTTAAAATTAGTTTTGATATTGAGCTGAATATTTTAAAGTTAAAAACTAAGATTATGTTTTGGAATAAATATCAGTTAACAATTAAATTTACAAGAAATATAGAATTACAAGTTAGAACATTAACTGGTAAATAATAAAATTTGTTTACAATAAATAATTGTTTAATGTTAGATAGAACAATAAAAATATATAGTGCAAACTATTTTTGGATTCATGCTATAGTGAGAAAATCATAAATTACAAACTTTTACAACAAATTTTCATAATTAGTTTAAAATTTTTACAAAATCTGAATATTAGAATAAAATATTAAAATTTCGAATAATTCAAATTTTAATACTTTCAATTTTAATAAAAGTAAGTTATATGAACATTAATTGGATGTTGATACATTTAGTTAAGTTTATCGAGATGTCAAATAATTTGTAATATTCATTATAATAAATTATTTTAAGTTTTAATGTATTAAATTTGATGTGTGCTTTTTTAAAGAATTATCCAAGTCAATTTTAAACATTTATTTTGAAACAAATACATGGTATTTCTTTTTTGAATGACGCTCATGCAAGCTTCCGTTCAAGCTTAAATGAAAAAATCTTCTTTGTGTTTGAACCGGAAACGAGTTTGTCTTTAGGATTTGTTTTTCTTTTTTAAATAAATATGCGAGTTCTTAAAAGTAGTGTCATTTAGGTTTTTTCAAGTAAACTCTTATTGTCGTTTATTTTGGATATTTCATATCCAAAATATTAATTTATAACATATTTTTAAAATATGTCAATGAACTAATATATTCGAAGATTAAACCAACTTTATTATTACAATAAACTATTCTTTGTTTTAATTATTCATTCAATAATACTTTGAATTACTTATTTCGTTAAAGAATATAATTTAATAATACCCTATAATGATATTTTGCAACTAATAATTTTAATTGAATTTTTTATTATCTAATATTTGCATTTGGCATGTATTATGAATTTTGTTATGCATAATATTCAATGAATGTAATGTAGTTTAAATATAGAGATGGGCTATTTTTTGCATTGTTTAATATATCACAGAAGGATTCCTGATATTGTAGATTTTCCTTTAACATATTGTACAGTTTCCGATAATACCAGCGCTTGTAGGTGTTAGTCTTTCTATATTAAATGGCTATTAAATGGCACAAGTACATTTATTTATCAGATGAATCAGTTTACAAAAATTTGATCCGAGTATCAGATTATTAAATAAAAGTTTAATTTTTTATAATTCAAGAATTGTTTATTCAGATGTCTTTGCTAATAAACTTTGATCGTAGTGCGTCAGTAGAATTAAATAAAAAACATAATATATTGAATCTTATATTTGATAATTTTTTTCAAAACATATGTCTTTTTTAATGTATACCTTCTTATTCGTTATAAATAATATGGAAATATTTTTAAATTGACATTAGATTTAAATTAGATAAATATATCAAAATATCTAACGTTTATAGATAAATCGCAAGTATATTCAGTTTATAGGTATTGTTAAATTTTATTTTGTTTTTAGTAAAACCTTTATACAATTTAATCAACGCTTGTCTACGTATAACTTTTATACTGGTATGTAAAATGTACCACATGTAAAACTAAATTTCTAAAATTATTTAAATTTATAAACTATTACAGAATTTTTTCGTCAAAATTTAGAACATGAATATTCATTATAATCTACGGAATATGATTTTGTAATATAAAGAAATAAATTGCATAGTTTTCATTATTCTGGTAAGTTTTGACTACATATAAATTTTTTTAAATGAGCATAAATATTAAAAAAATCGTATATAAAATCGCAATAGTAAATTAAAAAATTTAATTACAAATTATTACATCTTGTTAAAAATTATTTAAACAACTATATACTATTAACTGTAGATGTTTACAAGTGAATTTATTTTCATACTTTATAGGCACTATAATTGCAATTGTAAATATAAGATTTGTGATCATACAGTTGTATATTATAACGTTATATGTATAACGTAACTACTTCAGTAAATGTATTTAAGCGTATCAAATATTTTTTTAATAATAATAAAATTTCAAAATTAAAATTTAATTTAAATGAAATAAATCAGTAAATAAATAAAAGAAATACTGTCTTAAATCAAAGAAAGGAAAAAATTAAATACAGAACCGAATGGTAAATTAAAATCCAATTCAATATGTAGGTTTTTAAAAGATTAAAAAGTTATACGCTGTTTTATAGCCTGTCAACGTTGTTAAAACATTCCAAATACTTGAGCTTTCTAAAATTTAAAAACCGAATTAGCTATATTTGTTATATATTTGTTGTTCCTTAGCAATCATTTACCAATACAACTTATAATCGGTATATACCAATAAAGTGTTTTATAAGTGAC
>NW_011948413.1:484680-495784 GCF_000503995.2 Ceratosolen solmsi marchali
GAAAGAGAGAGCAAGTATTCAGAACATCTCGGCATGTTGCTACAGAAAAGTTTTTTCGTCTCCATTAGACCATGTGCTGATAGCGCGATGACAGAATATGGTTATGGCGGCGACGACGATGGTGGCGGTTTAGTGTCCGTGTTTGAAGCAGCAGCGGCGCGCGCAGCCACGGCTGCACGCTACATTGGCCTGGCCACTGTCAGTGTCATTTCGGTTGTCGTCGAGTACGGATGATCGCGTCATTGCATGCGTGCTAAGTATGTGCGTGCGTGTTAACTGTGGCCCCGTAATAATGGAGAAGCAATAAAGGAGGAACCAAATTTTGGTGAGTGCTTTCGCGAAAATTGGAGGAGCCCGAAGGGATTACTGTGCACATGTTTTATTCCGACGATTTATCCTCTTCTGCTCTAAGTAAACGTACATTTATAACCACTAATGATGAAGAGATTAAAGTAGCAACGACTAGCAATGCCCATTTTACCTACCACAGGAATTCTTTTGAGCTCACTGCGCTTTGATTGTTTTTGTTATTAAAGATGTGAGTGCTCAAACAGGACTGACGTCAATTGACGCGTGGATCACAATCGCCTTCCGTTGTTATTGCCTGAAAATATATTTTCTTTATGTTTAGTCGTGTCTGTGCATTGATGCGCCTTGTCGATTATCTTTTTATAGTCGAATTCAAATATACTTGTGGACGGTTAGTTCTAATGTTTTATTGGTTTCTGACAAAGATAGATAATATTAGTAACGATTTGTGCTTACCTTTCTTCTTTTTTTCTTGTGCTCTGAATTCTATCAGTATATTTCTAAAAAATATCGAGGACAATTTTGTTTATGTAAATTTTTCAGTAAAGGTAATTAGAAAATATTAAATTTTAAAACGTAAATTTAATTAGTCTATAGTTATATACGATTAATCGAGGAAATACTCTTCTTAGCAATTATTAGTTAATAGCATTTTATTAACGATAAAAAAAACGAGCAGTTAGCGAATAATCATTAAACATTAGTGTATTACTCTGTATAAAGAACCATATTTTTCATTTAATTCGATAATTTTGTATAATAATAAAAATTAAATAAAGAATGCAAGTTATAATTATAATAGCAAGTAACAATATGAATTAAATGGCAAAGGAAAAATCTTAATTTTCCTCTTACATTCTTAGTTGTCAATGAAAATTTGGGGAAAATATATACATGAAAAAGGGTATAATGGTACTTTTTAAAAATATTATTGTGCAGACGGTATTTGTGATGAATTCCGTGTAGTAAGTTTTGCGTCCTTGGTACGCCAGTTCTCAATTACGACTCTTTGTTAGATTTTTCTTTCTTACTGCAAAATTGCTATCTTGGCTTTTTGATAAATTCGCGTTATTTTAAAAACTTATTGTCCTTTGTTAACATTTTTGTAGTATATCTTTTTTTTAATATAATCATTGCGTCATTTTGCGTCATAGTTGTACACGATAGACATTGCACTTTAAATTAATTAGATAAAATGGAATTTATACATATGATTATTCACCCGATAATAAAAATTTCTATTAACGTTGCTTGCACTTTCATATTCAAAAGAATAGATTATTGATTGAATTTATGACTTTAAAATTTTAAATGAGGTGGAAATTTCAATATCTATTTTTTTTTTTTGCAAAATATAGGCACCGAGAATAAGAGGATTTGTGCTCGTAGGGCTAGAAAGAGAAGAGCAGAGTTGAAGAAAAACTGGGTGGTTCCCAATTGAAACATTTGCTTAAACGAAGAGATAAGCGTACGCCATCCTGTTTACACTTTCAACTGCCGTTACCACAATCTTTGCTTTTAAATTGCTGTCCCACTTGGAACTTTCCCCCGCTTATACAATGAAAATTTTAGGATACTTTTAGATTTCAATGAATTGGAAATTAAAAGTTGACCCATTTTAATATCTTTTGTATTATAATCATGGATTTCCCTTCGTCAATTGCTCTTCAATTTTCATTATAGAACACAATATTTGCCATTTATCTCTTACAAGTTTTTATCAAAATCACAAATATTAACTATATTTTCAGTGATAAATAACGATTTGTTAATAAATCATTGCTGTTATAATTACAAAGGAAAAAAGAACGACATTGTTATTAACTTAAATTCGTTATCCATGCTAAAATAATATTTTAAATCTACAATTTATTAAGCTTATAATCAAAATATACAACTGATCTACAGAGCTGCGAATAGAAATCTTTTTCAAGCAGTAAACTGAAAAATTTTCCCTTTTTTCAATATGTTAAATATATCTGTTGGGGAATCGGTAGACAAGTGGGAGGTCTGGTTCCGTATGAAAAAGAATAATTACAAAAAGCCAATGAACCGAATAGGAAACTATTTGCCAAAAATATAGTTTGTAAAAAAATTGAAATTCAATTTGTTCAAAAACAATCGGCGAGGAAAAGTAGCTGAAACTCATCACTGCGCAGAGTCTCAGGCACACGCGCCACAAGTTTCTCTCTCTCTCTCTCTCTCTCTCTCTCTCTTTCTTTCCATGTCTTTCTCGTAGCGTTCGTCAAGGCTACTCAGTAAAATACTCCTTTTTCTACTCGACCCCCCTCCAAGACACCCGCGCGATACCACAGCAACTGTGACCCTGGCGTTTGCATTACAGCTCGTGGGGCTTGATATCGTACAAGTAAACGATTTGTGGAAAATACATCATAACTTCCAACTCGCGCATTCCAGGTACGATTTTATATTAAAACGGTCGAGGATATGCGAAGATAGCTTGCACTGATCGGGTACCGAAGGTCGAAGCTTCCCTCTTTTCTTTCTTTCTACGCGTGTGATTCAATTAGTGCTAAGAATTACGGCTCTGCTGCTCTTTTTATCTTTATCCAATAGGTACCTCTCGCTCCTCACTCTTGTACTCGCCTTTCCATTTTTCCTTTTCTTCGAGTTGAGTGGAAGGCTCCAGTACAGCAACTTACTTTATTATTCTTGGAAATGTTTTACTTTATCGGTATCTTTTCGATTTATATTTTTATCGGACTCCGAAGCTCTAAAGTTATTGAATTAAATATTGAAAATTTAGTGACTTCAATAATATTGTTTTTTTTAGTAACGTTGAATTATGTAAGAAGCCACTATAAAATAAAGTTTGATTATTTATAAGAGTCTTCTATACTTTATACAAACTAATTAATTTTTTAAATATTTTTATTAACTTATTATAAGAATAATAATTTTCTAATGATAAAGATACTACTATACTATTCAAATTTAAAAAAACAATGGTATTAAAATAAAAAATGGTCGTCAATTATATACAATTGGCATGGTCCTTATAAATAAATTAAAATTTCAAAACTTTGGACTTGCGAAGAATTAAAGAACCATTTCCTAAAATCTTATCCTATCGCGTACATCCATCATTTTTATAACAAATTGATTCCAACGTAATTTCTTTTTTCAATATATATTTGGTTTACATTTACACATAATTTGTCATATTTCATTTTTAATTCATCCAGAATGATGAAAATAAAAATTTTAATATAAGAGCAAATTAAATATCAAATTTGTAATAATGAATTTAACCTTTGAAAAACTAAAAATAGAAAATTTTGTTTTTATCTCGAATTAATAAAAATTTATTTATTTATTGTCAACATAGTATAAATGATAGTCTATATAAATTAAAATATCAATATTATTTTTAATTTTTAGGCCATATTTATTAGGCGCCGTAAAATGATTCAGAATAATTGATACGATTAAAAAAAATTTTAACTCTTGGAATCACGTATTATTGTTATTTCTTTTGCACGTATGCTTTCAACTTTATAAATGTTTTGAATACTAAACGGTATTTTTTAATTCTAAAATTATACTAAAGATCAGCGAATTCATAAAAAATAGCAATAGAAGTAAAATAAATTTCAGATCACAGTAGTATAATATTCGAAAAATTTCTCCTCTATATTTTCGATATATAATTCATATTTGGATAAAAAAATTTATACCATGTAAGCTCGCGGTTGTTGTGTTTCGATTCCCGTTTTCTCTTTACAATTTTCATTGTATACATACATTTTGCTCTTATATTTTTGGTAGTTCAAATGAACGCCCACATACACTACCCTTTGTTGCTTTTCTTATCGGTGTGTGTGTGTATGTAAATTTAACAGTATTGTACATTAAGCCATTACATAATTTTCATGGATATTAGAGAAAAATTAAAAAGAAAAATTGTTAATTCAATTCAGCACTAGTAATAGAAACCACGTGGATTATTAATTTCATAACATACTGTGCAATGATATTAAACTAACGTACTTAATATGCCTAGGATCACCTTATGATGCAATTTCTTGCGATTTTTCTTGGTGTTCCTAAAGCTTTTTACACAGTAGAATTTAACCAGCTTTTTGTACAGTAGCATACGCAAATGTAATTTCTGGCATTTTTCGGATTCAAATTTGAGAATTCATTTTGAAATTTGAACTGGCATTTCTATTATGTAGAGCCAATCACATCTTGTATGTGCGATAAAATGTATGAAATAAATTATACAACATTGTATATAATCAAAACCAAAAATGACATTGCTTGTGGTATTACAAAATATTTGATTGATAATATATTCGTTCATATCCATAACATCAAATCCATACAATTAAAATGTTTGATTGGTAATGTATTTGTTCGTATTCATAACATGTCAGTTTCTTCGAGAAAATCGCCAATCACATCTTGTATGTGCAATAAAATGTATGAATTAAATTATACAACATTGCATCTAATCAAAACCAAAAATTACATTACTTGTGGTATTACAAAATATTTGATTGATAACGTATTCGTTCATATCCATAACATCAAATCCATACAATTAAAATGTTTGATTGGTAATGTATTTGTTCGTATTCATAACATGTCAGTTTCTTCGAGAAAATCGCCGACAGCTGGAATCAAATTGCAGTGTTTTTATTTTATCAATCTAATAAAGGCAAAAGAAAAAGTTCTCGCCATAGTCTTTATTCCATTCGCCTTTACTTCGGCTTGCATACTTGTACATCTACGGTTCTCGTTCATTATGCACATGTTCGTTGCCGTCTGAATCCGACACTCGCTTGCAGTTTTCACACTAAAAACGAGAAAGTTGCTGAATTATTGGGGGGGGGGGGGCAGGCGACTAAAGTCATCGCTCGAATTATATTTGAGAGCGATAGACTCGTTCTTTGTCGAGGCGAAAGAGCAGAAAATTTCACTCAGTCATGCAGCGTACAATCTTACTCCATTTTTGCTTGGCACAGCCTTAGAGAAAACGAAAGAAAATATAATAATGATTTATAGATATATAATTGAAAAAGGGAAAGGCAATAAGTAAACAAGTACTATTAGACTAAGAAAAAGAACTTTTCAAAGATAATAGATGCTCGAATAGGCATATCGTATCTTCTTTGCTTTTTTGTTTACTGACTTCTAAAACGATATGAAACGAAAAACTGCTTCATTTTTGTTGTAAGTTCTGATTGATTATTTAACTTAGTATATTTGACACTATTTTATATGTTATTCTTCATAATATATTCTACTATATATCGAATACATAATATATCGAAATAATCTAAAGTTTCGTATCAACCGTGTTTTTCATATAATTCAAAATTGTGCATATTTTGTAAATCGAATTGAATTTCTAGAGTAAGATGAATATTTTAAATTTTTGTCGACTCATTAAGTTTTTGATTGATAGTAGAGGTTTTACATCAATAACACGTGTTTTATGTTTAAAAACTTCATGACTGTCATCGTGGTTATTGAAACCGCTAGTGTGCTTATTACAATTGGATATTTAGTTTCTTTGTTTCTATTATACTTGAATCCAGATAAGAACAAAAATGATACTTCCTAAATGTCAGTCTTTATATCATTTCTTACACACATTAATGATTTTATGTATTCATTTTAGAAAACGAATATTCTTTAATATCATTTACTCTACACTTTTTTCATAAATATTTAAATGTTATTTTATAGGTATAATAGATATCGAAAAGATTTTATAATTATTAAATTTATTTATAGGTATAAACTTTTAATAATATAAACTCAATTAAATCAGTTTTAAATGATTAAGAATGAGAATAATTTAATAAATCTCATTAACATAAAATATAAAACTTGCTTGAAATGTGAAATCATTTTATGTAACAACATTTATAATTACACAGAAATTGGTAAAATATATAAAAATTGACAGTATAATAATATATAATTTTTGTCTCACGACTGACTATGTACGTATAATATGACAATTGATTATTTATGTGTCTAGGTAAATATTGATTACATTGTAAGGCAAGTACGCACATACTTGCATTTTCTTCAAGTTCGGCAGCAATTATCTTATCAATCACTTCATGCGATAGCGACCAAAAAAAAATAAAAATTTTTGTCGTTAGGTATTTATAATTAGCTACGTAAAATAAGAAAATATCCATTAACTATTGTATTTCTTTGCCTTTTAAGCAATGTAAAGTAGCGTCATGATTATATCAATTTTATAAAAAATCAAAATGATACTAAATATGTTTGTAGATAATGAAACTATGTATGTATAAACATTGATAAAGATGTTTTCTAGCTACCAAACCAATATGTACATTAGTAATATATATGATACATTAGTAATATTAAATATATTTAATAATAATAATTTTGGTGAGGATCATTATTATTTTTATAATAATTACAATTATATCAATGTAATCAAAATATTACTATTATATTGAAAGTTAAAATATATTTGATGAATTAGGCAAATTATATGTTTGCGAATAAAGATTTATAACTAGTAATGATAATAAGCTTTGTACACAATATTAATATTTTAGTATATGGATGTTTAAAAGTAAGAATATTAAAGTATTCATTAATCAAAAATATTATCTTTGCTCGTTAAAATATTCCATCAGTATTCACATTATTACATCAAAAGCGTAAGTTCATAGTAATCAAATTAAACCGAGCAAAAGGTAGATCTCGCTTAATTTGCTGTGAAGTCGCTTAATTCGCTGTTAAGTGTGAATGAAGAAGTGTCTTCATACAAAGGTTGTTTTCTTGGCACCTGTTCAAGAGTCAATGCAAGTTCCACAAGTGTAAAGACGTGAGAGTGATTGGGAATTCTTAGAAGATTGCGAATGTAATTATCCTAATTTGTTTGTATATTGCTGTTGTAATATGTATTGTTATACGAGAGAATATATTGTGCTTTTAGTTTCATAAACGTCTGATTCTTGTTTCGAAAAAATCGATAAGACAGGATTGAAAAAGTCCTAGTTTAATTACGTAGTTTCATATTCGGGTGATCCTCAATTTATTACTAAACACAATGCAAGCTATTGGAATTAATTATTAGCTGTTTATATTCATTTCGATTGTAATTGTATATAGCCACGATCATTTTTAATGGAGGTGTAGCAATGTTTTGAATATAAATAGTATATGAAAATGTACAATTTCAGTAGCTATGTTTAGTTATTAAAACTATGGTTTAACTTCGGAATTCTTATAGTATAGTAGTATGAAAGCATCTGTAGATAATAAAGTAAATCGAAAGATATTTTGTTTTTAATATTAAATTCACAATAAATATCAGTTTCAAGTATATAAAAGCATTGGAATAATTGAAATAAATAAAATAGAAATAAATAGGATTACATGTAATAGAAAATTCAATTGTAGGAAGGAGATTGAAGGGCATCATATAATATTATTCAAACCCCTTAGGAATTCTATGAAATTAAAGTAGAATTCAGAGCTTTTCGTAATTATACCTACGTACATGCTAATCTTAATACATTTGCCTACCCTAGTAGTCCCTATTAAAAAATAAAGATTGACAATCGGATAACCGGGAAGAATTCTAAATATAAAGAAAAATAATAAAGTTTAAGACAAAAATAGAAATGTCTTGTACACACGAAAACACAGGTGCGATGTATATGGAAAAGCAATATGGGACCTTCTCTTGAACGAACGTGTGAGACTTTCAGGTAATCGTAGATTATGGCAGACGTCCAACATTCATTAGGATATCCGCGATGCCTGCGACGGAAATGTTATAGTCATAAGGGGCACCCTATTGGTTGTTTTTTTTCTGTTTGTTGTACTACTGGCTAATGCGAGTGTTGGCGTAAGAATTACGAAGCAAATATTTGTAAATTTATAGAAGAGTAGCATATTCTTCAGTAAGTAAAAAAGAGAAAAGTTAGGAAAAGAAAATTCTAAAATAGTAGCTGAATGTCCTCAGGAATTACACATAATATGGTCTTTACGCAGGTAATCACGAAAATAAAAAACGTGATGGTTGCTCGTTAAATACATTGAAATATCTTGTATCAATATTTTGGAAATGTAAAGAATAATATGATATTACTTAAATCACATATATATAAATTAAATTTTTTTTCTTATGTATATATAAATTGGGGTTGTTTATGTAAGAAATATGTTTTAACGTATTTTATAGATGGCAAAACATAAAATTTGCAAGAACGAGTACGCAATAATATTTTAACGGTTGTCCGTAATATCGATAATATAATAAGACAATATATATAAAATTTAAAAAGAAGTAAAGCTGTTCATCATTTCAGTATGACGTTGAGCCTTCAAAGCTAATTTGAAGGCTAATTTGTAATTCCGAAAATTTTAAAGAAACCGATAAAATGCTAGTGATATACCAATTTTTTATATGATAACTGTCCCTCCATCAGCTAATTCTGCTCCAGCTAAAAACTGAACGTTATTAATGTAAAAAATCTGGATATTCCACTCTTGCAATATAATTTCCTCCTTTCGCTTGTTGTTTTACCCCTTTTTGCGCCAACACGAAAATTCATGTACAATTCTATTTTGACTCACTCAGTGCTCGCTCTCGCTAAAGATGCAAGGGTAAATGTATGTGCGCGTGCGCACGTTTGGTGGGGTTTGAGAGGAAGCAAGAAACACGAAAAGCGTCACGACGCCTCTTGCCGACTTCTTGTTTGGCAGTTGAAAAGAGGCGTCTGCAAGGAACGTAACGCGACGACGCCGCCGGCGCTTACGATACAACGACGAAAAAAACGAAAACGACGTAGAGGGGACATACCTTCTTCACGAAAAACGAACAATTATTTTAAACCTGTAATACATTTACTTCCACTTTCATACCACACTACGCAATCTATTTGATGTACCTCCTGTTAATATTTTTCATGCTATTGTTCGCTTTAATTTTTATTAACGATACCAATTTTTCTTCAATTTTCCTGACTAAACTGATTATCCTGGTATCTTTATTCACTTTGACACTTAACTATCAAACAAATCCTTAATTTCTACGTTTTATTATCAAACGATATAAAATTTATATGCGTCAAATGGCGTTTCACTTCGACGAGAAAATGGTGTGGCTTATTAATTAAACGACGAAATATTTCGAGTTATGATTTTATTTTAAACGATATTGAAGTTCATAAAAGCATATATTTTTTAATATAATGGCTGCAACCACTTTGGACTCTATTGACATTACAAATATTCTCGCGCAAGAACTGCTGTATCAACAGGTAAATGCAAAAAGGGTAAGGCCTCATAAGCGCATGATTGTGATATTCAGCAAATTTTTATGACTTTAGATTCGAATAGCAATTAATTTTTGATATGCAAGTTACATTAATATGCTTATTTAAGATTTAATTCAAACTTCAAATTTCGATAAATAACAAACTCGTTGGTACAAGTATTGATAATCGATTAATATCAGTTTATTTGCATTTATTCGAGATGTTTTATTTAATTAAAGAACTGTTATATCCCTATTAAAAAAAAATAACCAATTCACAATTCGGATATAAATTCCAGTAATAAGTTGGTATAAGTAGTTTGGAACTAAAAGTATAAATTAACGAAAGTAACGAAAGTGAAATAAAATTAAGTTAACGTTAGCCAAGTCACTAACCAGGATATCGAGGCATGTCAACTATGCTACTTTCGTACATTTTATTAAATATCTTATGAATATTAGTTGAGATAGTGCAACTTAGAATCGAAAATGCAACCCGACCATTTTTACTTTAACGTTTGCTTGACATGTTAAATTTTTCCGCTAGAGTAACGTCGATTATGCTATTTCTATGGTTACATGCCTCCTCTTCAGCTAAAATGGTTCATAAAAAATTGTTTTTCCTTTTATCCTACTATTGTAATTTGTAAATAAAAGCTAGTGTAAACATTAGAAATTGAAAAGGAGAGAGAGAGAGAGAGAGAGAGAGAGAGAGAGAGACAGAGCAAGCTGCGAAAAGACATTTATTTATAGAGATGCTAATACTGTATACAAAAATGTATCTTCTTTGTAGCTTCTCTTACTAGCCTGCACTTTATCTCGATGTACTTGTCATTTTCCTTTTATTTATACCCTGCCAGCATCTTAGTTCTTGTTTTTCTCCAGTTTATTCATTTTGTTTTGCTTGTCTTTTTTGCGTCGTTCATTAGCAGCAAGGGTCCATTTACAGAACGCACTTCAGCAAGATGAACGAAATAGAATATGAGAAAAATATGAGCACGAAATAAAGATTGAAAAAAATAGGCATTAATTTTTTATGTAATTTATTAAATTGATTGTAAAATGCTATTTACGTTGTATTGAAAATTGAATCTTATGAGAATTACAAATATTCGCCATTATTAAAGAAAAAAAAATTAGTTATACAATGGAAATAAATGTATTATATACAATACACGTACTATTCTTAAACAACATTTGAAACTTTTATTCCTTTTTCGCCAAAAAATTGAAATTATAAATATGTGCAAAGCCAAATATGCGGTTAATACAGAGCAAGGTATTTTATTAATTATAATATAAATTTTTATTAATATAATCATTTGTTACTCTGAGATTTAAACTGTGATTTTATTAGTCCATAAACAAAAATAATAAATTTTGTATACGTGTATGCACCTAAAAATTCCATCTTTTAATTTTAAAATTTGAGCCACATACAAAACCAAATAAAGTCTATAAAAAAAAGAAGAAAAAGAAGGGAAGGAGGTGTAGGTACCTGTGCCT
>NW_011948413.1:495801-694231 GCF_000503995.2 Ceratosolen solmsi marchali
AAGAGTGTCGACATATTCCCCTCCTATCAGCCACTTCAGGCGTGTCAAAACGCATAGCCCGTGCCTGTTTCGACATGTTTTTGCAAGTTCATATGCCAATATACGTACAGGTCTTCGATCCTTCGGGAACATGTGAGCTCTTACACTAATAGTAATATGTTCTTGTATTGTACCGACAACACTGAGAACAAGATGAACATCGAGTAACCAATTCTGGAATTATAATTACGCAAATAATCTTTCACACCGGAATCTGATTTTTACGCCTGCGCGCAGATCAATCCTTCTAGTTATTCGAGCATATCTGTCTTAATTTCTATCTTAATTAAATATATAAACTCTATTGTCGATTTTATTTTCTTTAAAGTTCCTTGTCTGTTTTCTAGAATATGATTTTATGATTAATCATTGTGCAAATATTGACATTCAAAAATTAAATGCTTATCATAACTGTTCGGTAGATTAAATTTTTCCTATCAGTTTGATGCCTCTTGATTTTCAACCATAGATTGTAATCAGTGAGTATTGAGTTAATGAAGAAGCACAATTGATTTTTGCAAAAAGGTCGATAAACGCTTCTTCGTTGCCGTTTAATTCATTTCACAAAGATAAAATTAATGAATATAAAAATTTTAATTTTTAAATAAAAATAGTACAACAGTTTGTTTCAAGCTTGTAATTTCCTCCTATAATTTTGCGATGATTCCTGATAATTTCGGTAAAAAAATCAAGTATCTTTATATATAGCTTGTGTTTATCAATAGAAGAAAAAGCAAAGGTAGGAGCTTCTCAATGTCAAATAAATATACGGAGAATTTATCATCACTATGGTTTATATCACTCTGGAAATTGAGTAATCGAAAAAAACTTCACAATAGATACTAGTGCATGCAATCTTTGCAAAATGGACAACGAATATAATTCTTGTAAGATTAAGGTAAAAATGATCATTTTCTGCACAAATGACATAATTATACCTTTCGAAGAAAAGTAGGCTCCGATAAAGTTCCTCGTAGACTTTTTTTCCCAGTGCCATTTATTCATACGGTAATTGCAGCATTATGCACGTGTTTCGTCGCACAGATTTAATTGCAATTGATTTATACGTAGTATCTGAAAAGATTACGAATCATTATAAATGCCGTACTTATAGTGAGAGGAGAGTGAGGTAAGATCCACCATCACCGTAGTAATTCACCGGTTCAAAAAGCAAAATTGTGCTGCGTATCATTGTACGCACGCGACTATTATTACCCTAGTCCATATGTTTACAGATAGTCGACCTATTGTATACACGGCCGTTACATAACATTAATTTTCACATGTGCCGGTACAGCATCTTGCCGAATTCACTATCTAGGACAAAAAGAGAGCCATTCATATGGAGTGCCATAACAATAATCAATATAAGATATAGGCAAGTTGTTTATTCATTCTATTTCACTGGTTGTTAATTTTTCTCGATGTACCAATTCTATTATATGTTGCTTCTCGTTATGAATATAGCAGGTAGGTCGAGGAACAAGATGTTATTTCCGTGTTTCTCTCCGTCTTTTCAGAAATTCAATAAAGAAACAATAAGTATTCGGTATAGTATATTCTCACAAGCTCATAAGTTAATAGCAAAAGGCTTTTAGGCAGTAGTATAAAACTTTTTGATTCTTTTTGGTTCTTAAGCTTTTCGTCCTTTTGACTCCAACCAAAAGAAAGATCTTGCGGTACTTGAATAGACCATTATTGCGACGCATGATCGCTCGAATGGAATACAACGGACGAGGAAACTTTTAATCGGTAAGTTTTTAACGCGAGGCCCGTGAATAGTTGTTCTAACCAAGTAACATAAATATATACATAAACATGCACACGCACGCACGTATACGCCCACACCCCATACGTATTATAAGTTGGAAGCTTGTGTGTTGATTTATTTGTATATATATATATATATATATATATATATATATATATCTACGAGTAAAGGAAAACTCGTTCGTTATTTTTCAAAACAATATGTTAACAAAGCCATGAAATACTTAACAAATTATTATATTAAAGTGAATTAAAAAGTCATGTACTGTACCGTAAATTATTAGATTTTAAGAAGATAAAATTTATAATGTAGGATTAATTACATATTTTTAAGCCAGATAGATAAAGATAGTGATAAAGATAGAATTTTTAAATTCCATTCCATCAGTAAAGTAGAAGCAGGAGAAATAGATAATACAGCGACGTAAACTACTTGAGAGTTCATAAAAACACTATATAATGATTGAACCGAAAGCGTTAGAACTCGCGGCGACGAATTCGTAAAAGTGTTCGTGACCATAGTATCATGCGATAGTATGAATTTTCGTGAGTATTGCTAGAGTTGAAAACGATGTGTGGGTGATTATAAAATAGTTCCTGTCGGCGGTGCTGGCTTATAAGTAAGTACGAATGCACATGAGTATCGCCGTGTCTTTTATAATGAGAATCGAATTAATTCCTTTGGAACGATGCCGAATGAGAAGGGATGATATGGAAATATTGAGCACGTAAGTTTAATTAAAATAAAACGTACACTTGTACTGTTGATATCATTGAGTGCGGGTATCGTTATTTATCTTATCTAACATTTTTGACATTTTACAGACACTGAAAACAGTTTTTTTAATCTATTCTTCCTATTATTTTACATATATGCGCATGTGCATACATGAGCAATAATGCTCATTACCGCTTCATCGTACGTGTTTTCTCTTTTCCCCATATTTATTGCTTATATTTTATTTTATATATTTCATTCGAAATAAGAAATAGATGCCACACCGACAATGAGATCTTCTTTATATTTTCCTGGTTTCTTGTTTTTATCAACAAAGATTGACCTGCGACTTCGTCTCTTAGTCCTCTTGATTCAGATTATTTTCTATTTCATGTCGATATTTTGAGCTCCGAAATAAATTTCTTGACGGAGATTGAAATTCTAATGCAGTAATATAAAATCACGAATATTATTTTATTGCTCAATTTCATGATTTTAGTTTTCAATTGATACTATGCTGAAAACTTAAATTACAAATGAATTTCCTGTAACGCCGTATGTGTAGGGTAGTTGTTTGAACAAGTTTTGTTTTTATTTTTAATCTAAAGATATTTATCTTTATTAAAACTTAAAATTAGTGGATTTAGGAAAATAGTAATTTTATGGACAATTGATAAAAAAGCCATAATTATCTTTTCCAATTAATCAAATTAATCGCCAGACTAAATTATCAATGATTACGAACATGATATATTTTTTACCGTAAATATTAATTTTCTGGAATGCGATATCCTTGTTATACATTATTTTAGTCGTAAACCGACATTATTCTTGTGAGTTAAGCTAATTTTTTTTTTTTTTATAAATTCTCTCATATCTTTAACCACCTTTAAAGTGAAGTTGGATGATCACATATTTGTATTTTATTATGGCTTTCATCATACACCAGAAATGAATGTTAACAATTTTAATAATGATCCAGACCAACACTCGATGTCGCCACTATTGTAGCTAACTTTGGAACTTCTTCGCGTTCAAGATTTGGTAAAAGAGGTGATTTTGTCGTTGCTAATATATCCCATATATAAATCGTATTAACACATTTTTCAATTAGCACAGCAATTTATACATTCAATGAAATTACTGAAACTATGTGGATAATAATTATTTAAACCTTATACATATTAGAAAAATTTTCTTCTGTTTTATTAATTAAACTCGTTTACGCCCTTCAAGTTAATTACTCTGAATTCTTATATGTATTCTGAATTTATTCTTATATGTTGTTTTGATATAAAACTATATTGTATATGTTTAATTATATAGATTTAGAATTAGAACTTGTATAGTATACTAGATAATTACTTTAAAGGAAAAGAAATAGAAGACTGTATTATCGATCAGATCTATACAGGAATTTATAGAAAAGAACCGATTATATAAATAACAACTTATATTAAAATGAGTCATATATTGTATGAGTACAATAATTTGAAACGATAAGATCTCTTATCAGTTTTAGATCACAGATATTTTTATCGATTCATTAATATCAATGAAAAATTATGAATGTACTAAAATAGCTAATTACGAATTAATTCAAACAGAAATTTTATTCACATGAAGATATTATCAATATTATTTAAAAAAATTAATTTTATAAATTTACACATAATATTTTACAAGCTTTATAATTTATAATGTAAAGTAAGAATGAAAAAGTATAACGATTAAGTATACAATCGATCTTTGTATGATAATTTTTAGTATATATGTTAGAATTTATTATATGTTAAATAGTTATGTATTAATCAAGTTTGAAGAACGGCTGTAGTTAATTTTACATATTTATATTCGTAATAATTGTTCAAGTATCATCTGCGGCGATTTTTATTTCAAGTTCAGTTCTATTACATGATGTACTTTATTATTATTACATCAATCCATTGATAGACAATATTGTTTAATTAGTAAATATAACTCGTCTATGGATCTGCAAGTCATATGTGTTTTTGAGTTTTCTTAGTTTGAACTTTTTTGTTCGCTCATAATCTGTTGTTTTTCTTCGTGCGTATCACATCATATAATCTACAATTGTTTACGAAACCATTTAGATTGTTTTATGCGGCACATGCACTTTTTGTTTTGAAAAAAGTAGGGCATGGATTAGAAATTTTTTTATTATGTACATTCCCGTACAAAAGTACAGTCCCGAACACTGTGTGAGATTTTTCATTAAGAAAAAATTATAACCGTAAAATATTTATAACCGTATTTATATTTGACTGATAATATCGTGTTCTTAAAGAAATCAAGTATCTGCCTCTAAAAACCTTTTCGAATAATAATAAAAAATAAAGCTGAAAGCAATTGTCATTTCATTTATGTTACCAATATTACTTTTATTTCTGGTAATCCTTAGAGATTTTTGTCAGCCAGGTTATAGTTTCTCAAGTCTTTACCAATTTTGGTTTCAAAGAAACTATCGATATACATTTTCATGTCATATGGATGATTCTCCATTAAGTGCCAATTAAATATCCATACATTACGGTTGGAATGAGATGAATTCCGAAACTATCGTTATTCTACATTTGCCTCAATAATGGCTTATTGAATATTTCTCCTTCGTTATCTCGCTCAAGTAGAAAATATTCAAGCGAATAATTCATGGTAAGGCAAATATAGTCGAGCGATATCGTTAGAATATTTTCAAAAACATTGCAGTCGTCGAATGAACGTTAAAGAGAAATAAAGCTGCAAAATCGTGCTGCTTATCTAAAAATTTGCTTTCTTTTTGTTTGACAGTTGGTGTCGTCCTTGGATGGACTACACAGCGGTGTGCCAACCCGCACGACACCGACCCTGACGCCAACCACACTGCGCACGATCGAACAGACGTTTTTGGAGTTCACGAGTGAATCAGCGTCACACAGTCGCGAGGCGGGCTTTGTACCACCCTTGATCGAGCCTTCTCAACCTACTCCGGCTCAAACTCAGAACAACGCAAGCCAGCAACAACACGAGATTCAGCAACAGCAGCACGAACCTGAACAACAGCAGCATAATAACGGATTATTAAGCGTGCAGCAGACACAACCCCAGCAACAACAGCCGCTCCAACAGACAAGACGTAATATGGGTGGCAGGAGACCGACAAGGACGATTGGTATGAGCCCTGAAGAAGAAGAGAGAAGGCAAATTCGCAGGGAGCGCAATAAGATGGCTGCAGCAAGGTGCCGCAAAAGAAGAATGGATCATACCAATGCTCTACTAGAGGTACAAACAAAAAACCTAATTCTCATTTAATTTGAAAATATCATGTATATATGAGGCTATAATGAAGTTAATATATCCACATATGTGTACAAAAAAATCATAGGCCTCTGTCTTAAAAGATGCAGATGCTCTCAAGCTCTTGTTCCACGACATTATGGGACTGTGATTTATTGTTGGGTACTACGTGACATCGAGAACATAAAGGTTCAAATGTTTTAATTATGTTAAAGTATTATCATCAATTTCTGATATTTATTTTAATCGTTAGTTGAAGAAAAAAGGAAAAGAAAATAACTAAGATATGACGAAAAAATTTATTAAAATACGATAAATTGTTAATTCAAGGTATTATTATGAAAAATATGAATGATTAAGTACATGTATTGAGACCATGTGCTTTGATTTATTGTGTTAGCCATTAAAATGAAATTAAAAATTTGAAATAAAAAAAGAATTCAGCTAAACAATAGAAATTCTATTATTTTAATTTTTTCAAACTTATATAAATTGCTTTCTTTTTTTCTTTTGTTGTTTTTAAGAACTTAATTAACTTTTTAAATACTAATGTGATTAACATAGAACAATAGTAATATTTGCTTGATATTGATATAAGCACGTGCTATCTAATTTGCATAATATCACGTAAACTGAAACTGAAACTGTAAAATATATGTTGAACATATATAATATATAATACCAACTTTAATATTAATGTGTGATGCCATTCAAAATTTTTTGAATAATACCATTTAGAATTTTATTGAAAAATGAGCATTGTAATTTTCAATAAATGTTTACATAATTTAGATAGATTTAATAATGTTTCCTTTTAAATATAAATGCTTGTGGGTATAGGACTGACTAAAAACACGTAATAAGGTGTTTTCTTGAAAAATTAAAAATAAATAAACAATTTTTATAAGTAATAAAATTATTTAATTGTATGAATGTTTGTTTACTTGATTATATTATATATTTGAACATTTTATTTTGATTCATTTAATTCCAGTTTTATTTTCATTGGTTTTTCCTTTACCCAGCTTTATTTGAAGTTTAAGTGATTGTTAAAATTCCGTATACAAATAAAACATTCACAAATTCATCTTAACATGATCAAAAATTATTTACTGTTATATAAGGCTGATGGTAAATGTTTCAATGATAGATAAGATTAGAATTTCATGAAGATTTTATCAGCAGCTAAATTTGAGAAGTTTAAAGCAACAATAAATAAATTTTACACATCTAATGAAATTGAATTGAAATACGTAAATAAAATAAAAATATAATTATAGTTTAAAAAATCAATAGTTAGTCGATTATAATATCATTTTTGCTAATCATATCAATTATGTTTAATCAATGTCGAAAAATACTGTTTCCTATTACTTAACCATTTCGAAAATAACTTACAAATAGACATGTATTTTAGGAAACCGAGGGCTTAGAACAGAAAAAACAGAGCCTGCAAGATGAGATTCACCAGCTGCAACAGGCGAAAGATGAACTTGAATTTATGCTGGAAGCTCATCGCGCCGTGTGTCGCCTTCAGTCTTCTTCACCTCCTGATATCAAGCCCATCATTCTTAACAATAAGCCACCGAACAATAACAATAATCTTCAATCTGAGGAGTTCGCCGAAATTCCTTGCATCACTAAGCAGCAACAGCAACAGCAACAGCAACAGCAACAACAGCAGCAACATGACGATAGTTTGAATGGACTGCGACCCAATCGACCGAACTCTCTATCCGTAGGTTTTGATAACAATAATCAGCGGCCGAATTCCTTACCGATTTTTACCGAGCCCAAACCTCGACCCTCGAGTCTCCAGTTCAAGAGCATAGAGACGCCGACCTTTATGAAGACGGCTAACGAGGTTGCAGGCATACCTATTACCACACCGTCGAGCGGCATACCTTTCAATTTTGACTCTCTAATGGAGGGTGGAACGGGTCTTACGCCAGTCTCCACGCCCCTCGTGCCTTCATGTTCAAGTCAACAAAGGAGCAATGGTGCTGGAGTTGCTCACCATCATCACCATCATCACCACCATCATCATCTTTCAGCCGTAGATTTGAGTTCGCCAGATACCAATCCGCCCAAGCTCGTAAGCTTGTGACGCCAGGAAGACTTTGGGTTAGTTGAGACCATTGAATTTGAGCCGGCTGAAGGCGAGCCTGAATGAAGGGACAGGCGTCACCACCTCAACAAGCCTCTGAGCAACCATTGGACACACTCGTTACCATATTTGTGTATTTGTAGACACGCATGGGAAAAATTTCCCAGGTCGTGAACCAACGGACGGAACTGAGCTATGAGTCAAGCAGACTCGAAAATTTCATACGACACGAGTGTCTTCATTTTTTTTCTTTTCTTTTTTGTTGTTTGCTTAACTATTGTTTTTGAGGAAAGGAAAATATTTTTCTTGTAATTATTGGAAATTGGATAATTGTAAATGTATCAGTTTTTCAGTATTGAATTTTTGAATGTGAATAAAAGCGACTGGACGTAAAAAATTGTAAATTTGGAGATTTTATATATAAAAGGGTATAGGGAAAATTAGTGACGTGAATATATTTTGCTGTGTTGTACGTGCTGATTTTTGTCGATACCGTTTCTCTTCTATATTGAGGTCGTAAGATTTTAAACGACTAGGTGCTTCGTACAACGCTTCATTCATGAGAAATTAGGCTATTTCGTATGGAGTTTAAGTGAGGCCTCAGATAAAGAAGGTGCGATAAACTTTATGCAAGGTGATAACGAATAAAATAACATTAAACATAATTTAATAATGATATTATTAAATGAGCATTGAAATGAACTAGTTATATCAATTGATATTTTTATGAAGTGAATTTTTATATTTTTAAACTTTAAAAAGCGATGAAATAATAGATTTTTAAAGACAAATTTAGCTCAATATATTTTAAAATATAAGCTGTAGAAAGTAAAAACAAATAAAAAAAATTCTTGACGGTCGAGTAAACCGACGAATCTTTTTTATGTCAAAAGAAAGTTATTTGTTTATTTCTTTACGTGCAATTTCTAATTAAAATAAGATATATTTTCCATGAACATACTTTTACAAATAATACGCGCATGCGCGTGTATGTCCGTTGACTCTTTATCTTGTTTCGATTATTTTTTTATCATAAAACGCGGCAAAAGTGTTCGGCTGCTTCGATTAATATTATGTAACGGTTAATCCCTCCATACTAATATATATGCATATATATATATATATATATATATATATATATATATATATGCATGCATGTTTGCGCATGAATATAGTAAGTATACATATGAATGTATGAAGTTTATTTATACGTGCATATCCAAAATTATGCATCGAAATATTCGTGTTGCAATGATGACCCGCTCAAAGCACTGTTTAATTATCCAGGAAACGTCAAAGAGCTTGTCAGTAGTAATAATAACAAATGCTTTTTTCTGTGTAGATTTATAGGGCATCGAGCTTCACAGTATTTGACTGCAAAATTGATTCTATATTAAAATTATAAGACCCTTTTGATAATGCAATATATTTTGTTTAATTCAAGCAACCAATAAATGAACTTGAAATTATAAAAACAAATTAATTTTGATTTATATCTGTATCCCTTTCAATTAGTTCCTTGAATTATTGATGACCATTATTATAAAACTAAAAATAAACATATCCTAAGTAATTAATTATATGTTGGAAAATAAAATATTTTATATTTTTTAATTTACTTTTATATTTGTCATTAAATAATTATAAAATTATATACATCTACTAAACAGTAATTGGTTGAAGTAATCACATAAATAATTTAACATTGTTTTTAAAAACATTTATAAACATAATTAGTTTATGAACATTTCTATTCAATAAAATTATAACTTTCATTCCTTAACGCATTCCAGTTATTTTCCTTATAGCATTTTCTTCTTCAATTAAATTCATTTCCTGGTAATGACTAAATTCCATTGAAAATGTAGCAGTTCCAGATGTTATTTTTCTAAGTTGATTCGAATATCCTAGTAATTCTGCTAATGGAATAGAACAATGAATTATTTTAATATTATTCTTTATTTCTGTGCCTTTAATTTCTGCTCTTCTTTTAAATAAATCTGCTTTAATCTTCAAAGACATTTCATTCAATGCTATTATTTCTACATTCATGATTGGTTCTAATAAAATACAATCACTCTTCTGCATTAGCTACACAAAAATATATTATATTTAATTAATAACTTAATATAAATTGAAATTCAAATATTTATTTTTTCTTTTTATCAATATTTTATATTTATTTTAAATATTAAAAAAAAGGAATCACACTGATATTTACTGCCCTGAAATTTTATATTTATAACAATTGACTAATAGAATTTGTTTTTTTTCTCAAAGTTTAATTTTTATTTTTATATCAAAATTTTCAAAAAATGAATTTTAAATTTAAAAGTTTTTAAAGATAGAGCGAATGCAAGGTGGATATTTATCATTGTTTTACAGTATTAGTGACAAACCATTGGAATACTGGAGCAAACAAAAATCTAGATCTGGATCGATTAGAAGAGTATTAGACGAAGAATTAAATGAAAATGTAGGTTATCAGATTTATTTTAATAATGTTTTAATATAAATAAATCAGTAAAAATAATAAAATAATATAGTAGAATGAAAGTTAATTTGTTTCTTTAAAAGAATTGATTTTGAAATCTTAATTCCAAATATTCGTGTTTGTGTTATAATAAATGTTAGTAACGTGAATAAAATTTTACAATCAAATTTGTTAAAGGTTTTGGAAATACAAGATATCGAAGATCCAAATGGTCAAAAAACCTGGATTATGTGCCCACCTGATATACATCAAGTTCTTAATATTAAATTACCCTTTCTCATAATTATATTAAAAAGTACACACACACAATGCCATTTTCAACTTCAAATGATGGATAAAAATAATATAAGGTATCTTATTGATTTCTCAAATACTGATGGAAAGAAAAGTAGCAATAAATCTATAACACCAAGGATGCATTTAATGTTGGAACCAGGGTGGAATAAGCTTGAAATAGATCTCTGTCATGTGGCAAGGATTTTTGATACTCAATTTAATGCTGTGTGTAAGCTAAAAATATATGCCAGTTGTCGAATTCGAAGAATTTATTTCATGGATAAGCACTATGATGACAATGAAATGACATTAGGATTGTATCATGGTTTTCTGGACTTGTATATGTTAAAATGGGGTATAAAAACAGTGGATAGAGCAACACAAACAAGAAGAATACCTGGAAAGCTTCTTACATTATGTGATAGTTCTATACGTCCTGCAGTCGGATTTAATAAATTATTTTTGAAACATTTACAAACTAAATCAGATGAAATAGTAGAAGAATATTTTGCTAAACAATCATCAAAGCCACTCAAAGATTTTCTTGATTTTAAACGAAAGGCCAAAATTAAACCATACGTCATTCCTGATTGTAACAAACTTAATAAAAGTGCAAGTAGTTCAGATTCAAGTTTATTAAATATTACTGAAATAAAAAACAACTTTAAAAGCCATGAAAACCATTTATTTACAAAAATGTCTTTTGAAGAAAAGAAAGAAGAAAAAAATAAAGTACAAGTATCTAAATTAGTTAATAAAGGAGAATTTAAAAATTCTATGTATAAAATTTGTATGTATAGATATCCTGAGGTTAAAGAAAGAAAAGTATATACAGGAAAAAAATGAAAAATCATAAATTCAAATAAAATTGAAAATTTAAATTTGATGTGTAAAATAAATTTATGTATCTATAAAAATGGAACCATATAACAACTGTAAATAAAAATCAGAAGATATTTTTAGACTTCTCGAAACAAAACAATCTTTATTTACAAGTATAACTTACTTTTTTTACACCTTGAGCAACAGCAGCAATTACAACTGAGTTTGAAGTTCCTTTTCTAACTTGTAACTGATTTAGTTTTACACCAGTATTTAGAACTGGATAACCTAATTTTGGTCCTCTCATTAAAGCAGATAAAATTCCTTTTTTAACTAAATTTATAAGAGTTATATTTAATATTGATGTATTTTTTTCGTTTTCTTTTGAATGATTTAAAAGTAATTTATTATTACTGTAATGATTTGGAATAAGTGAAAGGCCTACTAATACTTCTTGCTTCACTAGATTAATTTCATGATTAAGAATATATGTATCTTCAATTGAATTAGTGATAGTTTCTTTATATGCAATCTGTAATTCTCCTATGTCTGCATTAATTTTATATTCACTATGAATTCTTTCCTTGATTATTTCAATATGTAGTTCACCCATACCTGACATAATTATTTGATCAGTTTCAGAATTATGAGTTACCCGTAAACTAGGATCTTCTTTTGTTAATTCTTGTAGAGCTATTTCTAAAGCAGGCATATACATATTAGATGGTGCTTCTATTGAACAAAAAAAAACTGGATCTGGTATGTTTCTTTTAACAGAAAATAGTTTCTCAATCTCTTCGTTATTATAGAAATTTTTTACCATATTTTCTTTAGCATTATTAACACTAATAACACTACTCGTTAATAAGTTACCTATTTCGGTAATTTTGAAGCCAGTTAAAGCACCAATATTTCCTGATGTAATTTCTAACGTTTCTTCATAATTATCTGCATAAACATTATATAATTTAATACAATTCTCCATTTTTTCCTTTTGTATATTATAAATTGATTGCTTTCTTTTCAAAGTTCCTGAATAAACTCTAAAAAAATAAATAGGACCTTTTTGTTTGTCATGAATAATTTTAAATACTTTAGCTAACAATTCATCATTAAAACATTTGTAAAGACTTCTACTCTTATTAATAATTGGATTAGGTAAATACAATACAACTCCATTCATTAAATTTTGAACTCCAATATTTTTATATGAACTACCTAATAATACAGGCACTCCTTTTCTTAATATTGTAGCTTTACGTAAAGAATCTACTAAAATTTGTGATGAAATGTTATCTAATGATTCTTGCTCAATAATTATATTGGCAAGATTATTATCAAAATCACTCAACTTGTCTATGAGATTTCTACGTTTTTCTAATGCTTTTTGTAATAAATCTGGATTTTGATTTTCACTGAGGTGCAATTTTGTTATCGTTTTTCCTTGGGTTTTGGAATCAAAGACATACTTTTCAAGAGTAATAAGATCAATAATTCCTGCAAAACCTTTTTCATTTGTAAATGGTATATGTACTGGAAATATAGTCACATTTAGCTTTGCTTCCAAAGATTTTAAACACATTTCAAAATTTGCATTTGCTTTATCCATTTTATTTACATAAACAATTCTTGGTATATTATATCTATCAGCTTGTCGCCAAACAGTACTTGTTTGTGCTTCAACTCCAGCACTACCATCAAGAATAATAATAACTCCATCTACCACAGTAAGGGGTTGCTCAACAGCCATAGTAAAATCAATATGGCCCGGAGTATCTAGTAAATTAAATCGAAAAGTTTTCCAATTAAATGAAACTGCTGCAGAACAGATCGTTATTCCCCGTTGACGTTCTTGATCCATATAATCAGTAACAGTATTTCCGTCATGTACCTCTCCCATTTGTTTTACAGTGCCTGAATAATATAACATACGCTCTGTTGTTGTTGTTTTGCCTAGATTTAATGTTAACAATTAATTGTATTAAACAATAAATATGATTAAACAATGAATATTATTTATTTATTTTACAACTTAGTAAAACATATATTAATGCTTATACGATTTCAGACGACTTTATTGATACATAATTTTTATATTTTAACAAAGCAAAACAGATATATTTTACCTATATTTTGATTCAAATATTAAGTTTTAAATATTAACAGTTTTTAATTCTAAAGTAAATACAAACCAGCATCTATGTGCGCCAGAATACCGATGTTCCGTATTTTCTCAATATCACATTTTTCATTTTCTATCTTAACAGAATTTTGATTTTGATGTAGTGCACGCTTTTGTAATTTAAAAAAAACAAATTTTATAGTGTTTCGAAACATCTTGTTATACTAACCTTCCTTATAATTATCTGAAACTATAATTTTTTAAATTAGTTGTTCCTGTAAAATACTATACTTTTATACTCAATAAATAATATGTAAAATACACTGTATAATTATTGATAACATTCTTGTACATAATTAGTTATAATACAAATTCAGTTTAGTGATATTGATACGACAGCTTAAAAATAACTTCAATTATGTATACGAAAAAGTAATTAATTTTTTAATATTTTTTTTTTATTAATTACAATTTGTTAAATTAAAAATTGCTAGAAAAGAGATTTTAATAAAATTTATAATCTAATGAATAATATAATATAAAAAAATATAATTTATAAATTATAAGAAAAAATTCAATTTAAAATTAGAATTAAAAATTTGAATTTAAGTAAAATCAGATTCTACTTAAACATTATAAAATTTAATCAGAAACAATAATAGATATGAAATCAATGTTCTCTAATATAACTAAAATATCCAAGAAGTATACTTTCAATCTTAAATATAGTCACTACCATATAGTTGTGAAAATAATTATCTAATAAATACTGATATTAATTTTTTTTTTAAATTAATAAAAGAATATTCTTATTTAGAAGATTTTTATTTTACGAAAAAGAAAAAAACTTCATAATTTATAATTTTTTTTTTTTAGAAATGTACAAGTTGATAATTAAATTACGAAATCACATGAGAGTGCAGGTTTTTACAATTTTTAAATTTACAAATCTTACATATAACAAATAAGTTTTACCTTCAATTTATAATTAATTAAAATTAAACAAACTTATAATTAAATTTCTTAACATGCTGATACCAAAAATATTTTTTTATACAAATTTATTTGTAATCTATTAAATAATATATCAATCAATAATGTTCACTGCGTAATTTTTATTAACGACCAATTAATTTCTGATATTTAAAAATATTGTTTACTTTCAATACCAAAACAAAGTATTATTTAATGACATTTACATAATAAATCATTTGATAATTTAAATTGTTTAGAAATATATCTCAGTATGATTAAATATTGATTTGCAAATATAGTTAAGTACTAATTATAATAATAAAAAAATCTTGTTTAATTATGCTTAAAATAAACTGTATTTGAAATTCTTATTTCCTTAATTGTAATTAATGCAAATTTGTATTATTTCATATTTTAAAAAAATCACAAAATAAGAATTACTGTTATATTTAAGTGTATAATATTTCTTATTATTTTACAAATCTTTGGTATTCATTGGGCAACGTATAAAACATTTCATTTCCAATTGATGCTAAATTTTAGCAAATCTTTCAAAGCCATAAGACGCCAAGTTGAAAATGTATTTTATGAGTAAATTATCAATAATGTAAGAATGTGTATTACTTTACTTATTAACGAGTAAATTGGCTCTTCAGATAAGTATATACAGTCATATATAAATCATAAGTAAAAAATTGTATTTTTTATTATAGGAAGTTTCATTGTTTCTTTATAATAAATAATTATAAATATTTAAAAATATAACGATAATTTTCTCTCTTTAAATTTTTAATTAATCTATCAAATACTGTTTAAACGAAAAAAAAACAAAGATTAAAAATTAAGTTCCAATTTTTTAGAAAAAATTCATACGAAGAATTTTGTTGGCAAAAATTAATGACAGATGTATATATTTAACCTCTTAAAAAATGTTGAATCGAATACAAACTAAAAATATATTTTCATTTTTAGAAATTAATTGTACACTACTACTAATTTTAAAACATTTAAAAAATAAAATCAATAAAGTACACTTTTTTATGAGTATTATTTTGCATTTAGATTTGTAAATACATTATAAAAACCAAACTTGTTTTCAAATATTATAACAAATATTTATATTTTACTTGTTTTATAATTGTTATGTTATTTATAAATATTTGTATATTTGTTAAGTTCACATTTATGTTTTAATATACATTATTTTTTAATAAATTTTTACATTAATATAATTCATATACATTTTTGTTTATACTTTTTGTTTACATTGCAAATAATTTTGTGGGAATTAAATTTATAAAAAGTAACTTTATTTATTTTCAGTTTTCTACTCTTGTCTTCAAAAAACGATTTTACTGATATAGCTAAGGCAATAGTTTTTTTGCATATAATAATAAGACAAAGAATTTATGAAATTAGATTTATAATTAATATTTTCATTCAATAATAATTTTGTTTAATTGATGTTTCATCATAATATGTATTAAATCTTTTATACTGATATCTTGTCTTTGGATTTTTTTTTGAGTTGGCAGGTCCAAGATTTGGCATTAAACCTAAAATAAAATTGATAAAAATATATATATTTTTTTTTTATTATTTATTATAGTGATAATTTAAAAATTTTTAATTACAAAATACGATATTAATAATTACTAATAATTTTTGCATAATGACATGCGATAAAGACATTATTTTAAAATATAAAATTACATTAATAAATTGCAATAAATATAATTTTAATAGGTGGTACTTTCAATAAAAAATTTAATTAAATAATTATGATTATAATTTAGTTCCAAACTATATACATAAGTTAATACATATATAGGATTACAAACCAGCTTTTTGAGCCATTGTAATTAAAATACCAATTCGTTTTTGTTGGACGTAGCATAAGCCAGTTACATATCGAGGTAGTATTTGGCCATTTGATTTTACGAATTGGCTTAGAATTAGAACATCCTAAAGAAGCAATTAATTCAATTAAATTGGTATATTTTTTAATTAATTTTATTGAAAAATATATACTGACTGTGTGTTTGATGTTAACATTTGTAGAACACAGACAACATGCTCCATTATCACTCTGTTTTAACAATAAGTGTTGTTTGGGGTGGGATTTTATAACTGCATCTACAATTGTTGTATTTCCTTGTTTTTTCTCTATAACTAAAATTATTACAAATTATAATTACAATTTCCAGCTCATTACCAGGGATATTTAAATATCTTAAAAAAAATAATTATAAGCAATATTTTTATAATACATTTATAACTAACTTTCTTTTATATTTCTTGATGCAGATAATGAAAATTTTCTATCAAGATTAAATAAAAATAAATGTTTTTGTAAACTTATACTTAATTGAGAAATTGTCATGATTTATTACACCTTACAAGAGTGGAAAACTGAACATAACCTAAAATTTGAAAATGACTATGCTTTCACAAGTATGCTATATACTTTTATATACATTTGATCAGTCACTTTACATAATTAATTAGAACTATATTATAGAATATACTAATCTGTATAATTTATTACTTTTGTTTCTTTAACATACAATTCATAATTAATTATATTGAATTATTCAATCTTATTGGAGCTTTCCATTAGATCTTGTGAGAAACTTAAGCGAGCAACGTGGCTTTTATTGTATGCCACAAATAGAATATGGGATATTGCATTAAAAAAGTTTATGATAATTATTCCAACAAGAAACAAAAGACTGTCATATGAAACGGGAATCTAATTTTTTCTTTATTTTGTTCCTACTCAGCTATTGTGCAATTAAGATAGTTATATTATAAAATACACTATAAGTGAAAGTGAAAATATGGGACTCTGCAAATGCCCAAAAAGAAAAGTCACGAATCAATTTTGTTTCGAACATCGTGTAAATGTTTGCGAAAATTGCATGGTTACAAATCATCCAAAAGTAAGATACCGTTATGCATTGGGTTATATTATTAATAGATTTCGTATCATATACTAAAATAATTTAATTTTAATTATTATATATAACTAAGATTATGTTAAATATTGTGTATATAATATTTCTATTTTAACTTGTTATTGAGCATTACCTATCTTTTTCGCATTTACCATAAATTATTAATTTTTAATTTAATGTTGTGATATTATATTTTTTATAATATAAATATAATATAAAATTTTATAATATAAATATACTATAAAATAACATATTTTATTTTTAGTGCGTTATTCAATCATATTTGCAATGGCTTCAAGACAGTGATTGCAATCCAATTTGTACATTTTGCAAAGAAAATTTAAATATTAGAGAATGTTGTCGACTAACTTGTTATCATGTCTATCATTGGGCATGTCTTGACTCTTACTGTAGAAGATTACAAGAATCAGATAATCCTACATGCCCAACATGTAATTCACGTATTATTCCACAATCAAATTTGGTATCTCCAGTAGCTGATGTTTTAAGAGAAAAGCTTATAGGAGTAAATTGGGGAAGGTCTGCCCAAGGACTACCTTTGGTATTTAATGACTATTTATAGAAAATACACTTATATTTATTAAAAATATTTTTTAATTTATTAAGATATTTTCTTATAGCTAAGTTTTGAAAAGGAAGAAAAGTTAGATGAAGCTAATATTGTGGTATTAGAGAAAACTCAATCACCTGTACATCAAAATCATACAATGTCAACATTGGCCACTTCTAGAGCAAGTGGCACTGTGACTTTATCACATTCTATTTCCAATAATATACACTCTAATAATCAGAAAATTGGTCCGCCATATTCTATTATAAATATGGAATCTAATTTAGCTATAACCAATCCTTCACCAAGAAAAATTTTTGAAGCATATGACGATCCTAAAGATTATTCATTTGATCACGATGAAAATAAATATCAAAGAAAATCAGCGATAGAATGGTTTTTTAGGTGGCGAAAATTAATAACAAAAACTCGAATTCATAAAAGAAATACTGTAGGATTACTGCATAAACGATATGCAATTTTAATAATTATTGGAATTGGTATATTTATTTGTATAATAATGCTATTTTCATGGTTGGGTAAAATGGCAACAGATGGTGATCCTTTATATAATCCAATTAATCATCCACTGATTAATGTTGATAAAAACAGTGATTAATTTAATTGATTATAAATATACTGTGCTATGCCCAGAATGCTGTTTTATATTTAGAAAATGTCTATTGCATGTGAACAATAGCGATGTATAAGATAGAGTGATTAATTTGATTTTGTACAAGACAATGGTAATCATTTTACAGTTTCATTATATACAGATTTAATAGACCAAATACAAACTAAATACATAAATTTAACATAACTGTTAATAATGGTTCATCTTTCATCTTATAAATAGATTATAAAATATTTGTAAATTATATTTCCTACTATTGTGTAATATTTCGTTATATTTAAGTAATTCTAGTTACACTATAGTACCAGTGAATTCAAAAGAAATTTGAATTACAAAAATATTAATTCTAAAAATATGAAGAATTTCCAATGAATATTGAATATTATATTATTCATATAATCTTTTAAAATTTGTAAATAATTGTTAAGAATGTATATTTTTTAATCATTTCTAGGAACATAGATAAATATAATAAATACTAAATGAAAAAATTATTAATTCACTTTTTTTAATTTATTTAAACTGTTTATTTTTTATTAATATAAAAATTTGAGTTTTAATTTTATTTTAATTTTATAATATAAAATTCGATTTTTTAAATTGGTTTATAATTTAGTCCCAGTTTTCAGTCTAATTTATAGAATAAAAATATTTATTAAATTTACAAAATTATATAAAATTAGTCGATAATTTTAATAAGTATGTATAGTACAATATTATTATTAAACACTTTTTTATTTAAACACTGGATATAAATTACAAATTTAGCTGCGTTAACGACTTTAGTCATTCAATTATTCTCGGCAATGAAATTGAGTTACATATTTATTTTTTCTAAGTTTTTTATATATTAATGAAGAATTTCATCACAATAAAAACAAGTAAAAAATTATTTTTCTTTAATAGAATTAAACTTTTTCTTATAATTACTTATAATAGTTTCTTATAATTCTCTTTCTAAATATATATTGCATTAAAATCATTGTTATACTAAATATTATATTTACTTTTTGAAAGAATACATAAATATTTTCATACATTAGCATTTTCATTATCAATCACTATAAAGGAATGCTTAACAAATTTGTACAAGATAGATTTATTTTTATGTATATTAACTTATTTTTTGATAAATATTATATTTGTGTAATTTCTTCATTTTATTAATTTTTTGTTTATGCTTAATTAACAAATAATCAAATATATATATTTATGTCTAGATTTATAATAATTAACAACCTTCATATTTATTCAAAATAATATATATTTACGTATTATTTAAAGTTAATTAAAAAAATTAAAACAATTTTTTTTTAAATTAATTATAATTTTAGCTTTAATTATTTGTATATAAGACAACATTAAATATTTTTTACTTTAATACAAAAAAGACTTAAAGAATAAAATTATGTATAAAATTAAAATTGATAACTTAATTTATAAGATTCAAATTTTATAATAATTTTTTATTTTTTATAACATGGTAATGAATACAATATGCCATATCTATAAAATAATAAAATCTAACATTTTTTAATTTAATACCATGAAATAAATTGCATATAAAACAATATTTCTGAAAATAAAAATTTATTAATAAATGGATTAATCCATATTCTATAACTGTATTAATATATTAATTTCATACGGGACAAGACAGGATTTAAGATTATTAACGTCAAATTAAACATTTTATACATATAATTTATAAATTCTTTTAATAAAATTTTATCGAAACTAGAAAAATTAATTTTTCATAATTATAAAGACGAAAAGTTTATACATAAAACTAAAATGAAAAAATATTTTGAATTTTAAAATATAATTATAATTTTTAATGAAAATAATGAAAAATTATAATAGCTTTAAAATCATATATTCTTCGATTAAGTTTTATATATTAATTTAAAAAAAAAATTATTGCTTTTATATACCCAATTCGAATTCTTATTTCATAATTATAGTTTTTTGACTACATATATGGTTATTTATTGATATAAATGATAAAAAGGACCAAGTAATAACAATGAATAATATATAATAGAATTTTTAAATCAATATTTATAGTCCACAGTGAAATGGTAAGTTTTACAGTATTTTATATAAAATTATTATCATTTTCCATATAATGAATACAGGTTATCCTATAACACATTTGTATATATTATAATGCATTTATTTATATAAATATGAACAATAAAAAAAATATAAAAACTATTTAAGAAACAAATTTAATGAATCTATCAATAGTAAATATATTTGGTATAATACAGTATTATAATATTTTAGTAAAATGTACTTTAACCTATGGATATGGAAGGAGTTATATTGTTAGAATGTGCCGGATTGATATATTTTTTATAATTTTCAACATTACAGCATAATTTGATACAACCTTTACATTTTATTTTTTAAATTTATCAGCTACTATATACTATATTTTAAATCTCTTATTTTCTTCATAAGCTATTTTCTATAAAAATATAACAATTACAAATTCGTCATAAAGATAATATGTAAATTCATTAAATTTTAACTAAATTTTAATTAAAAGTATTAAAAATACACAAGAGATAGACAGTGAAACAAAACAATTTATTTAACATTTTTACCTTTTCCGTTTTGTATTTATTGCAGTTATGTAAAAATTGGAAAGGCACTTACCAAAAGGAAAATTTACTTTCTAAATGCAGTAAGTGAAGAAGTAAGAGAAATAGTTGAAATAGTTCAGTTAGTTCATTACATACAATAAAGTTCAACATATTCTCAGAAAAAATTTGATATAATTTTCAAAATTATCATAGTACTTCACTGATAACACATAGCTGAATGTTTGTATTTTACATATTTATAAAAAAAGTCATTCAAATAAATTTGAATAAAATAAAAAATTAATTAATTCTATAAAAAAATCAATATCGAATAGGAAAAAATGTTATATTACGTTTACGCCTTCTAATTTGCAAAATTAAAACAGAGGGTTTGCATTATACAGTTGTTTTATATTTATAGTTGTATTTAATGAAAAAGGAAATAAATGATTGAATACATAGATAAAAAGAGTAATAAAGCAGTTGGCACAAAAAGTGTACCCGTGAAAAGCTATTTCGTATGCAATTACAAATGATCTGATAGATTGATGTGCTTGAGCGAAATGATTATTTCGGATTAAATTGGCATTGGTAAGATTAAAGAAGGTAGAGAAGCTTTTCATTCGCAATCTTCTAACTCATTGAGATGAAGTAGGGAGTGGGGGAGAAACCACTCGAACCCTCGGTTACTTTTTGAAAGTTCATACGGCTCTAAAACGCTACTGGCGATCAGAGGAAGAGGAGAAAATTTGAGTTCGTAAAGGTCAGCTGCATTAACCTCGACAGGATTCGCTTGTGTCGTTTATTCAAGGCTATGCCGTAACACCTCAACTTCGCGAATTGTTGGATCCTATTACCTATTTGTCTAGAGAAGAAACTACTTTCTTTGGTGATGGCTCTAGGGCTCTTATTACTACTCCGCGTCGCTGAACTTCGGAGCTATAGTTCGGCGTCCACTGCCTCAGTTGTTTTTGGTGAGTTTGCTTTATTACAATATCGCATTCCTTTTATATTGATTTCAGATAGTTTTTACAATTTCTTTCCATAATTATTATCATTCTACATTATTTCGCGACAACCCATTTTCAAATTGGGCGCATATTTTTTTTAATACGAATGAAATAAAATTTATTGATATTAAATTATAAAGATAAAACACTACTTCATAACTGCAAAAATGAGTAAATAAGCTCTTCTTGCATAGTTTGCATTTTATTATATATATTAGAATTCTAATTAAAAAAATTAGTTGATATACTGCTTTTATTTAACGTATTTTTTATATTAAGACGAAATTATGATTTGAAATTTAGCTTACTATAGGTAATTTGATATAAGTGAGAAGGTTTAGATTTTATATTGAAATAAATTGTATATTTTCCTACATTGCTTATAAAATTTGCAAGATTGTATATAAAGTATATAAATACCTTATCAATAAACTAAAATTTAACAATAAATTATTAATATAAAATATGAAGTAGCTTTTTATTATAAATTTAATCATGAATAATTTATAAATATTAAATTGACACATCTATTTCTTTTCTTAATGCAATAAAAATCCATAGTAAAATATTTGTTCGTAAGGTATTAATATAAATGTTTATACTATATTTAAATTTATTTATATTGATAATAAATTAAGTAATTTATAAAAATTTATAAACTGGATGCATCAATCATAGTAAGGTTTGCACTGCTTCAAGAACTTATAGTTATAACATACTTTTAAGATGAATCGTTTCAATTGAAATCATATTTATTTATTTAAAATCATTATATCAACCTTTCTAATTTTCAAAATTAATATTCTTTATAATCTTGGAATTACTTTTTCGTGCTATTAGTATTTTTAATTTGCAGATATAATACATTTAAATAAGATTGCAAAAATAATTCGTATTTTAACAGTCATACTATGTCAGGAATTTATATTCAATTTCAAATTCTTATCTTAGCTTATCATCGTTCGCCCAGTTTAAAATTCAGCCTTAATTCTATGAAGATGCGAAACAATACATATAAAGAAGGAAGAGATAGAAAAGATGAAAAAAAGAAGAAACAGAAGGAAGAGTAGAGGACGAAGTTGAACAAACCGAAATACTTTTCCTAAAAATTGAAAGTATGTTTTGTACACAGGAGGTGTGCCAGGTGTGCGTAGGTATTGGTGGTCCCGGATCCAACTGAGCTCAAAACAGGTTATCGCGGTGACCGGTTGCGACTCGGGCCTTGGTTATAGCTTGGCAGTATATTGCCAGAATAATGGTGCTACAGTGATGGCCGGGGTTCTCCATGAAGATGGACCGGCCGCCCTTGATCTTGCACGCAGAGGAATCACAGTATTACCCCTTGACCTAACCGATGGCCATAGCATCCAGAAATTTGGCAAGTCACTAGTTAAATTCATCGACAATAGACATCTAGGTAACAGGTTTACGACAGAATAGCTTTCGTTTCTCTGTCTTTTCTGCCTTCGTTCAATTGCTCGCTTTGTCACACTTTAGGCATATTTTTTACTTGTTAGCGACTGAAATGACACCTTTGTTCTTTTAATGTGTTCTTGGTACATTTTGAATATGTTAATAAGCTGAATTTTTGATATACAATGAATTAAAGTAAAAAATTATTCAGAATCCGGGGCGTTAGTAATGTTTTACACTTACCGATATTTCATCTATTAAGACAAAAAATTACTGTAACCGCACCTCTTGACATTTGTAAATTACTAATATACAAACAAATTTTCATAATATCTTATAACTTTGTTAATATTTTCAAATTACTAAAATACAAATACATATAAATATTAACCATCTAAATTATAATTTGCAGTACATATCTATAAAATTTAATCAGTTATTTAAAATTTAAACATAAAACTAACGAAAGGAGCAAAACATCTAAAATATTACTTATAACTTGACATCAATTAATAAATTTTATTTCTTGAAATCATCAAAAGGATGAAATAAATGGTCGGAAAAACTTGTATTTAATAAAATCAAAAGTTCGATTCCAGCTACTACCGTTCCAAAAATTTATCACAGTAGATATTCTGGATACGTTTATTGATCATCAGAATTAGCGAAATAGTACAAACCCTTAACCGCATCTTGCAGAGTTTCGAGCCCTGGTAAATAATGCCGGAGTGATGATATTTGGTGAGTTCGAGTGGCAACTGGCTAGCCAAGTTCAGTCTCAGTTAGAGGTTAACGTACTGGGCACGATGTCTGTGACAAGGCAACTGATACCGATGATACGTCACCATAGGAGCAGAATCATCAATGTTACAAGTCATTGTGCTTTCGCACCGCTGCCAGGGCTTGCTGTCTATGGAGCGACTAAAGCTGCCCTCGAAGCCTGGTCGACTTCGCTGCGGCTCGAAGTCAACAAGTACGGCGTCAGCGTAGTCTCCTTTATACCCGGTCTGTTTCTGACATAATTGAGCTCTTCCATAAGGAAGTTTGATATTACATAAAATCTTGGGTGTGCTTCGGCACACTGTTTTCTAATTTACAAAATCAAACGGTTTTCATATATGTTGAATAGAAATTATTGTAAAATGTTTTGTATATTCTTACGAAATAATACATTTTAAACAAATAATTTTTTAAAAGTAAATAGTCAATGAATTTAATTTGTGTTTACATTATGTGTGAAATGTTCTTTGATAGTTTTATAAGAATTTTTATTTGTTTCTTAATATTAATCAGATACAGTATAAACTATGTGTAATAACTAATGGATAAAAACTTTTAATAAAACTAAATCTTATATAAATTTCCAAGAATATTTAAAATGATATGTCATAAATCTTTTATGATTTCTAAGACTTTTAATTAGATTTTCTAAAGAATCTTTGAAAGTTTAATAGTTTAATAATATTTTTATATACATACTCTAAAATAAAATATAACTTGGATTAATTTTAATCAATACACAATAGGTATATACAAACAATATTAAAGGAAAATTTAAAGTATTAATTATTTCACAAATTTTGTATTATTTAAATTATAATCAGTGTAACTTAATTCAATTCTGTTTTGTTACTTCGGTAATAAACACATACGCGCGCGCGCGCGCGCGCCCGCACACATATGCAAATATAAATAATTTAAATATAATTTAAAATGTTTAAACACTTATTTTTATAGTGCAGAAAGATAATAATTTAATATTAACAGTATTACTTGATTCTGTAACATTATCATTATCGAAGCAACATTTTTCGTTAGATGGATAACTTATTAAAAACATTGAAATATCTATTTATTAACTCAAATTAATTACTAAAAAAAGTTGAAATATCTAATTTGAGATCTCTAAGTAATTAATTAGAGAATAAATATATAAATTCTTATCACTTATTATAAAATAAAAAAAAATCTTTTGTATTTAATTTTATGTTTGAAAGATTTAGATCATTAATTATTACAAATACCACCGATTTAAAACAAAATATTATTTTAATAATACTTTCGTAGTTTATTAACTTAATAAAGCACCGCCATTAAGAATTTTATTATTACATAGTTTTGTTATGATTTATAGTGAGTAAATATTTAAAAGGAATATTATTTAAAAGTTTTTTAAGAGGGAATATTTTGAGTTTTAATATAAAGTTAAATACAATTCCTAGTTGTTAAAAGAAAATTTCTATTTTATTGAAAAGATTTTTTTATGTTCAAGATACTTCTTTTTAAGTATAAAATATTCCTGATGCGTGCATTCAATTTTATCTATGTTGAATCTATGTTATAATATGTGTTATAAATATAAAATGTTATAAAACCTAAAAGGGTTTGATCTTTTAATGGGTTTGTTACACTGTTATCAGGTTCATTTATTAAAGAGAGCAACATTTTGGTTCGGCAGAAGAAAAGCTTTGATGATATGCGTGCTGGAATGAACGACAATACGAAATGCTTTTATGGCAATTACTTCGAGAAGTATGTTGAATATTTGACAACTCTATCCACAGTAACCAGACTTGGGTGTATCGATAATCCGAAGTTATATGAGGCTTTTGATGGTGCATTGCTCGACAAGAATCCGTCGGCTTTTTACAAGTTAGTATCTTGCTAATAAATTATTAAATTTATTATAATTAAATTTTCATTCATTAACGATTAAACTATGATTGTATTAAATTTTATTTGTTTAGTTTTTAATTAGGTATTATACTAATTTCTCATAAAGCTTGAGATATTTATTTAAATTCCTTATTTGAATATTTATTTATTTCATACTCTTTTCATAAGTTATGTTTATTTACATCTAGTTTTTTTAATTGATTAAAATAATTATGCTAATATTTAATTATACACACATCTATATACACGCATACATATTTTTTAATATTTATTATAAATATTAAAAAATTCAAACTATATAATTTCTAATTATAATAAAATTTAAGTTAAATTTAGATATAATATTTATTATTAGGCTAAAATTTTGCCTTATAATATTTCAATTTATTCACAAAATAATTTCATTCAAAAGATAATTTTATTAAACAATAAAAACAATTACAACTTTTAATACATAAATTATAATTTATAATATTGCATAATAATTATTAATCACTTATGTTTAAATTATTTTATTATCTTTGAATTTGAGATATAATTATTGGAACAAGTACATACTTAGATATACTACATAATTTTATTTATACAGGTGTGAACCGTGGCGCTACACATTTTATCACACGCTCTTTCGTATAATGCCAACACGTGCTAGAGATTGGCTCGTTGAAAGATTCATGCAGATGCCGAAATGGAGTGTTTGCAATCAATTCCCGTTAGCTCATCACAACGATAATGAAAAAGAGAATCACAAGCACA
The DNA here is from genome assembly GCF_000503995.2 of Ceratosolen solmsi marchali. Classification (NCBI taxonomy): domain Eukaryota; kingdom Metazoa; phylum Arthropoda; class Insecta; order Hymenoptera; family Agaonidae; genus Ceratosolen; species Ceratosolen solmsi. The sequence continues at coordinate 523,027 of NW_011948413.1, forward strand.
AATGAATATATTAATAAGAACGCTCGTTTATGTGCAGTACATAAAATGTGAGTTATATATAAGACCTAATTTCTACTAAGTCCAGTCATTCTTTACAATACTTTACAAGGATGACAAATTATTATTGATATAAACACGTAACGTGTATCATAAATTTAGGGGTTTGATCTATTTAACGAAAATTTTAACATTATCATGTATACTAGCGTAACCTACTTTTTTGTTACGGCTCTGTGCAATTACTTATTTGTATCATAATATACGAAATGATATACACTTATCATTTGTGAAGAAGAAATCAATGTATTATGGGTTTAGATATTGTAGGTATGCGAATAAACTTATATAAAATTGTCTTAAAATTTTAAATATTTGAGAGTGGCAAAACTCGCTCTTTGTTTATAACCTTTATTGTTAAAGTGAAGAAATTCCAAAAACTTATAGCGGCATTAAAGAATCAAAAGTCGTAGATCACGGTAGCGACCATGTAAATTCAATTCCTTAAATTAATATTATATTTATCACGTCCGCAATTATACGATAAAAACGAATGATAATATCTGTATTCTTCAGAGCAAAGCATAATTTGTTTTTAGAGTAAATTATATTTCAAAAAATATTTTGATATATTCGGTTGTATATTTTAATGCGTACATAAGAAATTTTTATTTAATAAGCATCATAAATAAATAAATTATATATTATTTTGTATTAATATAAAATATAAAAGAAGACGAATTTTACTTTTATTTATTTTTCCTTACACTTTGAAAGCTACTATCTTAATTTATAAAAATGCTGTAAATCGTTTTTATCAAGAGTATATTTACGTTATTTGAATAAGTTTTCTTACAAAGCCAAATAATTTTTTTCGTATAGAAATATATTCTAGTTTATAAAATCTTTAATTATAAACTTATTAAAACATTTTTTATTTTAACACTTCTTTAAATCGTCTGATTTTCTTTTCTTATACAAAACATTTTTAATGCTCTGATGTTTAATGTATGAAATCAAAATTAATTTTAAGCATTTGTCTTATTAAAAATTACTGTTTAATAATAATACAACTATGAATAGCCATAATTATTGTAGAAGCATGGTATTTCCTGTAGACAATCTGGAAATATAAATAGAAACAAGAAAAAGTGGAAAATGTAATATAATTGTTTTCATGTTATTGATAATGTGCGCTTAATTGTATACCTCTCGATAAACTGATAGTTGAAAGAATATTATCGTCCCAGTCAAGTATGTGTGATTAGATACAGTAATATCTTAAAAAGACTGGTAAGGCTGTTCAACTTGGTAGAAATCAACCAGAATTTATAACAATCTCATCGATAGTACCTTACCTAGAAGCTCAAGAAAATATAATTTTGGAAATAATGAACTTCGTTCACGGTAAACTGCATTTTATTTATTAATTCTTTAAATACTTTTTGTTTATTGACAGTTAATTTATTAAGTGTATAACAATGATAGAATACATCAATATAAAACTACGTCATATTGAGTTTATTAACTTAAACTTAGTCTTAGCTTTTCCTTCATTTATACTTTTCATTTTCCTTAAAATATTACTTTACAATTTTATTTCATTTTTACTGTATATTGCAGGTAAAGTTATTATAATGATCATTCGATTATACTTATATTATATTAACCTATAAATTGACTAAAAAAAATCTATTAGTTTCCTAGTATTTAATTATGTTAAAATAGAAATTTTATTTTTATGATGAAATAATTTGAATTAAAATAAAAACGAAGATTCAAAGAAATCAAGATTATCTGTTACTTCATGCAATCGAATATAGCCATTGTGCTGTTTAGGTTCAGTATAATTTATTATTATATACATTTATTTGATAAACTTTATTTATATATTATAATTTTCAATAATGTTTTTTTAACCAGTATCATTTTTATTATTACTACAAATATCAGTTTTTATTAAAAATTAATTACATATTCTTAAATTTAATACAAGTGAATTGTTACTATGGAGCATTAATAACAATATTCATATTTACTATACAAGAAAATTATATCGATAACATTTAAATTTTGATAAAAATTCAGAAATATCACAAATTGAACTGCCAAAAATTAATATTTCTTCCTTTTATAACTAAATTATATATTATAATATAATTATATATTTTTTTATTATAAAATTTTATAAATAAAAACAGAAATCAAATTTTAGTATCTAAAGATTTTTATAAATATATCATTGAGCTAAAATACTGCTTTACTTATACACAATATTTAAAAAAAATATAACGTACTATATAATCATATTATTTTTTATATACATACAAGATAATGAGCTGTACATTAATTTGATATGTATAAATATAAATTTCATTATTGTTATTTTTGTTACTTATCGAATAAAACTTCTTAGATTAAATAAATTTTTTATTAATATTTCATACTTACTTCGTAATGTTGAATTATAATAAAATATAAGAAATTATTAATAATAAATAAATGCATTTCTGAAATATCTTATAAAATCTATAGATTTATATAAAAATAGTATAGAAAATTAAATGATTACCAATTTTTGTCTGCTTTGCAGTATTGTATACGTAATACAATAAAAGTGTATTATTATCTAAGCTGAAAATAATTTAAAATTTTTTCTTAGAAAGTAGCCAAAATTTTTCAGTAGCCAATGATGAAGTTTGTTAATTTTTAAACATTTTATGCAATCATGTAATTAAAAGTTATTTTTAAATATGTGATATAATGATTCTAATAGAAGTTTATAAAGTTTATTTTCATTAGAAAATTATGAAGGCGAAAAGCATATTTTAAAATTCACGCTAAAACACATAAAAATAATGTATCGATGAAAATTTCGATGTATAATCAATATTATTGATTAACTATGATTATATTAATAGAAATTTCTAAATACAAAAATTACTGAAATAAAAATTTAAACTAAATTATTTTATCTTTATTTATAATAACATTATTTTACTCTATAAATTAAATAAAGAGGTTAATCCATAAATAATTAGAAGAGGAAATTAATTTAAATCATAAATTTAAAAAAATTGATGTCACGCATTAAGAATTTGAAACATTCAATGTAATTTGGTTTTTTCAAATGAATGTAAAATTTTATTTTAAATAAATTAAAAATTATTTTAAAATTAAATTTTATTTTAAATTTTGTTGATAAAGTGATACACCGATTACTATAGTAAAGGAGCAAAAAAATAACATCATATATACCATAATTATTAGATATATGATTAAATTAAAATAAATTATATTTCAAGTTAATTTCTACAAAAATTATGATGTAATAATTATTAAGCAATATATAAAAATAAATATAAGGAAATTCAATAAATTTGTGAATTAATCATTACATTCTTCTATACATCTTAATCGACTGAACATGATAGATAACATTATATTATTTATATCATTGTTACAAAGTAAATTCTTTCCTTAATAGTTTGTTTTTTCTTATAAAAATATTATTTATAAAAAGAAATATTATACAGGTAATGATAATAATAAATACGCAGTTAAATTAACATTTACATACAACCATGTATACCTAAGTGTAACTAAAAAACAGTAAATTAAAAAAATTAACCATAAATATATAAAATTTTAGTTATATTAATTATACTTATAGAAATATATTATATGTATATTATCGGTATGATATAAGATAAGCAGTTTAAGAAGACGACAATAGGAACAAGAATGAGAGTGAAATAAAGAAGTTTAATAGAACAGATAGAATTCAGATGATTCTCTCTCTCTCTCTCTCTCTCTCTCTCTCTTTCATTTTTACCATTGAACGCAGCACTTCTGAGTCACTAAATTTTAAAAGTATTGTCAGTGTACAAAAATCATCCATTTGCTCTCGACATCACGTTTCAACATACCGTTAAATTGAATAAGGTCTACTCGTGCTAGCAAATCCACATTTCTCTGTCTTTGTCGCTCTCGTTCTCATCCTCAAACACATCTCAGAGGACTAACAAGGACAATGCTCTTAATTAAAGGCTTCATCCTTGCCGCTTTCCTCGTGACATCGACTCAATCGACACCTTTTAAAACATGCTCGGAGGGGGCTGCTCCTTCAGATGTTCGGGTCGATGGGTGTACCAAGAATCCCTGCACACTTTATCGAGGCACCAACGCTACTGCCGAGTGGGACTTCATCGTGAGTAAGTAACGAACCCACATTTTTTTTAGTTCGTTCGCCTCGGATTAATTTATAGTGCGGTATTTTTGGCCGGAGTTTCTTTATTTTCACATTGTTCGCGCTGCAAAATCACTTGTATTTATTGTTATCAATGAACCTGATTCATGTATATTTTCTTCTCTATGCATTGTTGTTCGATAGCATACTTCCGACATACGCGAATGTGCTCACATATTACGTATTTTTGTTGTACCTGCAACGCGAATTTTTCATTATTAGCGCTATATGAAATATTAACATTGTATTTTTATTGGTTAGTATCATTAAGCTTGTTATTAGCTAATAGTATGCACATACTATAAAAATTGTTTTAGTTATTACAAAAATTCAAGTCAGGAAATTATTGGAATTGCATTGGTTGAAAAATAAAAGTATTCACAATCATTGTAAACATAAAGATTTTATTATAAGGAAGTTAATTACTAGGTTCTAATGAAGTCCTAACAATGTGCTGTTGTATTGTTTGTAATAGACGAAGACACGAAAGTGCTGAAACCACGGGTTCGCGCAACGGTCATGGGTGCAACTGTCAATTACCCCTTCCCTCAAAAGAATGCCTGCATCAGCCTGAAGAACGCAAAGTGCCCTCTGGACGCCGGGGAAAACGTTACTTATCAACTGAGCATGCCAGTACTTAAGGCTTATCCTAAAATACCACTTACCATCGAGTTTGCTTTCCTAGATGACAAGGATAGCGTTGTCGTATGCTTTAAGCTCGCTGCACGAGTTGCCGACAAATAAACGGACAGACTTCACCATAGTCCATCAGTTTCTTTTCTTATATCTCTTTTTCTTGTCTTCTTGTTTTCAAATTAATTTCTAGATGAATTCTTTTTCAAGGACGGCTTTTTAGTTGATTTTGACAAAAAATATGAAACCCAGTGAATCAAATAAAGTGTCAATATCGCGCTAATTTTTCAATAAAAAGTCTCAACGGATAGCTCCCCAATTATTCTTGCGAGTTCACTACACGATTTATCATGTCGCAACATATTCGGTTGTATGGATTGTAGCGAACTTCCCTTCGGTATTGTAGATTTTTAAAATAAAGGGCATCGATGAAATTACAATTGAAATTACATCGATATAACATGAAATTAGTATGCTGTCGACTTTTTATGGAGAAGATCATTTCCGTAATTAACATATCATCATATCTTATTCCGTAAATAATCTAAAATTGTCACGCTGAAGCACACTATACATATCACAAAACCGAAGGTTTATCTATTAATATATATACTACCTTATTGACATCAAATAAGATTGAGTGTATTATAAAAAAATTTTGCATCGAACGCTAAATGAAAAAAAAACAATAAACAATTGAATTTTATTTTACTTATACTTAATTGCACAATAAGGCAGAAAAATTTCACACCACATGATACAAGTTCCTATTTAAGATGTTACATAACTCTAATAATATATATAATAATGAACAAATATTAGTGATTGCCAAGAATTGTTATTTAATTACTCTAAAATTATACTTCCTAAAAATTTAATTTTAGAATTAAATTTACATAAATATTAATTAATAGCATTTTTTATACATTAAAGTTGAGATTATATTTTGAAGTGATGTGACATTCAAAGTGAACTCAACTAATTTCGATGAAACAACATTTGTTGATAATAAATCTAAAATAGAAACATTTATTATATAGTATATTATCAAAATTATCAATATAATATAGAATATATAGAATATACAGAATATATTTCTTGAAAATTCCAAAAAATGTACTTTGAAGTTTTAATATTAATTGGTTAATATTTAATATTTAATTTAATATTAACCCACGCTAAAATTATTTGAACAGTTTTTTTTATGTATATTATATGTATATATATATACACAAATATAAATACAATGCCTATTACTCGAATTTCTTTTCTACATTCTTAAAATTATTTTGTCAAAACATTTGAAACTTACAATTATTGAAAATTATTATTCTTAATATTATCAAATGCAATAAAATATTATTTACACGTTATATCTTATTAATTTTATATGATTATGTATGATAAAAATATATTAATAAAGAATTCCTATAAAATAATAAAAATTTTAGTACTTATTACATTATAATTATTCTAAAATTTGTTTATAATTTATAATTATATATAATATATCATTTATAATAAAGATTAAAAATATGTATAACATTTATATCAAGTAATTTATATTATATGAAGCATTTTCCATTAGCATATACTTTAACAAATGCAAATATTATGTATAATTAAAAACAACTGAGAAAATAGAAGAAATAGAAGAAAACAAAAGTGCTAAAGAAGTTGGATAATATTGAGTGTACTCTGATAATTTTAATATGTAATTTAATATATACATAAAAATAAATTAAAATTTACAATAAATAATAATAATAGCTTTTAATAATAATATGATTAAAAAAATAATATTTATATTACACCTTTTTGCATGTCATTTAAAAACTATACTAATTTAAATATTAAATTTCTATATTTAAAAAATTTGTTATATATATGTTATATTAATATTATAATAATTTAATATAAATTAAATTTATTTATTAATATTTATAACAATGTTTTAAAATGTCTTAATTTTGACATAAATTTAACATTGGAAAAGTTATATATATATATATATATATATATATATATATATATATATATATATATATGATACAATAGATTTTATTATATATTATATTAAAAATATATAAAACGATCAAGATCACTTCGAATAAAATTCCTTTGCTTATGAATTAATTTTGAATATTATTATTCAATTCCGTTAAATTTTTTTTTTAAATTCTATATAAAATTTCGGAAAGTATATTCTTATATAATACGATAAGTGATAGAATTAATAAATATAGTAGAAATATAAAATTATCTTCATCCCGTTAAACTTTCATTGTTTATATCGTAACTAAAGAAATACATTGTTTGAAAATATTATTTAAAAAAATTCATATATTTTCATATAACAAATTTTATTACAATATCTATATCCTTACAGTATATTTATTTTCTATATTTATATATATAAATATTATCTCATTCAGTTACAACGCAATATAATAACAATTATGATTTATGCTTTTTCTATTTCTAAAATAAAAGTGTATTTTTCTGATTTAATTTAATTATTTAAAATTTATTTAAAATTTAATTATTTTAATAAAATATAAATTTTTTTTAAGGAAATATAATTTATATGTTATAAAGTATAATTCAAAGTTTTATTGGTTATATTTGAAATGATATTTAAGAACTTAGGTACTGAAATTTGATGAATAATAAGTCAATTGAGAATGAAATTATTCTAGAGCTGATTATATTTTACTGATATATACACTTTTTTTAACGATAAAATTACATTAGTAATTTTGTAACGATAACATTATTTTTAATAGATTTTACCTGTTTTCATAATCTAAATCATAATCTTTTTCATGTAAAATCTACATTATACAATTCCCTTAAAATAATAAAGTAAAAATTTTGTTATTAGTGAAAAATTATAAAAATATATTTTTTTCTAAACTTTCAATTTATATGTAATACAGAAGAAGCTTAAATAAAAATAAAAATTTTAATTGTTCTCAAAATTTTTATTCCTAGAATATGAAAATTAGTTTAAAGTAGATTAATTAATTTTAATTTAAAGATTATTATATAATAATAATGTTTTCCCTTATTTTAGTTTTTGAAGACATGAATAAATTAAATAAGTAAACTTGTATAGCAATGTATGACTAATTTTTTTCATAAAAATTTCTTATAATAGCTTGAATTAATATAATTTATTATTAATAAGATTACAGACTTAAAAACAATCTAAATATTTAATATTGTCATCTTTGTGTCTGTATTATTTAATATTTAAAGAAATAAATTTTAAGGAAGTGGTTTATTATATAATTATATCTTGATGACTTATCATGGAATATACGTTTCTTTATATGACATCATTCCTTAATAAGTTTTTAACTCTAATTTATTTAATGCTTTCAAAGCGCGCATGAAAGTGAAGAGATTCTATTTGGATTGTATACTGTGGTAAGTAGTGCAAGAATAGTTTTATTTAGAAATAAATTTTTGTTACATAAGTATGTATAAACAGTTCCAAAACATTTTTAGTTTAATATACTTAAATGGTTTAACATTAATTTAGAATTAATATTATAACGACTTAAAATTTATGTTTTATTGAATTGCCGTAAATGTAAAGGATATATTTGGCGAGCATGTAAAGTAAAAATAAAAATATTATTTGGAAAATGATTTATTCATAAATTAATAATATTTTTATTCTCTGGTGAAATATATAAGTAAATTTTAAGCTGCGAATCTATTAGATAAAATGTATTGAACTTTTTTCTAAATTTTAAAATTTAAAAAGTAAAGGTACCCTGGTTAATTTACTACGTTTATACGTTAATACAATAAATAATGCACGTGAACAATTTTTTTATGTTTAACCTAGATTTACTTGGTTTAACATAGTGTTTTTTTATAACAATTAGTCTTTGTAATTGTTCATGATTCGGCTGCTTTCTTGACTTTCCATCCTTGCAAAGCCTACAGCAAATTTCGTGAAGTCAAAACGAAGGTGTTTACAGGTGAACACCACGCCCTTATTCTTTCACTAACTCCATTATTGTATGTCGTTACCGACCCTCACACGCCTGCACGTATTTACACAGTGTGCAAAAGCAAGATAAGCTAAGTAACAAGTACTTGTGCAAGGATCCCTAGTTGCTCCTTCTCTTTCTTACGCTTTAAACTCTCAATGATTCCAGTGTCTAGCACAATATTAATTGTGTTCACCTACATTTGTTAACATGATTTTTTTCATTACGATCTCATAACCCTAGATTATTGTGCCTTTATAGGAATGGCTGAGAGAGGGAGGTAGAACAAACCGTAGACACGAGGGGGCCGTAGGTGGGGATGAATGCGCGTGAACCTGGCCCGTGGATTTCACGCAACATATGCTTCACAGAGAGAAAGAGGGCGCGTGAGAAAAGAGATAGATATAGACTCCTCTACCTTGTGCCTACTACAAGAAAAAGATGGAAGAGATGTGACATAGTATCGCTGCGCTCTCGTACGCATTTGTGTGGGTCTACTTTCTAGTTCGAGTAAAGCGACATTTGTCGTTGCAGTATTCCTGAGGAAACTCTAATTGTTTAAGAGAGGAAACAATAAGCTTAAGTACCAACAGCGTGTTTTTGTTTATATTGTGAACTGTGCGTGTCAGTGTAATCTTCTACACTTTTAAGGTTAACTCAGTTGCAGTAACTAAAGACAACGTGAGTCGAAGAAGATTCCGTTTGAGATTGAGGTGGATCGGCTCGCACTATTCCCGAGCTTAAATTCGAGCTCCAAATCAAGGGTACCGGCAAGAGACCGCCACAGGTGATTCAACAGTCATCGCTGTTGTCAAGATGGCGTCCAAGTCAAATAACAGCGACGTGAGTACACGCGACGCCGAACCTCTTTATATAAATACACTAAACAGCGATACATTACAGCTACATTTAATACTTCAAAGCGTAGTAGAGTCTCCCTTTATCTCTTTCAATCATTATAATCCGTGATCTTCTTGTAATAGAAATTGTTACTTGTCAGCTGTCAACCACACCCTGATCTATGGCCCCACTTGTCTTTTTCGGTTGCGGCTGCTCTGAGTGACACAGGACGCAATCCCGATAGGCCCGACTCTGTTTTTCAGAGTCGAATATTATAGAAGCTTACAAATTCTATCTGCTGCGTAGGTGCTGTTATGTTTAGGTAAAGGGACGTTACATCATATCTGTACCCTTAGGTTGTTGATGTTTTCGTTTTCGTTTTTTCTCTGTCTCGAAAATGGCTATGAATAATTAATTATATTAATTATTGTCCGTAAAACAATTCATGGAACAATTTTCAGATTTAGAAAATTTGCAAATCAAAGTATATGTTTTCCAATTCGTGTTTATATATAATCGGGTATTATGGAAATTCCATTGTTGATTTGAAAAAGAGTGATACAATGAAGAAGAATATATTAATCAAATTTACGTTTATAAAACGTTTGGGGCAGTTTTTTGTTTAAAGCTGAACATTAAATAATATCCAATTCAAAGCTTTATGCATTTGCATTAGTTTCGTAATTAAAGCAAACCGTTTTATCAACGGTTGCAGTTCAATCCTTCTTTAACCCTTTTTTCAATTATGGTTTAATTACAAATTGATATAATAATTTATATAAAAAAATTGTAAATGTAATTTTAGATATGGCTAACAGATGTGTTTTTTCTAATTTTAATATTATTTTTAAAAATATAATGTCTTATTTCAAATATTTACTCTTTAATTGTTTAAATATTTATAATGAATAAACACCCAAATTATTATTGGAATTTGGTTTTAATAATATAAAATATATTAATTATTTTAATAAATTAATTATTAATTATCTTAAATTATCTGTGATTAATTTCTTATCATTGAACACCTAGATTAAAAAATATCTAATAATGATGTATAATGAATATATTTTTTAATTAGAAATTCTTTAATTAGAAAATAGTATGTTTATATGTTCATAAATATATATATTATAAGTGATTTTACTGACCGTCTAAAAATCGTTAATAATTGATTGTATTTATTGAAGAATTCGGTAATCGGAATCTAAAAAAGTGTTGTATATGTTTAAATTGCTTCTGTTTAAACTAACCAATGCATTGACCACCTGCTCTTTTAATGTTTAGGATAATTAAGGCATTGTTTCCAAATTATTTAATCAAAATAATATTGATGGTGATTTTTTAAAAGGGTGCAATACATACACGTATTTTGTGCAATTAATTATTTTCCTGTATAAATAAATTATATTTGAAATGTAATTCACCATTCAGTTGATAAGCACATGTTATAAATATATTTCTTTTGTATTCATATTTATTTGAATTAAAATAAAATTAATTTTCTGTTACAATATATTATTAGTTGCTAAATTTTATACGAAGTTCAACATTAATTAATATTATTATTTTTCATTACGTATTAGTTATTTATAATATTAATTCATTTTTACTGTCCTTTGTGAGTTTTTAAGAATATAAGAGAAAATAAAAATAATTATTGATTTATATTAAATCAGATTATCAGGATTTTATTTTATTACTAAATATTGCATGCCTTTAATAATATATTATTACTATATTTGTAACATTCAACTTTGTAAATCGAAAATCTTGATTTATTCGTGTATAGAAAATGCACAGATTGGTTTCATATGAATAATGCTAGTAACTTATGATCTTAAACAGTATAATATTAATAAGTAAATAAATTAAGATTGGAAGAGTTCATAAATTAATTTATTGTATATGTTATCTGCTTAATTTGTACAAGTAAAAATTTCACTGTAGTATCTCTTGTATAATTACATTTGTTTGCAAAGAAATTCATAATCGATATAAACACTAACAATAACGATGCCAAAAATTATGTATTTATATGGATTGTCATTATAGTATTGTAGATAATATTTTTTCAGAAAACCTGCATTGATTATAAATAATCTACATTCTTATTATAAACCACAACAAATTCGTTCCATCTATAAATGAACAGTACCATATAGAAAATAGCTTTACCAACTTTTAACGAATTTTTTTTTTTAATATTTATAGTAAAATGTACATTCATAGTAAATTGTACATTCTTTACTACTTGTATAATAAATATAAGATCATTTTTATAAAGAGTTTTATTTACACAAATATAACTGCATTAAATCGTTGTCAATATTAATAAGCTATGCAATTATTAAATAATAAGATTATTAAATATTAAAAAAATTATTGCAGTTAGCATAATACAGATTAAAAGTGTAGTAAAAAAATGATCAAACTAATCAATCAATTATCTGATAATAGTAATAAATTAATAATAAATCTAACTAATCAATTATCAAACTAGAAGAAATAATTCTTGAAAAACATTCACCAGTAGGAATTATAAAATTCATTGATACAATAATTGTCTCACTCTGAAATTTTTCATTCTAAATTACCAATTGTGTTAAAGAAATAATAATTACAAAAATCAATAAATAAAAAATCTCTTTACTACAAGTGTAACTCTTCAATGGACATAAAATTAAGCAACTGTTTTTACGCTTTATTACGTAGCAAAATATTTTAACCTGGATAAAATAATAAATGAAATTACTGATAGTATGTATTCTATAAAGTGTCTCTTGACAAGCCAATAATAAAATAGTAAAAAAATCAATTAATTTCCCGTATCCAAAACTATAATTGTTTAAATGGTCACATCGACAGTTCTACAGTATTCAAGAGGCTGTACTTCAGGAGACATTATTACGAGTTTAAGGGACGACAAAATATCGGCGGTAATGCGGGGCATCCGGTAACGTTGATACTTCCCTGATATGTATTAGCGTTGCAAGTCTCGGTGCTTCGTCGTGAGATAACGCCACTGAAGACTTTCGCGTTAAGTTTACAGGCGTGGCCCGACGTAATTCATTTCGAACTTTTGCCTCGTAGTATCTTAAAATCAATTTAGATAATAACGTGAATATGTTTTTTATTGTTATTCATTATTGGTTACTTAAGAACAGGTCTCCTCATTCCAAGTTGCACGTTTTTTTTTGGAAGTTATTGGACTACCGATTCACTTAGTTTTCATTTTTTCATGATCTATACAGAAGGCCACTGGGTGTGTTCTAGGTATATCAATTCGGAAGCAGGATCTTCTTATATTTATTAATTTTTTTTCATTAGTGCATCAGTTTTATTAATCAGATCGTATGACCTCTTTTCTATTTTCTTAATATACATATGAAATCCGGAACAACGTGTAGTACAATATTAATGAAAAATTAAAATTTTCCTTGGCTTCACAGATCTATTTTTCTTGCTTTATTTACTATCAATTATTTGGTTCACTATTCGGTGCTATCGGTGGTATCATCTGATATCAGTGAAAATGAGCATTAATACGAGCGACAATTAACATAAAATAAATATTTTTATCAGCGAAAGCTCACTTTAGATGAGCGGATATATTGTTTCTCATTTTATAAAAAGTATCGTCAAATTGATTACTTCATTCTGACTTATAAAAAATTATATATTAAACTTTTTATATGATTATTTTATTATATATCAAAATAGATAAAGGTGATATCTATGAGATATAGATAAAAATTAAAATGAAAGATGATTATTGCTTAAGAGTATATATAACAAGCAAATGGTTTAAATTTTATAATTTTTCTTTATTCACTGCATTGAAAAAATATTGACCATGGATTGAATTACATATTTTGATTTAGAAATTGCCAATGAGAAAAGAAATATAGTGAATCAATTTGACTAAGTACTAGATGTTTGACGCATTTTTCCAAAATAGACGAATAGAAACATTGCCAGTAGTAGCAGAAACATTAATACAAGCCACAGTTATCTCGTAGCTAGTTATTTCGTTTCTTTAAGTTGTATGGTGCGAAGCATTCATCGGACGGCCTGTCTCACCTTCAATGCTAATTTGAATGATACAGTTCACATTCATTATCGCTAAATTAGCCATTACGTCGTTATGTTAACGAGTCTATGTGTGTCAGAAGACCGCCTGCAACTTTATCTTCCCCTTTTCCCTCTCTCTTTCATACCTCTATCCTTTATGACCGCAGAAGTTGGCATAAAACCCATTCATTTTACCATAGTTCTGTTAGAACTCCACAAAAACGACGAATTTTTGATCAGCGATTTTATTTCTATTTATGATCCCTGTGTTCGGATGTAATATATGCTAAAATAAGCTGTATTACTGCAATTCGTTGCAGTATTTTCGTATACATTCCGTCATCGTTAAATTCGTGTTCTCACAATGATGCGGTTCTTTCCTTACGGAAATAGCAAGGTATGGACCGAACAAGTATATGTATTCACATTATCAAACTTCCGCCATAAAAGAATTGTCAATTTCCGATTTATTCTTGTCCTTACTTATTCTGCTTATTCTGCACTAAATGTTATTTCCTACTTAATAAATTAAGAAAGGATTAAGAAAAACTTAATCGTTTCTTGCTTCTGAACACTCAAATTAAGCAAGAAGTACTAGGTTAATATATATAAAATTTTATGAAAACTTAGGTATCTTTTATAAGCCAGGAATATATATATCTAACTTCAAACTAATAAAATATAGTAATTTATAGAATAAATATTTAAAAAATCTATTTTTCATTCTAATTTATCAACTTTAAAATTGGATGAATTATTTGAATTTATAAATATTTTAATTTGTTGAATATTTTTTACAAAGTATATTAATAATTATTAATCGTATGCTGAATTAATATATTAAACAAAGATAAATCATTTTAAAATACAATATATTAATGTTAAATACAAATTTTAAAATACAAATCATATTAAAATAAAATATTATATTTATAAAAATCAATTGTAAAATTTGAAAATATTTTTATTAGTTTATGTTTAGTATTAATTAACAATTACTTCTAATTTACTATGGAATAGAAGCTATAAATTTTAATAAAATATTTTTGTGAGTTTGATTACTTAATTAGTGCATATATAATACGAAGTCTATGTGATATTTGATTATCTTTTTACTTATAAATATTACAAGACATTACTTGAAAAATAGATGAACAGTAAGAATAAAAAAAACAGAAGAAATAAATAATTATATGTACTCGTGGACGATTACGTCTTTCGTTCGTTATTTCATTACACTTATTATGCTGTCGGAACGAGTTCTCCGACCTGGTAGTTTCGTGTACCGGTGCATCGATCCCCAGTTTGCGAAACGAGAGATGGGAGAAGTGAGAGGCTGCGAGAGAATGCTGGTGGTTTTTTATATGTTCGTAGCGATTGAGTGACAGTGAGAAAGAGAGAGTTGTTAAAAGCACGGATTCATAACATTTTTTGCAGTTTACAGATCCGGAAACAGATTACGTGTTCTCGCGTTTTTTTAAAGATTTTATGCAGTGAACGTATTTATTATATTCCGTCATAATTATAACTGAATATTCGAATGGAATAGAGAGTACGAATATAAAGGGGTAATATTTTTTGAGTTTGAAATGTTTTATTATAAAAATTATTAAAATTAAATTATAAACATTATAACTATCTAATTAAATATGATATACAATCAAATTGGATACTCGTTCTAAATCGGTGAGACCGAGGCGTTGTTAACCTTGACTTTTTTTTCATTATTTAAAGACTAATAATAAAATGACCTCTGCATAAATAATAATAGTACCGATAATAATAATGATGATAATGTTTTTATATATATAAGGGCTAGATTAGTGATATTTGGGTTAAAATTTACAAAATTTACCAATAATCTTAAAAGATATTCATAAAAAAGGCTATGTTAATCAATTTTTCTTATTTGTTCACCAATTTTAATTAGTATTATAGTTAATATTAATATAGTTTATAATATAATACGAATTAATATATAGTTGAAGGGTTAAGTAAAAAAAATTCATATATTACAATACATTTATTAAATGTAATATTAAGTATATTGTCATACGGTACTGTTGAAGGAAAACAGTGAAACCAGTAGAAGTTAACAAATTTCTTAAAAGTATATGTGCTAGTTAAATATTATAAATAGATTTTGTTATACAAATATTTAAAATAATATTATCCTTTTAGTGTATTGGTTATTCGAGAAATATACATATCTTATGGTGAATATTTGTATATGAAACTATTACTAAAATTAAATTTAAGCAAAGTAAGTGTAATTTATAATTGTAAATTTTTTATATTCATAATTATGCTAATATACAATTAATTTATCTATTTTATATAGATTTTAGGGATATTTATTTATTAAATTTATTTTACAGGATTTTTATTTCTTATGGAAAAGATAGCTGTAAATATATAGATATATATACAATATACATGTGTTATATATACATGTATTTTTTTTTATAGAATTAAAATTTAATTTATATTTTTAAAATAAAACATAATTATTATATCCTATCTAAATTATGCAATTAATTTCACTAATTATAACATTAAAAAGATTATATCTTTAACTTAATTTTGTCATTAAACTCCCGTATATTAACATTGAATTAATCTTACACATGAATAAAAATGAATTTAAATTGTTTGTAAATTAAAATTGTATTAAATACGTATATTAATATTTAGTAGGTTTCTTACTAAGATTAGTATGTCCTACATGTTTGAGTGATATATGTTATATTAATATTATATATATGTTAGTTTACAAATTTTTTTATGTTCTTATGTACGGAAGTATTGCATATTTACATAATTATCACAATTCAAATGATAGGGGCTCTAAGCTGGTCCCTAATTTAATGTAACTGTGGTATTAAAAATATATTTAAGCATGATCTGACAATCAAATTAAACAGGATATTATATATTTATATAATTATTATAAGGATTTATATTATTAATATTATTAGTGTTAGGAAACTCTATCTCAAAGAATTATGACACTCGTATATTTGTCCATTAACTGCTGTTGGAATGATAAATGTAAAAATTCGATTGTTCACTGGTACAAATTTAAACGAAAAATTTTTTTGCGTTCCTTATAATAAAAACGGGTTTCCTTATTTTATGCTTAATCTTGCATCTATTAGATTATAGAATTTAACTTTTTTTTGACACATTTAATTAAGATTTTTACAGTATCTTACAATATACCATTATCTAATTTTATAAATCTATAATAATATAAATCAAGGAAATAACATTATATTTTGGTTATTTCAGATTAAGATTTTTAATTCATATAATTAGAAAAAGTAAAATAATTTAATAAGTGGACATAGTTTTATGTAAATTTTTACATGATTAAATATTAATTTCATTGCACGTTAAACACAATGTTAGATTTTACGAATTTTCAAAACTGTATTATATCTAAATTACAAATAAAAGTTGCAGTAATATATACCATAAGTTTATTGATAATGAATTGATATAAAGTTTCTGAACAATAGTCCATCGTTTGTTTATTATTTTTTACTTATAATTTTTGTTAATGGTTTTCTAGATGTTCTGGCCGCTTCCTTAGTTTTTCTTATATCTAATCTCATTATAATCTTAATATATTTGAAATTATGTTTGAAATATAACACATTCAATAAAGTACTTGATTTATTTTTGTACATACACGTTTTTGAGTCGTTAAAATATTAGTCGTATTTGAATAAAGCAATGTCGCATATATTGAAAAATACATTTATGGTGCATTTTATTGATATTTATTGATATTTCTGATATAAGTTGTTCATTGATGTACTCAAATAATCAATACAGGAGTATGTATGCATTTAAATTTTGTCACTGGTGTCGCTGTGATTGTTTTTTAATTAAATGTTTATAATTCTATAAGCATTTTATAAAGTTAATTAATGTAGACTGATTATAAAAAAGGATATTTATTTTTTACAGCAAATATTATTTGAATATCTTAAAATTGAATTAACATTTATCCCATTATTTGGATGATATTAAAAATATCAATTAAATGTTTCACAAAGAAGACTAATATCTCGAATAAAAAGTTTTCAAATATTTATTTAATTTATTAGCCCAAATACGTATGAAATAATTGTTATATAAGGTAAATGTATTATTAATATTACAATTCATAATCGAATTTATATATACATTTTTATTATAAATACATTTGTTAACTATTTTTGTTATAAAATATGTTATAACAATGTAATTGAATATACATAATTTCATTTAATGAAATAAATTTTAGTTAAATTATTAATTTAACGTAAATAAATTTTATAAGCGGCTACTATTACACTATTCTTAGATATATTTCTTTCAAATGTCTAAATTATAATTATTCATTCGTAAGACAGATTAAAGACTTTTTTATTTATTACAAATTAAACAAATCTCTTTAATAGTTTCAGGCTTTTTATTATGTAATCAGATAAAAGAACATTAGAAATATTAAAGAAAGAAAACCAACAATGATGAAAACCATTATACAATATGAAATGTACAACTTCGACAAAATTAATGGATATCATATATCATCCTGTAAAATATCCTGAAGAGACGAAGAAAAATTAAATTATTCATTGGCAAAGAGTATTTTCAGATGATAAACATAAGAAATATCTCTTACAGTAAACTGGAAACAACAAACTGTTCATCCATCTCCATCTTTAAATCCTGTGTATTCGATCGATGTAAATTTAATTTCACCGCGTGATAGTTCTAAACTCTTGTACAGTATACTGTTTAATATATTTCCAAGGCTTTTCTGTCATTTATAAAAATTGATATTCTTATTTGATTTTTTTTCCGTTTTTACCATAATATTTCTTATTCGTCATTTTGTTTTATTTTTATTTTAGGATATTATTGGAATCGAGTTGTTAGTTTATATTTTGGAGTTATAATAATTTTATATTATATTTTTATATTAAAGATAAATTATTATTAATATTATTCATTTAATTTTTTTATAGAAGTATACGTAAGTAACGCAAATATTTTGTTTTTTTTAATATGTACAATTTTGTTATAAAAAATACGTACACCAAACTACAATATAATAATTATAACATAAAATAATAAAGTCATATTATTTCAATTTAATCAATCTGATATATACCATATACTATTAGAATGGTTTTAGATATTTTTATTAAAACACCCCCCTTTTCCTCCAATGCAATATTTGATGGATCAAAATGATAATATATATTAATGGTTGTATAAATAAAGCCAAAGTTAGAAGTATTTAACCAAACCTTCGTACAAGAAAATCGGAGCGTAATGCATCAATGTTGATCATTATATTATGCTCTGCGTAACATATTCGCGGTCTGCTTCATTTGCAGAGTGAAAATTTGACTCAGTCATTGAAACGTCACCCACCGTATGTATAAACGCATACGACCAAGTCGCTCTCTCAATTTGCTTCTAAGCTATTGTCTAAAGTATAGATAAGCAATCTATTATATTTGTTGGTTTGGTTGGTTTGTTGGTGCTTCGCTTACTTACTGCATCGATAAGAAGAGTATATTAATATTTCTATAAGCTGTTTTATGGAAACAAATATTTTAAATAAAAGATATATACAGTTTACAAATTTTTTCAACTTAACACTTCAACTTAATTATTATATATTACAGCCTAACCTAGTTATAATAAAATTAATAATTTATATTCAAATCATGGATAAAGAAGCACTTATTAATACATTTTTTTATTGTGGATTATTGAAGCTGCATATATGTTTAATATAAAATTTTACTTTAACATTAATATAATATGTTATTTCCATTCATTATTTATATTACATTGCTTCTTTGTATATAATAAATAATTTTACAATTAAAAAGTAAAAGCTTATATTTTGTTTTTAAACATAATATTACTGCATCTATAACTTGTATTACTTTCTATTGCTTTTGCATATTGCTTTATTTTATTAGAAAATAAAACTATATTTATAAAGCAAATAAAATTAATCCTTAAAATTCTTCTCTTCTGAAAATTTTCAAACCTAAATGCAATTTATGTAATGTCATTTTAATCAAAGAAAATTTAAAGACAATTCAAAAAAACAATAACTACTTGATTTATTGACAGTTTACATTATTCCTATTGAAAATGTATTTATATTATTTATCTTTTATTTTATTTTTCTACGTGTACTTTATAATTAAAACCAATATAGTACTAATCTAAATAAGAATATATTTAGTAAGAAAAAGAACAAAAATGTTTAATTAGATATTTGAATAAGAACACTTAAAAATACAGATTAGTAGTTAAAGTTTTATATACTACTCCTGTAATGTAAATATATACATATATATATAATATATCTATTACTAATAATATTTATCTGTATCAATAATAATATATTTAGTATAAATATTTACATATATATATATAATATATATTTCATGAATATATTATTAGTCTCCACATTTTGAAGTTTTCAATTTGAAGAGAAGATAAGAATTGAAAAATTCTGTTTTATATGAAAGGAATGTATATAATAATACAATAATGTTAGCTAGATGTATATTAAAATTGAGTATATTTTAAGTTACAATTAATACGATAATTTTACGATATTATTTTTAAAATTAATAGAATCGATAGCTTTTCTTAAAATTATAAGCGACTTAGTTTAAAAATCATTAAATGTAAACATAAGTATCAATATAACAATAGCAAAGGTGATAAGATGGAAATATATTTTAAATAAAAATACCGAATTATCAATACAAGTTAACAAATTTTAAACGACGCACAAGAAATTACAGACTCTGTGTATTTAATTCTGTACTATTTTTGAAAATTACAATATGACAATATACAAAAAGGAAAATAATTAATTCGATTCAATATGAAATTGATGAATGGAAAGAAAGATAGTTAATTCCAAAGTTATAAATTTGCAGCATTATTAATGATTTTTTTAATAGTTGTTTTATTTTTTTTCAGTTGAGTAACGATTTTTTCACTTTATTTCTATAAGAGAGATAATATACACTTTTGCAAATCTTGTGTAAATTACTTTTTACTCTATTAGTATTCTTACGTGTTTTATTACTATAAATAATAATAGATATCATTATTTTTACTCGAAAAACTAATTGATTTAAACGCGTACCGTAACATTCCTACTACAAAGTGTAATAGAAATGTTTAAAAATTAAGTATATTATAAAATAAAACTATTATTTTTATAAAAAGAAAACAATAACTTCTAAATTTGGATTATTTCTAATAAATCAAACACTAGAATTAAAGTTACTTAATTGTCTAGGTATATCTAGTTTTCCGATAATTTCAATTCAGCATGATATTTAAATCACGTTTTTTATTTTAATGTAACAAATATTCTTGCTATAAATAATATCTACTTTATATTATAATGTATAAGATGCCTATTTAATTGACCGTACTTCATATTATATTTTTAAAGGACTGATAGAGTCTATTTCTTAATATATAATTTATATTTGATAAAACAAAGCGTAATAAGTATAAAAGCCTTATACTAAATGCATATAATTATTTGAATCAAATTACTATAAACTTTTTGGATTCAGTGATATTTAAAATTTAAACTTCAAAAACATTTGCAATAAAAATAGCGAGCAACTATTTCTCTGATGCGATTTCATATATTTATGAATTATTTAAATAAACTATAAAATGGAATTATAAATAAAGTATAAATTGTACAAAAGTAGCTTTAACTTTAAATTTGAAAAAATAATAGTTGAATTTATTATATATGTATTTCAATTATTACTTAGTTATGATCAATTACGATAAATATAAAAAATATATTCGTAATGAATATTAGTTTTGATTGTATGGGATAAAATTATGTAAATAACAGCATTTTATAAATCCAAAATATAACTATAATATTTAATGTATAATGGTCAAGTCTATACAACATTCAAAGTGTACAGATTCTGAGAGTCTTGATAGAGAGAGAGAGAGAGTGTCTTCATAAAATAAAAAAAGGCGTGTAAATACTCGAAGTAATAGAATAATTATTTATTTACACTATGTATATTTTATGAGAATTTAATTGTTTTTATATAACATTTATATTATATGTATTTTATGAAATTGTTGGGACATATGATTTTTGATTTATTTATAACTAATAACTATTAATAAACAATTTTATCCGTATAACGCGAAATTCAGACATTCACATGAAATAGAATGAAAATAGTAATTAGTATAGAAAAAGAGATTTAAGGAGAAAATTGTTATTACAATTTAATTTAAAAATTAACATTTTCTTCTTAATTATGAATCTAACATCGTCATTATTTTTTTACTTTAACAAATTTATTTAGAGATTCTAAAAGATAAACCGAAAAAAATAAATAGCTTGGAAACTTAATCATCAAAGCTACGGGCTATCTTTTGCAAAGCTAAAAGTTTGCTACTGGTTTAAGTTATTAAGCCTTCAAAATCCATCGGTTCTGTTTAAATTTGTAGAAACGGACTGAAAATGAGTTAAATATTGGGTTAAATGTATTATAAAAAATTAAAATATATATGCGTAATCGATCTAAAGGGCTCATCCGATAATGCAAAATTTTTTTCTAGTTTAGAATCTGAGTATATTAGGTCTAGTTTTTATTTCGTATACTAAAAAAGGCGAACAATAGAAAAAAGGAGATAGATGCCAGATACTACCTTTCTCTGTGCGTATGTGCAGATAGTTGATCATTGAAGCGAAGAAGTTCGAAGTAATCAAGAAGTGTAACGTCGCTGAGTGGCGCGCGCATCGAATATCTGGATATAACTGGAATAAACTTGAATCTAGTGGGAGAGAGAGTTACTGCGCGTGCGTTTACCCAGTTAAAGGTGGGAAACAAAGCCCCGCAGTGCGACGCGGTCGATACAACCCCCACAAAAATTGAGTCACCCCACGGCATCCCGTCCTGCTCTTGTTTACTCGTAGAGAGGGACAAATCAACTCAAAAGGAATTAAACTCAGAATATCGTGGAAAACGAAATCAAAGCAAAAAGCGAATTTCAATCGAAATTTTAAAATAAATAAAAATTAAGAATATTGGGAAATATGAGGAAAAATTCATATGTATCACGATTGATAAGGATCGCTGACTACACTGGTATAATTGCAAGTTCCGATTTTAGAGATTAAAAAAGGAGAAACTTATTGAATAATAGGATTTTTTGAAGATTGTATGCAGCTGAGCATGCATTTCTTAGTTTGATTAAATAGAGTACTTTTCTAATAATAACAGAGAATACACGAAATAATTGGTATTTTCATATTTAATGAGTCTTGCATAATCAACAAATAAATGCTAAATTAACAATTAAAATAACTATAGTTAGCATCTTTGTTATTTAGAATTTTTCTTTAAGTATATATATATATATCATAGAGGTTATGAGTATAGAATTGTTGAGCAACATAATGTATTAAAAATGTAGTTATATAATCATAATACGTTTAGTCATTATGTAAGTTCAATTTTTCTCTATAACCATAAAAATGAGCAAGAAAACACAAATATTCATCTGCACATTCACATATATTGATCAAATTACATTTGCGTTACATAAAATAATTTCTTTTTTTTCGTAACTGAAATTTTTAATCTTGCAATATTTTATTATTATTATATGTATGCAAAAATTGAAATGACTAGTATGGGAGTTTCAATCAAAGTTAAATATCTGATTTTTTATTACATTTAAATCAAAATTTTTAAAACTTCCAATACTTTAATAAATTTATTCTTATAAATTAAATTTTTGTATTTTCCTTATGACTTTAATTTTATGCTGTATATTATAAAACAGATTTAAAACTATGATTAATATTCAAACAAATTATTTTTATTTATTTTTAATGCATACTTTATCTGAATATATATATTTATTGTCGAATAATAGAAATTCTTAAAAGGACATATCTGTATTTTATTAAGGTTAAAATTTGTGATAGAGAATACTTGAAAAAGTGTTTTTGTGGTATAGTAGTATGATCATTTATAATATTTAGAATCCAGACATAACTTGTATGATAACTAGATCCGCTGTAAACCTAGTATATGACAGCATTTAATATTATTATAAATACTATTATTCTAAATACAAAATAAATATAACATTGTCTTTATTATCCAGAAAATAATTATTTCTTATATTAATTATAAAGTATATGATTAAAAAATTGTTCTTATTCGAAGTTTTCTATTAATTTAATAAGAAGTAATCAAATTAAGTATTCGTGCTTTTAATTAATTTAACATATATTAAATTAATAATATAATAATAATAATAATATAATAATTTAATTTTGAAAATATTATCGAAAAAGGTGATTATATATTTTTGGGTTATATAAAAATATTAGAAGTCGAATTACATATTTAAATAGCTTTAAAATAAATAATTTCTTATTTATAATGAGAAAGAAACATTATCTCAAAATAAAAATTGATCATCCTGAAGTATATTTTAATTGTACATTAATTCTTGCTTTCAATTATTCGAGCAATTGTTTAAATAATTGAAATTTTTAATTCAATTAATAAATAAAAAATGTGAGATTCGTTAAATTTTCGTGAAAAGTGCAAAAACTGTGTGAATCGTCATTTCATAATATAGATGACTGATTAAAAAAAGTATCCTTTATCTTGACTTTTGCAATGGGTTATAGTGCAGATAATGTACTCTCGCTTAATAATTTAATTGATAGTCCTATGTTAAAATTATGCCTACGTGTTATTATGTCTATGTGAGAATGGAATAAAAAAAACAACTACCTTCTCGATGATTTTATGTGACTATATCTCGGTAACTGTATAGAAGGAAAAAAGCTCATCTATGTTTTTAACCAGTAAAATTTTAATGTTATTAATTGTTTAAATTCAGCCACTGACGTGCTAGTCGACAAATGCTTTTCTGAGATATTTCATTATTATTAGTTGTTCGATGTGATCCATTCCTGTGTCAGTTATTATTAATAATTAATTGTTATTTTACTAATTATAATAAATACTTAAAATGTATTTCGTCTTTATTTAAAATTTTAGAATTTCGTCGGATTTTTATTATTATTTTGGAAGTTCTATCTTTCTTAATTTGAGACTAATAAAGAGAAATTAAGAAGATTATTAAGAATTCTTAACTATTTAAAAAATTTTATATAATACTTGTCTGTACTCAATCCGTATTTTTATATTTCCAATTATATAAATATGAAAAAATAATAATTATTGATATTTCTAGAACTACTTCAAATATGATCATTTACAAAGTTTGTATTAGTTTTAGCTTTATCTTTATTACACATAGTCGTTATTTCGTTATATTCAGTTGTTATATTCAGTTCGATTTAATAATTAAAATAAATTACTATTGTAATTGGAATAATTTTATCAGTATTATGTTTATTTATTGTAACTATTTATTTATTGTAATTACTTCGATATTAATATGTTATTATTTTCATATACCTATAAGTATTGAATAGCATAAATTTTAATGCCAGTCAATGTCGATTAGTAACGGCTATTTCATTATACAACAATTTAGTAAGCTTTGAGTCATTTTAAAACCGTATTCATAATTATTTACATGTGTAAACAATTAAAATTACTAGTGTAGTAATTATATAAATAGTGCACCAACAATTTATATATTTATAAATATAAAAATAAAATAAAAATACGTACATTGATACTATTTAAGATGATTCTTTTAACTAAGATATTGTAGCATCTTTCAAATCAAAGATTATCATACTAGGAGAATGAAATTTTATATGAAATCATTCGAAAGTATGTACACTTAATAGATTCCATCGAATTTTTTACTTTTAAGAATTTTTACTAATTATCTTTTAAAAAAATTTACATTTACGGAAGAACCTATGTATAACAATAATAATAATAATAACATAAATAAATAAATAATACTTCATTTTGAATATGATAAATAATTAAGTTTATTGATACAAATGTTAATGAAGAAATGTTTTATTTTGTATTTGTTTATAAAATATTTTTATTTTGCAATTATCATAAATATTGTAATAATATTAAAAATTTTTTTTTGATATATTAATATATTTTAAATTCAATTTTATACAATTATACAATGTAAATTTTGTATACAGTAGATTTTTTATTAATACTAAATTTTAGTTTAAAATTTCTATTTTTAATACTATTATGACTATGTAGTCATTATTTATTTGAAAATAATAATTTTCAAAAAATGTATGTTAGAGTAGGTTATTAGATAACAAAATTAAACACGATAAATATTTATTATCTGATTATTTTATATTGTATAAAAACATTACAAATACTTATACTTTTTTTTTAAATAAATTGGAAAATTTATTTACGATCATTTGTATTTTTTAAAAATATATTAAAAAATAAAAATAACTAAGAATAATAGATAATATAAAATAAAATAACATACCACTGTTAAATCGAGAATTATTATTTTATTATTCTTTCAATTGTAAAATGTTATCATTATTATATACAATATTTCAAAGAAATTAAAAATAACTGTTAGGCATGATAAATATAATACTGTGTATTTGAAATAAAATATTTTAATAAAATAAAATATAAACTAATTAAAAATTTATAATTTTAAATTTATGCTTGATTATAAAAGTATCTATTATATTTATAAAGCCTATTTACTATTTATTAAAACTGGTAAGTTATAAAAATGTATAATATAAATGTTTTATATAAAGGTTTTGAAATGTATTTATATATAGACCGTAATTAATCTAAATAAATCACAAATTAATAGATAAAAAAAATGAATACGATAGGAAATGTACAAAGTCTTCTAATGATTTAGACATGGCCTTTTTGTCAAGTTTTATAGTAAAGAAGACTCTTGTATATCAAATTTTCTCATCCTTTTATGAAAAAATTCTTGACACCTATAAATACATATCCCCTCTTCATTGACATCTTTCGAAATTGGTTGAAAACAGAATGTATTATTTTTATTTACTTTAATCGCGTAAATACGTAATAGAAAATGGCATAAATAAATGATATTAAGTAAATTCATTGAATCACCTTTAATTCAATAGTATTGATAATATTATTCAACATTTGCTTAATTATAATTCAAGTAAGTACTATAAAATATAGAATGATATCCAGGATTTAAAAACTAATACACACAATAAATAAGTTATAACAAATATATATAAAAGATTCTATATTTTATTAAATAATTAAAAGGACTAAAAAATGTTGATGTTGCCATAAATATAATTTAATTTAATAAGGTAAGCCAATTAATAGTGTAAGCTAATAACCTAATTTATAGAACACAATCAAAGCTTTTTTTATATATTTAATTTTTCTGTACATCGAATATTTCTTTACTTTTAAACGAAACTCAATATTTTCATTAAAAATCTAATTTCTTCTAATATTACTATTTTCAGTTTTAAAATTAACTTTATTTAATTATTGCATTTAACTTCATAATTTATAATATATTCTTAATTTTTATACTGTTTTAAAGATTTAAGCTAAGAATTCACAAGATAGATGTTGATGTCCCTGCTATGTCATTTACAAATTATTAAGAATTTCATTATTTTAATAAGAAAGGTTTATGTATTTTCAAAATTTGTTTGAATTGAAGATATTTTAAGAGATATGCTAAAATATTTTGAAATAATCCATCAAATTAAATGTACATTATATTATAAAGTTTTTTAAAATTATTAAATATAATTAATGAAGTCTCGCACATATAAATTTATGGGTAAAAAGCATTTTATGAAAAGCATCATTATAAACTTAGTTTAAAATAAAAGCATGTCTCTTAAATTATTGAATATAAACCCAATAAAAAAGAGGAAAAGATATTGGAAAGTAAGAGCAAGATCAGTAAAAACAATTAACTTCATAGAAAAGATTTAAGTGTAATAGCAGTATCGCCGATTTTGAATAGCTGTAAACTTATGTCTGTTTTCGCTCTTTCTCTAAGATAGGCGCGTACATATGCATACGTGATGATTGCAAAAAGACATACAAACGAAGAGAACAAGAGAGAGGGAGAGCGAGAGAAATGAAAAGCAAGATTGGTACAAGGGCAACCCTCGATTATGTAACCTCAGAATCAGTAAATTACTTCGACAATCCAAAGTGGAGAGAGAGAGAGAGAGAGAGAGAGAGAGAGAATATATATAGCGCTTAAGAGTTGCGATCTTATACATCTATAAGTTCTCTCGCGTAGGGAAGTAGAAAATCTGTATACATTCTTGCAGGAATCAGAAGCTGGCCAGAAACTGACAACAATGTAAAAATATAATTCAGCCACGTTTAAATTGTTCATACTATAGCTTTTATACATAAAATTTGTAAAATTTTTATGAAATTATTGTAGTATTTATTGTATATATATTATATTATATCATTCATAATGAATCTAGATAATAACAGATATGACTTACATTTATTTATTTTAATTTAATAAATATTCATAAAAAAATTAAATACAAACATTTATTTTACTCTATTTCTTTACTCTATTTATATAATAATTAATAAAAATTAATTAAATAAAGTATTTAATATTATTTGTAAAAATAAATTAAAAATTACGATTCTATCCCATTGATATTTTTGAAAAATGAAGAAACAATTATACTGCACTTTCGATAGAGTAAATTTATTTTTTAATTTCGTATTATTTATTTGTAATTCGTATATTAAAGTTTTTGTAGAGACATTTTAGAAGTACTGACCACAAATTGTTAAATTTTACGTAATTACGTAATTGCAACAAATATTTTAATAATTTGTCGATGCAGCTATTTTTTTTATTTTTTTGTTCCCTTAGTCTGCTAAATTTTAAAGACAGTGTACATAGTCTTACATTTTGAAAATAAAAAAATTAAATAAAAATATTCAAGAAACTTTATATCTATAAATGTTTAGTTTTAATTTCTTTAACATTTAATTAAAAAATAGATATTGAGAATTAACGGGGAAAAAAATAAAAGCAATTTTTAATTACAATTATTATTACATTATACTAATTTATTATTTGTTAAATACTTGTTTTATAGATAATTTTATTAATAATGACATAATAAACAATGTAGGCATCGTTATTATTTCTGATTTTCATTATATATATAATTTATATAAAAATAATTAAAATGTACCTTTTAATATAAAATATTTAACTCTATATTAGTGGCTATTTCCACTACAGAAAATCGTAGTATTTCATAGCTATTAGTTAGTATACAGATTGTGTATAACTACTACAGTTTAATTAGTATTATGCAATTATAATTTTCTTTTTTCTTGTTAAAATTAATTGTATGTCAATGGCTTAATGTCATTGCAAAGACTAATACAGATTCAAAAAAAAAAAATCCTCTTTCTATAATACAATTCAAACAATACTATACTTCTGATTCTGAATTTTCCATTTATTAAAAATGTAGTTCGTTTTTTTTTTTAAATTATAAAATGAAAAAAAACGAAATAATAAAAATACTTTTATTTATTGTTAAATATTATTTTCTTAAGTATTATTAACAAATTTTTTTGCAAAATATTTACATCTTAGGAATATACAGTTATATTTTATAATATTTATAATAAACTTTAAATTTTAATTTTATCTTAAATAGTTATAGATATATTTTAGCTTTGGAAGGTTAATGCAATTTTTTATAATTAACATAAATATACAAAATTATTATCTTTTTATCACAAATGATTATACTATTAATTTGTAAAATATCAATCTGATTTGCAACATATTAAATTTACATATTTTTCTTGTATAATATATGTATATATACTTGATTAGTATATAGCCTAAGTACATAAAATAACATTTTTTTTATAAATTGTACTGATATCTGCAAATTTTTACAAACTGCTAATACTTTTGAAAACTAAGTTTATCTATTGTACTAATCGAAAGACAAAATACAGATCATTTCAATACATAATTATTACTATACTAATTTCATTGAATATATTATTTTTATATTATAACATTTTAAAGGAATCTGCATAAATTCTAGTTGGATAAAATTAATTCTGTACAGTTTAGTAACTTATAAATGATAAATGATAAACTTATAAATTATAAATGATAATTACACCTTATTATTAGTAATCATCATCATAATAAAGATGTTTTAATCTTATAATAATAAAATTAATGTTTTTGAAAATTGTTTTGATATTAATTATGAATATGTAAAAAAATTATTGGGATATTCAATATCAAACTTATTATTTAAAAAAATTTTAAATAATCGTATTTAAAATATAGTCACGTTTTATAGTCTTGCTCTACAACAATGTTTTTTAAATATTACCTTCATACATTAAATTTTTTCTTTAAATTTTTTAAGAATAATTGAGAAAAATTGTTGAATATAGTGTAAATATTAGCTAACGTTCGTAAAAATTAAATCAATGATATGGATATATACCACTTACAAAGTTTAAATTTAATAAACGTATAATCTATAATAAAATCGTTGCATATTAGTACAATTTTCCAATTTCTATTTTTCTGAATATGAGTGTAAGATTTCATGGTAAAATAAGACATGATCTTAATTGAATTTACAAAAGAACGATTACAGTCAATATATTTGTCTACTCTGTTACTATGATACTTCGAATAAGTTTTAATAATTATTTTTTTTCTCAAAGCAATAATTTAACTTTTAATTACAAAAGTGGAAGAAAGGATTTGAAAAGCCATGAGACCATTAAAACTAAAATTTTGACTACTCTAAGCTATTGTTGAGGGGATGGAATACGCAGAAATACGGAGCAAAACAGTTAAAAATTTATCTGGAGAATTGGAAGTCGGTTCACTGGAGCAAAAAATCGTATAAAATCTGAGGATGAGGGGATGAATGCACTACTGATTATTGCCTGTAGTGGAATGAAAATTAATATTATAAAACATCGATCGAAATAATTTTTCTATATGCAAATGCAAATGCTCATAGCATTACATAATACTTGAGTGTCTTTAACTGTTTGTATATATAAATTTTAATATTTTACTTTTTTGAGCAAAACATTATATCATAAAAAGATTCTGTGTGCAATAAGTTGGTTTATAATAATGCATGTTCATTTGTAGTCTAAACTTTCTTTTTATATGCGAACATACTTGAGAACATTCTATCGATCAATATCTAAAATTCTAATCATTTAATATTAATGTGAGTAGATTCATATTTAAATCATTTTGAAAATCTACAAATAAACATGTATAAAAATATCTATGTATACTTATCAGTATAAAAGAATTTTGTTATTGTAAGGTTTACCCAAAATTTCAATAGTTTGTCAGCAGGTATTTGGGTCACAGTTGCTTTATCGGTAAAAAATCAATTTTCATTAAATATTAGAATTTTGTTTAAGGATAAAAGAGGGTAAAAGACGGTAACAAAAAATAAGTATAATCATATTTGTAATAAATCAATCAATTAATCACAAAAACTTATTAATTGTTTGTCAAAAATGATAAGAAATCATAAATAATAGAGGGAATAGTTCGTTGACAAAAATGTCGACAATATGACACGTAGCCCAGTAACATAGATCGCATCCTGTGGTGCAAAGTATTTGCAAGCTCAGCCTCTTTTGAATAATATAATTTTTCCGAATATTAAAACTATTTCAACATCTAAAATAAATATGATTATTCGATATAGTTCAAAACTCAGTAAATTATAAATTTCATAATAGTATCCAGTTTTTTTAATTACATTTAAAATTTACTTAATTATTTATAAAAATAATCATAAAAAGTAAAGTCTATAGTATTTACCAAACTAACTTTATAATAAATGAGATACATTATTATATTTTAAATATAATATCATTACTATTATTACTAATCTATTGTAGTTCTTACTGTTATAGACAACTGTTGTAGAGATGTAGAGAAAATAAGATTAAGAAAATCAAATTATATAAATTATATTAAAGAATTGGACCTCATTATTAATTAAGAAAAATATTTAAATAGAGAATAAAATAATTAGGTAAAACCTGTGAATGTTGGAACTCGATATTTTCTTTACGCACAACCCAAAGAAATCCCGTTTTGTTCACTCTTTCTTTCCGGTTGCTCGTTATCCCCAGCCTCTTTCGAGAATACGGAAAGTTCTACGGAAAGAAATCTTCTTATTCTGCCTTGTTCTATTGCTTTCTTTTATTCATATGTGTGCACACTGATATTTCAGTGACAGGCATGAGTACCCATGGGTTATTAAGGAGTAGGGAAGCAAGAAGGCTGTTGAGTGCTGCTAAGCGTGTTTGTAAGAAAAAAACAGTATTGAGTGCAAGTGGGGTGCGCCAGAGTAAAAGACAACGAACGCAAAGTTGAAGTGAGACGTACAAGATGGAATGAGAGTTAGATTGAGAGAATAAGAGAGCAAGCAAACGAGAAAGTGTATGCGTTAGAGAAAGAGGGAGAGAGCGCGGCGCTGCTGAGCGACTGTGAAGTGGGGAGCACCGGTCGATGATGCCGGTGGTTCCGCACGTCACAAAATACTAGTCAGTCTCTGGTTTGCCCGGAGTCGCGTCGTTACTTTTTGTGACATTTTAAGAGCCGCTTTGCCGCAGCCATGGGTGACGATAAGGTTTGTGCCGCTTATCCACACACATCAAGATCTCATCCCTCTCATTCTTCTTTACTTGCCAGCGATCCCCATTTTCGTGATTGAAATCGAAGCCGTCCTCACACCCTTTCAGTATCCCACCCCAATTCATTTACTTAAATCTGACCTCCCTGCACGAACGCCCTCTCTTCCTTTTATTCCATCCACTGCAATGAGACACCCCTTACGACTAAGCTACGCTTTGCCGCCCGTTGGGTCTTTATTTATGATGCACGATAACCTGGGAAAATACGGTGTACCTCCACAGGGCCCGTGGAACTTGTCCATTCTATTTGCATATATCGCCGTTACGGGATCGGCTATTTAATTGCCTCGAGTATACCCCCTGAGGTAGTGAAAAAGGCAGTACAAGTCCGAGAGAGTAAGTGAGAGAGGAACATGGAGGGCAGCGCATCCTGAGGACGATCGACGGAGACGACGCCACCACTGAGGGGTGCGCATGCGTCGCCATATCGCTACACGAGTAGCTTTTGCCTTCTTGTCCTCCTTTTCCTCTTTCTCCACCTCTCCTCTTGCTTACTGACGACATACATGATCTAAAATTCCAATTTAGTTACTTTTATTTTTTTAAAAACTGTTTTTTAATCTAATTCAACTCACGAGGTAGATTGCTATTATTGTTTCTGTGCCATTAGTCCATAGTTAATGTTTTGTGTTCGAGAAATCGATGTGCCGCGAGTGAAAGTAGTTAAATAGCGCTGTGCATGGATGGAAGCGGGAGCAATGCCGGTAATTGAGAGTGAGGTGGGACCGTTCTAGTGCAGGAGAAGAACTGGTTGAGATAAGGGGGAGATTGAAAATGAGAGAGTTATTATCAGGCCACTGAAAATACAGGAGTATCGCCGTAGTGCAAATATGACGTGGTTGGTATAATAGAGCGGAAAAATCAATGATGAAAACGTCGAGAACAGGCGTCGACGTATAGAGATCGAAAAATGCGGTACACCGCACTTTTCAATGACATCACAATAAAAAATAGCTCATTGATGAGCACCGAACTGTTCGGCTCTATCTCCTACAAGGGAAAATCTCTTACCTTCCTGAGCCCAAACAAAGCCTGCACCTCTCTCTCTCTCTCTCTCTCTCTCTCTCTCTCTCTCTCTTTCTGTCCGGTGATGTTCTCATCCATTTATATCTGTTTGCTATGTGATTGCTTGGGGCTGTGCGCGTGCGTGCATTTGCGAGACCGATCTTTTATATTCACTCTATTCTATCGAATCTTTTACTGCTTGCCCAACCGTTCGCTAGTTATACACTGTATTTTTCTTCGATCATGCAAGTACTACTTTTAATTCATTTAATAATCTTCCGAAACCACCAATAAATAAATATTATTTAAAAAATTAGAATAATTTGTTCAAAAAATGTTCCTCCATTATAATAAAAAAAGATGTACTATAATTGTACATTATTATCTTGATATTAGACGAATTTCACTTCATTCTATTTTATATAAACCTAGAGACTATTAATTCATTAATTTAACTATAGCCATAACAATAAAGTTAGATTTAATTGTTTTCAATTTATAAGAAATAAAACGTGTTAAATTTTATATTTTAATCTTTTTAAATCAATTATATATTTAAACTTAATGTTTATTAAAAATACAATAATTAGTACATTCATAATAAAAAATACTTAAAATTGATTTAGATATATTATCAGTACATAATATTTTTTTCAATATGATTAATATATATATATATATATTTAATTAAATAATCACAATTAATTCATCGATCACATTTATCACTTGTTAGTTACACACTTAATTGCCAATATATATTGCATAAAAATTGTTCATATTTATAAACAATATAATATAGAATTTTAAATATGTAAGAAATAGATATTTATATCGCATATTTTTTTCAAAATATGTACTATACGTGCCCTTTCGAAGTAATCGGTAATATGATAATAAAATACTACTTCTATGCGTAAATTTCTAAATTTTATATACTTGATTTAAAATTTACAATTTATATTAAATATAACTTCATTTACCTTAACCTTTGTAATTCTGTAAAATAAATTATTAACTAAATTTTTCTACATTTTACGTATAGTCTTAAATAATGAGTATTCATTTAATAATCTGAAAAATAATTTCGAAAACTTTTGATTTATCAATAATAAATTTATTAATTAATTTCGAAAATTTAAATTTTAAATTTTTATTAAAAACCTCTTGATTTTTATAAAATGAATTGAGGATCGTATTAAATGTAGCTTCATTTAATTATCAAATTAAAATTACAGCGGTTATGAAGTAGTATGTATCGTCTATATCCATATAAACCAACAATGTACAGATGATATTAAATCATATTTTCTATCCATGATCGACTGCATAAAGTATTTGCATACATATGGAACGACATCAGATGATAAATAACAAAATCGTAAAGTTTATTACATATAAATTATATTTGAAAAACGAGAAGAAAATTATAAACATAAAAATATTGTAATTTATCAAATATTTTGCAAATATGTTAACAATTGGAGGGTAAAAAGACCTAAGAAAAGTATTCAATTTTTAATAATTAATGAGAGTAAAAGAAAAGTTAAAACAAAAACTGAAAGAATTCTTCGTGATTTTTTTTTTTAATTTATCTATTTATGCTAAGCTATTTACTTATCCTTCTAATTCTCTTCAAATTTTTGTATTATTTCTATCTTTTTTTTTATTATTTGTTTTTTTTTAATCAAATAATAATACGGAACCGTTGATTATTTTAGAAACTTCTATTAAAGTTAGTTTTAAATAAATTAAATTATCTAAATATTTTTTTTAATCATAGTTTGGCTCAAAGAATAGTAGTTTTACCAGAGTATACTATAAATATTACCCTATATCGATTTTAAAAAGTAATTTTATTCTAAAGAATATGAGAAAGTTTGCGAAATGACATATATATATATAATAGATAAATATAAAGAGAAAAGAGTGAACGTCTATTAAAGAATTAGCAATTGCAATAATAAGATAAAAAATATATTAGAGAGAAAGAGACACAAAAGGAATAAGTTAGTTATAAAATCGTATTTCATAGAGTGTAGTATATAAGCTTCTCATTTTGTTCTTTTTCTCTCTTCGTCTGTCTGGTCTACTATTAACTGTGCTACTGTATAACCCATAGTACTTCGCAGTGATTACAGTTGAGTACGTGCAAAAGATTCCTTTCCGGTAACGATCCAAGGACGACTTCAGGAAGAGAAGGAACTAGTGCCTCTAACGCGCGCGTGTGACGTGAAAGCTTTCGTTTCCTGGACGATCAGCTCGTGAAAATATGGTAAATTAATGGAAAAATCACAAGCTGCTATACGAATCATCTAGCCTCTCTTAAATTGTTCTTTAAATATTATATCTCATTATAAAATGTTTACACTCATTACAAAATCACATTTTTTATTTGTAGATAATTTTATAGATATAGATATAGGTAAACACAAAGGTAGATGTTCACTTTTTTTAAATTATGAGAAAACAGATGGTTTCATATTTTCACAATCTATAGCTATTGAAAATAAAAGTAAATAAAATTTCAATTTTCATTAAAATAATTAAATAAATAAGTACAAACCTTATCAAAATTTGTAAATAGAGATTTACAGTCGGTGTATGCGACTCATGCAAGGCAAAGCTTATTTATTGTCGCAATGGCCGTTGGCATTGATATAAGTACTCGCATAATGTAAGAAACATTGCATTTTAGCACAAACATTACCAAGACGATTGTTGAAGGGCCAAAAGTTAACGGAAAAAGCTAAGTAAGATAAGTAATCTGTATAGAACTGAGTTGGAAAACACCAAAGTGTGGCTGAACGATGACAAACGTCCCGACTAATATCATCGTTGTGCATTGTTAAAATACAAAGAGAGGAGGGAAAAGAAATCCTAAGAGTCACGCGTATATAATGATGGTGCTCTCGGTATACAGGAAATTACCAATCGATCAAAGATGCGTGAGTTTTTTGGTCTTATGTAATGTCAGAGCGGCCTTCATATGAAGCCCTTTTGTGCAAGAGCATTACATACGTATCAGGCCCAGAGAACAATTAAAATCGCGAGTACTTTTGTTCTTCGGTTAGGTGGTGCAATTTAATGATCCACCGTTATTATTGTCCGTCGCGCACGCGCATACGACGGCTTGCAATCACTCACGATTGCTTCTTTCAGTAAAAACGTCGCTGCTTTTTAATAAGAAAAAACAAACGTGGTTACCATTTCTGCAAATTTTATATCCATTTGCTCTATAAAACTACTTATCACCTTTTAACTGCAATTTCTTTTTGCTTTCGTTATCGGAATTTACTATTATGCAAATACTTTATCTTTATCAAATTCTTTATCAGTAATCACGTAGGTGACCGAATTGTATAATAAAGTTTTTAAAGGAACCAATAGTCTAGATCAGGTGTAGGAATTCTGCATTAATGCTGCAGTAATAGCAGTAGATGAACAACAACGCTTTTACGTACATGAATCGTAAATCAGAGTTGGGGTGATTCAGGGAAAACTAGGAATTTCATGGGTACAGCTTGAAAATAACTTTAAAAGTCCCTTGCAATTTGCTGACAAGTAAAGTTTATTGATTATGTGTCATATTTTATGTATTTTTACGCATTTCTCTATATTAATATCAAATGTTATAAAATTTTTGGAAGAAACAAAATAATTATATTGAGAGATAGGTTTGATGCAATTAAGTATATTTTTTGACATTAAAAAAAACGAGATATGGACTCTGGATAAATTATTTTGTTGAATATATTGAATATACTTTGTTTTTTTCAAACTTTTGTAAAATGAAATTTCAATAGTAAGTGTAAAGTATCATACTTACAGAATATCAAACAATTAAAATTATTTAAAATCCGTTTAATTATAACACTAATAATATAAATGTTATTAAACACATGCATTTTATGATTTTAATTGAAGGCTGAATAGATGATGACATTTTTTACTATTTTACTAAGTTCTCCGTTTATAAGTCCATACTTTATAAAATGTTAGTGACGCGATTTACTTATATAACAATTGCAGCGTAAATCGCGAAAAATTAAGGGCACGAATTCTGACAAGATAATAATCAATTTCATTACTGCGGCCCTGACACTTATTAAATGTTCTATTTTAACAATAATCGTTGTTCTTTGATAGATAAATGATATTATATACATATAAGTATATTTTAGATAAATTTTTATACATAATTCATTAATTTTTCTAATTGTATTAGACATAATAATATTTAAAAATAGAGTTGTGATACGAAAAGTTTTACAAATATTTTAATGAAGGTTGCGTAGTTTATACACATGGAATTTAAAAATAATTCATACAATATTTCAGAGCTTATTCTATAATGTTGTGTTTTCATTTTTAAGTAGTAAAAATACTATATGTAAAAATAGTAACAATGAATATTTTTTAAATATTTAAAAAATATTTAAATAAAATAACTTAATATTTTTAACATATATTATTAAAAGTACACATATTATTTCCAAATTTTAAATTCTATTTAAAATTCTATTATTGAATAATATTGACAAACTATTGATTTTATTTTAATATATCATATTTTAATTCCTTGACGTTAAAATAAAATTAATCATCCAGCTATAATGTACAATTTGTTTGATAATTCTTTGATAGTTATTTAATTATATATATTAAATTATTTTCTTAATAGTAAATTATCTTCAGTTATTATCTGTTCATAAATATATCAAATAAGCAATCATGATAATCAAAATAGGTAGAAAAATATTAATTTTCTTGCTTAATTTTATGTATCAATGATGGTAACATTTATGAAAAGTGGAGTTTCATTTTTGAGTTTTGGAGGATCATAGTAAGGTAACGTTTACTAATTTTCATTGAACCAGTTGGAAAATACAAGAACTCATTTACAATTCTTATCGGCGTCAAAATAATTCGGCTAGCACTTGTTTTTTCTTTACCCTATCGAAGGGGAACGGAAACAAATGGTCCATCCGTTATGAGAGAGATGGGAGGAACGGATTTGCTCGGTACGACGGTCCAAGGACGCAGCGTCGATTGAAAAGGTCGGTCATTTCAAGTGAAGTAGCAGGGGATCTCTTTCATCTTATCCCATACATCGATATTTTCCATACACTGATATTTCGTTGCCATAATTTTCACCGCATTATCAAGAATTCCTGCAACCATCTTTATCACAAGTCACTCTTCTTACATTTGAGGAATTAAACATTTAACATACGCGAGCTGTACGGGCATTTTTCTTCGTCGTTCTGCACTATTTTAGAAATTGGTATATCCGGTATACTTTTAAATAATGGTCCTTCAATATTTCTTTTTACTAATTTTTTCCTTAATATCTCTTACATGATAATTATCAAAACTTATTAAACTATTTAAGCAATATATAAATGTCACTTACACTATTTTCTTGTGGTTACATCATTTAGGTAATTAAAAAATATTAAAATAGTAAATCAGCATTAAGTTTTAACAAATTCTATAATATTATAAAAGGTTTAGTTTATAAATAACTTCTAAACCTGTAAATTTAATACGTAGTTCTTATAATATAATACATACTAAATATTCAATTTGAATATAAATATTCCACGAGTAAAACATTAAAATTTAATATACTTTTATACCGTGTAACTATGACTTAATCTACAAATCTTAAATGAAAAATTTGATTTCATTCTTTTGTTTTATTAAATTGTCAAAGAATATAAAATTTAAAATAACTATAAATTCGTTAAAACACTCTTTATGAATATCATAAATATTATAAATCTGGTAGTTGATTTTTCAAATGTTTAAAGATAAAATTTAATATACGTCATAAATATAGTCGATAAAAAAAGTAAGATATTTCATGTAATTGAATTTATTTTCATTATAAGATTTTTCAAAGCCAAAATTAAAGTAGAAAAACTACTAAATTAAATATAAAATGTTTAACATTAAATACACTGTTTTAGTTATGCAACTTTTCTAGAATATTATGATCATTGTTTTAAATTATATTACTTATTATTTATTTAATTATTTCTTTTTATGTATAGCAGTATACTGAATAAAATACAAATGCAAGTTTAATATATACAGTCTTCGCCTATAATGAAAAATTATGCAAGAATGTGACAAAAAGATTAATTAAAAGCACCCGCGTTATAACATTTATAGCAGTATGAAAAGCAGTTGTAAGATAATTAAATGACGATTAAAAAGTAAAATATGGGATCTACGAGTGATTGTGCAAAGAAAAACATCCAATTCAAATGCTTGAACTCTATTCTTCTTTTCTTTAAACTATTATTATTATTTACGGAAGCTGTGTGAATTAAATTATGTTGCACGTAATGATTATTATACCATTAGCATAAAGTTTGCTTACTCATATCCGTATATTTGCAACACTCGTTATCCTTTAACTACTTGAATTCGAAACTTGATTTTTTTTTTCACTTGCACGAATGCAATATATTCACTTTTAATTTTATTCATTGAATATTGTATCAATTAACATGAAGATGTTTATGTTAATTTACATTAGCTGTATACTCAATTGTAAATGTATTGGGAGTGGAACAATTTTTAATAATACTCAATTCTAATATTAATAGATGCAAAGTTTACGAGAATATGTATGTACTGTAATATGTTTTTAAAAGACATCGATTTTTATTTGATAATTAAAAATTTGTCGCAAAAGACTCTAATTTCAACAAAAAGATTTTTGTTAAATAATGCTTTAATAATTAAGTAGTTAATCACACAAAATCTGTATTAGAAATAAATATTGCTAAAATAGGTCCACTATAGGAAATTTGATAAATTGAAAATAGAGGAGAAGGCGTTCTACGCGTTTTATCACGTTCAATCTCGTAAACTTCGTAATGGTCTTGTATAAATTGTATCTCTCTTCCTATGTAGGTATTAGGACGCTTTGGCTACTTCGATGAAACAAAAGGCGGTTTTAGTTCTTGAAAAACGGTTGTATGTTTAATAATATGAAACCTCGAGATATCCCGTATTCCAAACGCTCGCTTAATTGAATTCGGAATCTTGGTGAGCCTAACATTAACCTTAAAAGCTTTCATCTCCAAGTTTTTGAATTCCTTGTCAACTAATAGCTGCACCGCATAATTGACAATACGCGTTACCTCGGTGTTGGAAGTTGTAAAAAAATATTTGCTTTGTATAATGCAAAGCAAATAAGAAATAGGAATGATATAACAAAATACGAGAGCTAAATCGAGGACAACTTCTTGAAGTTGGTAATTGTATAGCACGAAAATGGGGCAGGGGGTACGAATATAAGGGATTGAACGCAGTCTAGATGGCGCCCGAAATAGACGCGTGCGCATCATTTTCTGTTTATATGGCTACACGTTCTGGGGCACTTATCGATCGTAAAATATTTATAATTCATTTGGCAGTTTGATTCCCTAGATAATACTTCCACTTCATTTGCTCAAAAGACAGAACTATTTTCCCTTCCACGCTCTCTTATATTCTCATGCTGTTTAACTCTATTATAATTTCAATTACGTATTTTGATCAAACAGCGATTATATACTATTATTAACATCTTTGAATAATCGAAGTTAAAAAATAAATAATAATAAAGAATAAAAATCATACGGAGAAATTGACTTTTTTCTAAGCAAAATACCAATATCTCGTAATTTTGTATTTCTTGCTTCTGTTTCATAATATGCTATAGTTTGTATAATCTTATGGTACATCTGTATTTATTTGACATTATGTACAAAACAACATTGGAAGTTTTTCTTTAATACCGTAATGAAAATGTTACTTATTAATTCAAACAACTACAATAAATAATTTGTGCCCATCCTTAAACATATTTTATTTTTTAAGACGTTTATAACTCCATTATTTTAATTATGAAGCATTAATTTGAAACTATAAACGTTTGAACTTATTAAATTATTTGAAAATACTTTATAATTTATGAAATCATTTATGATCATTATCTGAAGTACATATTTTTTAAATACTTTTAAATAAGCCATTTGATTCTTACATTTGGATCTAAAAATTTAATTCTTAACTAATTCATAATTTTTTTGTCATGTATACATTGTTTGATCGTCAGCAATGGACTTTCAGTCGCGCAAGCTATAAAAAAAATATATACACAATGTAGCAAATTTTACTCTTTGTAGCTATTTTCCTCTCTATTTTACTTGGTAATGTCGATGTATAGTTTGTAATTTTCGAATTTCCACATCCTATCTTATTTATTTTTTATATTGAATATTTAAATTTTCTGTTAGCGTATATAAACATCAAGATTTCAATATCCCAATTAGACAATTTGCATAAATTTAAAAATTACCTAACAACAGAATCTCAAATAATGTTTTATTTAAGAAAATATTGTTTTATCGATTTTTCTAACTTCACTTGTAAGCAGTAAAAATGATCACCGAATGTTTTATTAAAGTATTCAATGAACAATAATGAAAATATTATTTCTCTGATATAATCATATTTATATTATTATTGTTAACAATATTACTTATTTATGCAGAAAGTTAATTTGCATGTAAAAATAATTATACATGCGCGTATTATCATATAAAATATGCTAAGTATTATGTTTCTGTAAAAGAAAATAAAAAACTTTTAAAGAATTTAAAAATTGCATTAAACATATTATCGATTATTTAATATATTCTATCGATATATTCTATCAATTTTAAATAAAAATTACAGTTTAATAATATAAATAATATAAATAAGTAAGTTTGGAAAATAATATTAAATTAAGTTTTAAACAATATTCATTGAATTATATGTACTTATACTGTGTAATAAACGTTGTCCAAAGTCAAAGCAGAATATGATAATGGTAAGAAGATATTTATTTATTATTATCTTAAACGTTGGTAGATAAATTTTATTTGATAAAAAAAAGTTTTTAATAAAGTAAGATATAATATTAAAAGTATTGAATCGTTAAAGAAAATTCAAATAGTTCGTATTGGGTATTGCAGCAAATTAGCTCACTTTAATTGTCTCCTTCAAAGGTTTCCGCTTAGGACATTGATGGGTCCCCACATTTGCGCTAATACTACCACAAATCGGTCATTAGTTATCGTACACATTTATGGACACAGTTTATGGACTCCAGTCCATGAATGGTTAAGTTGTTCATAAGTCTAGTTTCTGAGTGATTCACATTTACATTAGACTTATACTAGCAAAAACCTCTAATTATATCTAAATTAATTGAATTATGCGACGTCCATACTTGTTTCGGCTACTAATTTAATATTTGTTATAGCTAGATATTTAGAAGCAATGTGTATGAGAGATTTATTGAGAGAAGAAAGTGATGTAACACATATTATATTAATGTTGATTTATATTTATTTTGAAAATGTATGAAATGAGTAATACTTTAATAGTAAATAATTATCTTCTAGGCTATTTCATTATATTTGGTAACATTATAATTGATAAGACTGTCAAGAAAGTTACTTTTGCTAACTTAAAACAAAGTACTTATTAAAAAAACTATTAAAAATAATTATAATATTCATTAAATATATTACTACAAAACATATTTAAATTAATGTGAGTCGAGTCTTCAACGTAACAGAAAATGATAATCAGGACTAATGTAACTTCCTAAGATTATCATCCGGTTGTTTAAGCCTATAAATTGTTCATAAAATGCACGTTTATAGAACATTATAAATCAGTCCAGGACTTAAATTAACACAATAAAATCCGGTAATTTGCAAGCTACAATAGAAAATTTTAACTGCGATGAACTGTGTAAAACGTATTTTCATTCGTGTTCACTGGCAGAATAAAATACTCACAAAGCAAACACATTTCCTATGACAAATAGGACAATAATGACAAAGGTGAGAGACAATGACGAAGTGTTCACAGAAAATTCGGCCAATTGCAGTCCGATGCATCGATTTCCTCTTGAACACGTTGTTCGACGTTTTACTAACTAAATAACGAACGATTCTGATCAAACCAATGTTCAGCTCATCATCTAGATATGACCTATTGTTCGCAGCCACCCCCCACCGGTTATGTAATTGTTGTAATTGTAAGAATAGTGTATACAATCTGTGAAAAATTCCCATTCGCTATGCAGTTTTGCGAAGACCTTCTATGCTATCTGAATTTTCCTAATTTTTCAACTGTTTGTCAAGGAATTAACTACTTTATACCTGTTATATTTGTGGGCGTAGTCCTTGCAACAGTCTCAAATTTTGTTAAAAAAACATGTTTGATTTTTATATTGAAGTAGTCAACTTAACACTCTCATTAAAATATTTTTTAAATTGCTTTAAATAATTTTCAATTTAATTAAATAACATTATTTCTTCGCCAAGTCTTACATATGTGAAGAATATAAGATAGATTGTGATATATATGATGATATTTCTTAAATAAATAAATATCCATAATAATAACAATAAATATAAATGTCTATCCAGAATAAATAATAATTCTTTTACAAATAACATTTTCAATTCATATTAATACTTAAATTATTCAGTTAAGAGAAATCAATTATTAATTTTTTTTATATTATGTAAAATACAAAATAAAAAGAATAAACATAAGGTTCAGTACATTTTTTCTAAAATATGCATAGTCCGAACGTATTTTCCTGAGTAATATGTACGTAACATACACGTTCGTACAAAGTCGATTGATTACTTTCCGAAATTTCTTTGTTGTTGCATATGTAAGCGAATTGAGCGTATGATGGTATCATCACTTTGCTGACATCATAGATACGCCAAAATTCGTTCGATCTATTTATCATCTCCTTGCGATAGTATAAAACATTATCTTCGTGGT
The DNA here is from genome assembly GCF_000503995.2 of Ceratosolen solmsi marchali. Classification (NCBI taxonomy): domain Eukaryota; kingdom Metazoa; phylum Arthropoda; class Insecta; order Hymenoptera; family Agaonidae; genus Ceratosolen; species Ceratosolen solmsi. The sequence goes on from NW_011948413.1 coordinate 567,489, forward strand.
ATTTTCGAAGACATTTCGCCTTTAATCTCTTCTTTATCTCACTACTACTAATGATTTTATTCGTTTAGCCTCGTGAATAATATATAATATAATAACGTAATCCACATGATGCCTTGTATATGCTCGTATTATTTATTACAATATACAATGTATATACATTAGAAAAATGTTTGATGTTTATTGTCTAATATTATAAATTATGTTATTGAAGTATATCAAATGGTTATGTGGTTATTATAATCAGCCTTTTCACTGAGGTTATTTAAATAGAGGCACATGGTTCAATAGTATTTCTTCCTACATTTTAAATAAGATTTAGCAATATATAGTATTACGATAAATAAGTAGAACGAGAAAAAGTATTTTACAAAAGTAGAAAACTTACTTTTATTACAGACAAATATGGTTTAATTTAAAAATACGTTATTTTTGATAAATTGTAAGAATTTTTCACAAATAAGCGAGTTTATTATATTTATCTCAAAAACTAAATCATAATGTAAATTATCTTTTCGAAAAAGAATTATTCCTTTCGAGCAAATCATGGTTAAGAAGTTTCCAGTCTATCAGCCATCACAAATTAGTAATAGCCCTGATTAAAATGCGGAGCAAGCTAAAAGAATTTTTCTTTTCAGTTGATAAGTTAAGGCGAGAACCATTTTTTTACTTTTTATATTCTTGCCATCATTATCAGCAACTTTATTCTATTTGAAATCTGGAAAGAGCTGTGATTATTTTAATTCTCATCTTTAGATGAGCGAGACGGGATGTAATAAAAAGTTTGCAATATTTTCTCGCTTCGAATCTTTGTGCAATCTATATTTTATACTTAACCTCGCTTTTCAGTAATATAATTCGTGTTATGGTATACTGAAACTGTAGTCTTGAGAAGTTTCGTTTATAAATATGTAATTATGAAATATTGATCATCATTGATATTATTGTTACAAATACTATTATTCTTATTATTCTTATTATTCTTTTTCTTATTCATCTTATTCATCTTCTTATTATTATTATTAGAATTAGTAATATCGTAATTATTTCGTAAAAAATAAAATAAAATTTTTATGAATTTTGATGAATTTAGAACAAGTTTCACTTCACCATTTCCACAAACATTGCTTTTTAATATTATAAATAAAAACTAGATAAAAATTATTATTAAATAAAAATTAATTTATTTTTAACTCATTCAGTTTTAAATTATTTTTTCAATAAAAAGAAATTCGAAAGCTATGATGCTCAAAATTATAAAAAGCAATGATCAATATATGTAATAAACAAATTATATAAACATTAAAAAAATGTATTAAAAAGTTTGGATTTTCTGATGACTTAATTATTTGGTTGATTGGCAACAGTCAACGGCACTACGTAGTAATTAATTTATGTAACCACCAAACGATTTGATTGTCATATGCCCGTTTTAGTTAATACCAACAGTTCAATATTTTATTATCAAATTATTGTAAGAATTACAATATATTTTCTTAATCAAAGTTTATATTAATAATATTAATTAAATAAGTAATGCGAAAGTATAGTAATCATTAGTAAAATTAGGTTGATTGATAATTATTACTTTTTGTAGTTAATTTATCCTGATAAACATAATTTTGAACTCCAAAAATTTTGGAGACTATTATAAATTTAAAAGAATTAATAATAATAATAGAAATTATATGAGACTATATTATTCAATTCATATATAGTTAGTAAATAACATACCAATCCCTTCCAGCCTACAATTTATATATGGCTGAATTGATTTTCATGTTGGCTAATCGGAAACGAATCGTTAAAAAAATATGGATATTAATAATTTTATGTTTAACGTTGTTTCGTAAAATTTATCAATTCCTTTTTTATAATACAATTCTGTCTTCCTTGAACCCTCCGTTCTTGCTTCTCTTAGAATTTCTTTTATATGGTTTTAATTTATTTAAGTCATAGATTTATTATAAATAAATGATCCATAAAAAGATTTCCTAAAACAATAATGAATAAATAATAAGTTCAAATAATACTAGAAATATTTAAAGAGGGCTAGAATAATTATTTGGTATCAATAAATAGAAAAAAATATTGCAATGCGTGTGCAATGATAGGTTTTAAATATTTAAAATTTAATTTAATTCGGTTAATTACTTGAAATTTTTTAATTTAACAATACAAATTATTTTTGTTAATTTAAAATTTGATACATTACAAAAATATTTCTTTAAGCTAATAATGCTTATTTCTAATCGTAGTTTATAATTTATTATTTAAACTTTACATATTACAATAGTTAAAAAATTGAAGAATACCTATTAAATAACAGTAAATACAATTTAATATTAAATATAAAATAATATTTATACATTATTCTACCACTAATATAATAATAACACTTAGTTACACTTTTGTATTTTTAATGCATAATTTGTTGGTGGATCGAAATGCATATAATCATCCCAAACAGACATATCAACGAAGTGTGCAATAGTTACTATAGCGTAATATTTACAAAACTATTATAGCGTGTCGAGGATATCCTTTTTCTAATACAGCTGCTAGTATGCACTGATTTTTCTTTTAGAATATTTCTGTGAGCCACCTCAAGGATTACGCTTTATTTAAATGACTATACGTATTACTATGAATAAATAGAAAGATCTACTGGAAGTTTTTGCTGAGGGGATCATTAAGTGTCAAATTACAATATTCTTAGGATGTGAAGCGCATTTTGCGATTAACATTCTAACTAAGAATATTATAACCTTTATAATATAATTAAGTTTTTATTTTTTCATAAAGAAATATTTTCCGCTCTTATAGAGAGTAAGAAATTCATATAGTCCTTTCGAAATTGGTTTGAATAAAAATAAAAATATATTCATAATATCTTGATACAAAAATGGTGTATTTCAGATTACATTATTCTTTGTAAATTCTTTGTATAAATTCTTTGATAAATTATATGAATCTAGTAATTTTAACAGACATACTTACGTCATCATTTTTAAAAGTAACTCGAAATTGCTTTTGGAACGATGAAAATAAATCCGGAATATGCTCTTGAAAGCAAGAAGAAAAAGTAAAAAAGGTGGTACTAAATATAATCCTTTATATCATAAAACATTGTTCGAGAAAAAGTGAATAAAATAGAAAATTAAATACTGCGTAAACGGTTTCGAGTGGAAAAAGTGCAACAATCAATGAGATTTTTTTCTGAAAAATTTTTTATGCATTCATACACACATATCATTGTTATTACTATTTTTGGTGTATTAATCATATCCATATTAATCATTGATAGAAGAAGATAGAAGAAGATAGAAGAACAAATATCCAAAATTAATGTGAAAATATTAGAAAATATTATTAAGAAATTTAGCGGTAGTATCGTTAGTAATTATGTTTAAAATAAAAGTTTTAAAATCATAAAATTTATTCTACGTATTTGAATTAGAAATTACACTAAATACTGGTACATCATTGGTAATCTAAATTTAATTAGGAATAATCAGCGTTAAATGTATTCTATTCGATACAAATAGAATATTTTAACAAAGCAGCGATAGTGTTATCAAACATTAAATAGGGAAACAGTTTATAAATGAATAAAGTGCAATATGTATACGCAAGTAAGTTTCCGTCACTTTTGAACCTTTTGACCTATGGCAGTTTTCTCCTTAATGTAAGGTAATATGTACCACCCAATAGGAATTAATTTTTTTAATAATATAGGTCGTGCAATCTCTTTATGGTGTGCATTTAATGTAAAATTTTTGTATATCTACATGCTAAGATCTTACAAAGTGAATTTTACTTCAATATTAAATCACTATTTTTCAATTAGACTTTCTTACAGTTTTTTGCAGCGTCGTTTCATGGCTGTTTATATATTTTATAAGTAGAACTTTACTAGTATTTTGCTTTGATCTTTTATATAGAAAAAATAAAATAAATTGCTACGAATATGAGTATGTAACAAATAAAAACTATATGTACGTAATTTCTTAATACAATGTAATATTTTTATGTAAACTGTCATCATTTATTTTCGTACAAAGAATATTTAAAATAAAACAATAATTATTCAACGAGTATAAAAAATGATTGATTAAACTTTTATGAAATAATTAGCAACATTAAAGCAAACTATTGAAGAAGTATCAAGAATGTAAAGGAGTGTTTAAAAAATCAGTAAATTTAATTCTATTGGACTGCATTCAAACTTCATTTAAATATACTTAAACTGCAAATAAATTTTTTCTTTTGAATCCTTAAAATGAAAAATTTCAATAGAAACTAATGATTTAAATTAGTAATAATGTATATTTATTAAATAAAGTAATGGATGTTTTAAGTATCTACTTTGCTATCAAGTTATCTTTTTTTATATCACGAGTTACCTATAATGGCATGTTTATGCGTAGATATTATTACAACGTTCCAGATTATTATTGAAGTGTGTTTAAATTTGTGAATTGTGTATTTTAATAAAACAAAAAATAAAAAATATATAATAGAATAAAAAAATAAGCTTATTTATATAGTAATAATGTTAATATTAGTTGTTTATCCTAATGCGTAAAATAGATGAGTTCCAATATTTCATTATTATAATAAATAAGATATTACTTATTATTTTGATTTTAATTATTTATAACTCAAATAAAAATTACATTAGTTGAATCAATATTTATGTAAACTACTTATTTCTTAAATAAAATGTCTCTTCAAAAATATTTAAACAGTAAAAAATTTCGAAAAAAAACGAAAAAAAGTTTCAACTATATATTTAACAAAATATATAAAAAATATCTAAAGAGTGTTTTCTGTAAGTTATATGCAATAAATTAAAATGTTCTGATTATATGTATATATAAAAAATCAAACGAATAATTTAAAAGCCTAATTTACAATCTCATAATACTGTGAATGTGAATAACGCGTGCAATATTGAAGAGTCATAAAAAATTTCATTTTTGACATGCCATGTAAATATAAACTAACTTGTGTTAATATATTATTCTGGTGTACCACATGCTTTACCTTTCCTGTATCCCTTCGCTTATCAGGTATGACGTGTCCTCCAGTCTTTCATTCATTGTCTTAAAATAAATCTGAAAACACCTCGACGCGTGACATCATTATTACGAAACAGGTTTTGTGTCTCTCCGCATCATCGTTATTATGTTAATCACAGTATACATTGTGATTGATATTGTGTAGTACACGACGTAAGTCTCAATGCTAAAATATTATTCTGTCAGACTCATTCATTTGAATTTTTATTGTCAGAGATTAACGCATATATTAATATAAGTCATATTATATTTTTCAACAAATTACATACGGATCTTGAAAAGGCTCTACTTCCTTACAATTTTCTTCTTTTGTATCGAGGACATGATTTACTGACCATAATATATCTCACATTTTCTCTGCCGATGGCTCATAAATTGTATGTATGTCTGATTTATATTATGTTGTACAAAAGTAGCACTGTTATTCTGTAAATATGAGAAAAGAAATATAGATAAAATATAGAAAAAAAAGAAAAGAAAATAATCAAATAATTATAAATTGTACAAAACAGTAAAAAGGTTTAGTTAATAAAAATCATTTAATTACTATTTTTATTATATATAGTCAAATTTATAATATGTTTTTGATAACTAAAGATACTTTTTATTATTATATATATTATACTATTATATATATATATATATATTCTGCAAGTTTTCATAAATTTGATTTTTGAATATCACAAGTTTTAAGAGTGATATAAGGTTTTCCAAAAAAATGAATCTAGAAACTGAAAACGTGCGTGATTGTGCTCGAAAATTGACAGTAAGATTGCATATACGGATTTGAAAGATAAAAAACGTGTCATAATAATGGAACATTGCTCGTGATTGATAATATCAAAATATCCCAATAACGACGAAAAAGAATCTTATAAGACATAAATGGAAATTAAAAATATCAAAGATGCTCATCAATTACGGCATTTTTATTATAAGCATCCTTATTTATAAGGATGGGACAATTGAATTTTGAATTTTATGTAGCTTTCACACCAAATAGTTGCTCAAAAGTACTTAATTGAATTATATGTAATTATAGGTTATAGTCATAGTGTTATACTACACATTTGTATTGTGACATAATGTTTAATATAGAATTAAATAATTTCATTGCCAATTATATTCTAATGCCATAATATTTATTACTTTCTTTTTTATTACATTGTTATTATATTTTTTATTCTTTTTCAATTTATTATTAAATTATTTATAAAAATTTTGGATTATTTTTTATCATATTGTCTATTAAATTCCTCTACTATTATTTTTATTACATAGACAATTTTCAGTAAAATCCAAAAAAAAATTTTATAAATATATATATTAAAAAAATGTATAGTAAGAAAAATGTAGTAACTACAATCATAATTATTTCCATATATTACTATTATATGATAATTGAATATACAGCAATCGAACTCGTATTTAACAAATAATTTTTTTATATTTATCAGAATTAATCAAGCATACATATTGGTACTTATTATTTTAATTATTCAATACTATATAAAAAATAGTAAAATAGTAATATTTTAATAATATTACTATATAGAAATATGATTATTATATTCTTTAATTTGCTACTATGATATAAAAGTATTACCTATTTTCATAGATTTACACCCTATTACGTTAAAACAAAATAATAATATAATGAATAAATTTGTTTGTTCAAATTACGAGCATAAAACTAGATTTTTTTCGTCAATATGTCAATATCGTCTAAATTTTATTCATAGTTTCATATACCCTTAAAATTTGTACTAAGTAATACATATATAGTATCAAAGTTAAAATGTTGATAATTATTTTTCTAAAAGTTAAATAAATTTCGATTATTAATATCAAATTGGATGACTGTGAAATAAAAGATTTCATCCTACATATTTGGATCTAATGATAAACAATTTAAGTTGTAACAATTTAAATCTAATGATAAACAATTTAAATTATTAATTAATGATATACAATTTTTATTGTGCAATAACTAACAATGACAATTTTTTCTTGCGGTTATATAAATATTGTGCGCAATAGATTTTAACATTTGTCTTCGTTTTTTTTCATTTAATGTGTATGTAGTTCTAATATCGTTATCATATTCTGGTATCACATAGATTCTATTTACATATATTTCTATTTTTTTATATGAATAGAAACATTTAGAAAAACAGATTTTTTGTATTATTTTGATATGTAGCTTACATTCATTATTAAGTTGATTTATAAAAACTATCAAAAATTACAACAAAATTTTTAAAATCTAATAATACGTTTAATATATTGAATAAGAATTATCATTTAGCGTCAGCATAGTTTACATATAAAGCATTTATGAAATAATGTTTATTCTAAAATTAGAAAAACTATAAAATTATATATAGTAGCAAATTTTACATAAAATAATATTATTGTTTTATTGATTATAACGCAATAGCTTAAATTAATTTAATTTTTGTACTATTTAATAAAAAAAATTATAATTCTTGTGTGCCATAGTTTTGTTTTCTATTACGATTAATTAGAAATACAAATATTTAATTTAATAATAAGACCAGGTCATACAAAAAATGACATGTTCGAGAAATATCTAACAACATTCTTGCAGCTGATTCTCTTTCTGCAAAGAATCTCAAGAAACGTTAACCGCGATGTCAAAGTAAATTTCAAATTAATCCGAATCAACAAAAATTTGTTCATCTTATAACATGTAAAAGTTTTACTGAATTTATCAAAAAAAGTGTCGCCGCTGTAATATCTTACTCAATATCTAGCACTGCCGTGCGACTAAAGGAAGCAAGGGAAATAGAATGTTATCGAATGTATAAATTCAAAATTTGACTATGTCAAACATAGCTAGACATGGATTTCTTACTAGTTTACAGTGTGAAACCAAAGCGTAACTCGATTACACTACGTGGTTTCTATCTTTTTATCTTTGTTTATTTGATCATGTGCAGTACTGTGCACATTCCTCGCTTAATTAACGTAGTGAAATTAAAGAAAACATTACTTGATAATTATCATTACATTACTTTTGATTGTCTTTTGATTAAAAAAAAAAGAATAAAGACTATCAAGATTTAGTTTTATTTTATTATTCAGCCAAGCTATATACAAAGTTCAAATTATTAATAATTTAAGTTGCTTTATACGCATTATTAATGATCAACTAAACAACTAAATTAAATTCATTCATCCGACATTTATTTTTAATATTTCGATAACAGTAAATTAGTATGTTATTAGAAAAATATAACATAAGATTACGAAAATTCAATTAAAAATTGAATACTTAATACAGAATTGTAATTCCCGTGTTAGTGAGTGAAAAGTGCTAAACGCCATGAGCCCAAAGTCTGAACCATCGCATGTCAGAACTGGTAGCTGCTATCTTTGTTAAAAATACAAGAAATATCTGTAAGCTCTACAACCAAGTTGAAAGTATTCACATTAATCTTCCGACGTCTATTCACCGCGTGTCTGGCCGCAATCGTCACATATGATACTGAAGGTACGATCCAACTAGACGAAACATAAATTTTGAGGAGTTAGTATGAATACTATAGTATTAAACGCTTTACTGCGGTTGCAAATGAACGCAAGTTCGAAGAGGCAAGAAAGAAGGACTGTTTCCAGCACTCCGTCATCGACTTGAAGAGTATCGGCTGCAATACTTGCAAGCTTGATCTCAAAAAAAGAAGAGAATATATCCTGGCCTGGTTATGTATTGATCTGACAAACACGAAAAGCTGGGGAAGATTTAACGGTTTTGTTGGAGCATCAATAGATTAAATGAATTCGCCACTACTGCGGTCCTCTTTCCTTCGTTGACGTGCATTCCGCAGCTTAGAATTTCTTATTATATGTCTGAATGCTATGCTTAAGAAGGTCTCGATATATTTCAATGGTTCACTTTTATGAACTTGTAAACTATACATTAAAATAAGTTTAATTATTATATCTTGAGATATTGTAATTTAAGTTATGTTATACGTTATATTTATTTTGCCGTGACAGTTAACAAATAAGTTATTAAAAATAATAAAAAATATACTACATATAACTGAATAATTATGAATTTTTAACGCAATTTAATTGATGAAATAAGGAGAATATAATATTTTGACAATAATCTTACTTATATAAAATAGTACTATAGATAAAAGGTTAATTACACTATTCAATTAAAAAACACTATTAGCCTAATTATAAAGTTAACGCATTTTTTGTATTAGTTATTGACTTTCATCATTTTATTTAACATATCAATTAAAACTCACGCCAATCCTCTAGTTCTTTCCTTCCTAATATATGTATTTATTTAACTATTCAATTAATGAATTTACTTAAGTATTTTTCATTTATTATAAAAAAATCGAATAAAGCAAGCAATTCTATCTTCACTTACTCTGCATTCGTTTAATCGTTAAAATTTCCTCCCTTTCATCAGCTCGTTACCACCAACGCCTTTATTCAAGTTTTTTCTTTAAGTCAGAAATTTTCACAATACCAAAATTCAGAGTAAAAACATTCTTTAGGAAGTTTTTTTCATCTGCACATTTTTCGTCAATTCATGAAAATACACATATATGCTAAATTCACGTTCTCGTGTCTTCACTTAGTTTTACAGCTCGACTTAATTCAGTTCGACAGGGTATGATTGTCATTGTATTCTATGCCAGTCTTTTCTTGCATGAGAGTATGTACACATACTATGATATCGGCGACAATATAACTATTCTTAACACATTTTCTCTCCTTCCCTTTTAACGCACTCTAGGCATGTACCCCAAATGGAAGCAAACAAGAAAGCATATGACGTAATTCACTCATTGAGTTTACGCTTATATAAATTATGAATTCGCATCTATTTTTCATTTGTGAAATTTCCTACCTTTATTTAAAAATTACGTTATTAGCGAACTTAAAGTTTTAAATTTTTTATTGTCCAATAAGCTACGGATTTTGTGTACCTTAAAATAATGTTTGCATTTCACTTTTAATTTAATTATCTGAAATCATTATTATTTCTTAACTTTGATTTAAAAAAATTAATGTAGTAATGTTAACTTTATTTTATATAATTAAATTAACGAAATTAAATAAAAATATTACTATTACACTCACTTAACTTGTAACGTAAACTTAACATGTAAAGAATTATATATTATTAATTATCTTAATTGATTAAGAAAGTACTGAAATCTAGAATAAATAATATTTTCTATTATAATTTTTTTTAATTATTTTAATGTTTTTAAAAAGACTTAAATTATATTTGTATATATTTCTAATACTAAACATGGACCAATTTAAATATTTTAAAGACTGTTAATTTAATCCTTTCGTTTTATATTTATTTTTTAATTACTTTACTAATAACATATTCTTTTTTAGTTATTAAAATAATCTTTAATATTATTTGTTATGTTAATGAGAAACAAGAGATATAGAAAAATGTTAATATAAGTTGTTAATATGTTAATATGTTTAATTTAAGTTTTGTTTTTATGTTAATTATCCAATGATCTATCAATTTATGATTTAATTACTTATATTATTTTAATATTATTATAAATTATTCAGCATTTATATAAGTATACTATTCAATGAAATATTTCCTTATACTTATTGATTAATAATTGCATTCTCACTAAAGGCAACTAGAAGAAAGTTGTAAATTCATACATCAAATGTTCGAAAATTTGAAGAAGTTTTATAAGGTTATTATTTCATTGCATATAGAAGTTTATTGAAATGTAAATAAATATTCGAGCTATACGTAAACATTACTATTTGAAAAGAAAACAAGTGAAATAAGGTGAACAATTACTGGCCAATTTAATAATATTACTGACAATAAATTGTCAGCGAAATATATTTTTATTTATTTTTAAATAATTCTATTTTTATTTATGAATTTTGATAGAAAAAAAATTGAAACAAATAATATAACGATGTTATTGTGTATCAAATACTTTTAGAATAATATGTACATTCGAATGATATTTTTTTTATAGAATTAGTAAAATCCATATTTAATATTGGTCAAGATTAAAAAGAGATGAACCAGTTTTATAAGTAGAGAATTATTTTCTCTCCACATTAGAAGTTTTTAATCAATATAATTTGAAATGCATTGATTATGTCTATTTTTTTGTAATTTATTTCACTTTTTTGCATTGGCATTTCTGTCCATTAACTAGTAAATGAAAATGAACCCAACCCCATAAGGACGTTTTTGATATAGTATTGAAAACGAAATAAACCTCATACGTGTGTTTTCGTCTTGAATATATTAATATACAGTATATCACTGAGTTTAATTACATCATATCGGCTAGATAATAAGAACGCAATATCTCTCTGCCCTTATTATCTTAATAAGTGTTCAAATAAATAGTAACTACACAAGCAGATTCTAAAGAAATTCAATCGGGCTTGTTAAACTAATTGAAATTCACTTTTTTTTCATACAGTAATAAAACGCATAATTATTTAATCTTTTATTAATCCAGAAGATGCATTTTATAATTATTTTTAATGTTGTAATTATTACATTGAAATAACTTTTATTTTCAGTTTTACATTTAGTCTCACATTTAAGAATGACACTACATAGTCTATTTATTCTATGAATGGTAGATTATTGATACAGGTATTGTTTACTTCTGTCGAAATTTTATCTAAAATTGACATTGTAAAGAAGCTAATTTATTTAAGAATTATATACTTTCCAATTTTTCACTGTACTTACGTAATATCTAGAGCAATTTAAATTGGTACTACCCATCTTTAACCATTTTATGAGTGCTTGTACCACACACCTTCTACGCAAATGTCTTTGTGTTAATTTTAATTAATTTTTTTTATTTCTCCCGTCTGTAATTATAATAAAATTCACATGAGGCTTTGGACTTATTTCGTTTTAAAAGTTATCCAGAAGTTGAATAAATATTGAACACACAACACATATTTCATATATTCATTTAAATAATTTAAAAAAAAAAATTTTATAACAAGGAAAATATTTAAGCTTTTTCTATATTTTAGTTAATTTTATACAATTTTTTAACAGATTATAACTTCGTAATTTAAAAACTTGAAACTTCTTTCACACACGAAATAAATAAATACTGCTGAAGTTTCAACAAAATACTAGTTTACAATTTTGAATAAAAAAACAATTATATTAAAGTGCAATGTGCTTATGATTTATCCCATTACTATTAAAGCATTGTTTTATAGCATCTGCATATATAACGAACGTTTTCATGTTTTTCCGTATCTGTATACATTAACGATAAAACAAATCATGGCTTCTATATGGAATGAAAATAATGGACTAGTACAGACTTATACAATTATCACTCAAGTTAAACCCCGCATGATATTAACAGTAGAGCTGTAAAGAATCGGATAGAAACAATGATTCAATGTCCCATATCACGCCTTATGATTACACGTTTCTGTATAAGTACACATTTCTATTCTTATGTGATGCCTTAACGTTGTTGCCAAGTATTGGTAATATTATAATATTATTTCGTATTTGATCATGATTGTTATTGAGTTTATCGGAAGCCCTTGTTTAATTATTTAAAAATGACTTAATTACAATTAGTATGGCTATATATAATAACTTATATACATTAGACAACTAAGTCTTTTATCTTTGATATAAAATATGCTTAATATTTAGAAAAAAATATTAATCTGACAGACAATGCGTTACTGCAAAAGAACTATATTTTGGTATGTTTAAATTGAATGCAAGAAAATGAAATGCTTAATAACACATTTCTTAGATCTTAGATCAGGAGTATTGGTACATATTTTTTACTTCTATATTAATCTTTTTATATTAGTATGACTAGTATTTGTAATAAATACATGTTACCGTTTTGGAATTGCTTTTAATTCAATTGAATTAAAATTAGCATTATTGGAATTAATATTTTATAATTCACTTTAATTCGCATGTTAGTAATAATCTATCATTATTCAGTATAGTAATAATTATGTATTCAATTTTATATATATTAAAAAGCATTTGATATTTTTTTATAATTTAGCAATAATTAATAATCATTTTACTTTCATTTATTTTTCGAATATGTCTAAATTATGAATTTAATAAAATTATTATCTGTATAAAATATATATTGAACCTACAATAAACTAATTTTATGCGCATAATCTACACATTTTAAACTGTATTGTAATTATTTCGATATAAAATATTTTTCATTACCAAGGCTTATATTGACGTAAAACTATTAAAAAGTACTGAAAGGTTGATAATATTAATATTTTCATATTCAGTATGTAGGAAAATTTTAATATGTGTTTATTTTAAAATGTATAACATTTTATTTTAGAAAAAATATGCACACTCTTTGAAAGATAATACTAATAATTAAACGAATATAGTTTAATGTACTGTATTTATAAACTTGTCAAGCACATTAGGTTATTTACTATATCAAGATATGCCCATATAGCCCCCTAATACATACGCATAATACACAATATACTATTTTATTTTCAATTATGTTTATTATACTCTCACGTTTATGTTAATTTTTTTGTCATCATACCACTTTCACACATTTTTACAGCATGGCCGCTCAGATTCATACAGGGTTGCCACTTTACCTGACATTCGCGATGACAACAAAACTGCAGATGGAATGTACAAGGTATAGAACAATGCGACAGTATGAAGGAAATTGAGAAAAAGTCGTAAACGTGTTTTCTCGTTCTTGTGGAAGAACCTCTTTCCTACTTGTTATAACCAAATAAGCATCTGGTGACTGGAACGTGTGCATCTGCTTTTGGGGCTTCATTTACCTTTTATTTTTGTTGCAATGCATAATTATTTGTGCCCCTGGTCTTTCAATTTCTTTATTTTTCTCATCAAATTTTCATCTTTATATACTATTTATTCTATCTAGCTTATATTTTTTAACGTTACTTTCTCCTATTTCTTTATTTCGGGATATAATAAAAGGCTAGTTATTAATTTGTCTTTATTTCAGTACAAAATTTATATAACTTTATAAGTTGAATCTAATTACCTAATAGATTAAATTAAATTAATAATTGTCAAGTTAATTATATATACTAGTTTAAAAATTTTCTCATTAGCATAAAAATTTATTTGAAATTTTTTTTTATTAAATAGTAATTACTTAATAATATTAGTACTTCATTATAGTAACAATGATTTATGTTACATATTCATATTTAAATGTTAAGTATTTTATTAAATACTGATATTATAAGGTTTATTATATTTAGGTAATATATTATTATTTAAGTTCTAAATTTTTTAATTTTGATAATAATTTAACTTTTAAACAATTATTAAACTTTCTGATATTATTTGTTTATATCATATTATAATTACTATTTTTTTTTAGAAATTTTTTATTGGTTTTGATATAAATATTCGATGTACAAATATAAAAAATATTAAGTAATATAAATAAATCTTCAAAATATAAGTATAATAAAAAAAATTCGTAAAATGAATCTTTTTTTATAAAAAAAAATTGGAATATCGTCTGTTTGGCTTCATATATTTATATCTTCTTATATTTCTTATATTCTTGCAAAGCTGCACTTTTTTGTATAATTTTTTTAAACTAAAATATTCATCATTCCTTTTTTTAATACTATATAATTGTAGATCATACTTTTCATATCTTGATTTTTCATAATTGTAATTCCAACAATTTACTTTAATATGTAACACCAAGTAAAATATGTGTAAGTGATAAGAATTAATTATACAATAATGCAAGTATTTTTAAGTATGTTTAAGTATTTTTAATAAATTATTTAAAGCTCTGCAAACGAATAAAATATGTTACATCGCTATAATCATTATGAGTATTCATGTTTTTCTATAAACTCTAATAATTTTTTATTAGATCATTAATGTTGGAATATAATCACTAAGTCTAAAAAATTTATGAATTTGAACGATAATAGTATTTATTATAATATAGTAATATTATTGTCAATAAAATAGATTAACCTACTACAAACAGATTTAAAAATTCTAAATAATTCAATCACTGTCAATCAAAGTAAATTAATTTAGAACTGATTGAGATTAAAACTAATTTAGAACTTGATTTCCTAAATATACATTTTTCTTCTTGGCTTATTCTCTTTCAAGTCTCTGTTGTGTTTATAAGTTTGTTTGATTCTAGGAATATCATGTATTATATTTCTTAGCCTTTCTCTCTTTTACGATGATATTCAAGGTTAGGTTCTTGGCGAATTTCGAAGATTTAAATATGCATGACGTCAACATGAAAAATTACTATCCGATTCTTAACTTCTCACTTTTTCTTATTTTATTCTTCCTTTACTTGTAAGTATTATTTCTACAATGCAAAAATACTCGTTGCACTTTTTGTCAATATAATCTCTTCATTTCTTATTATAACATACTGTGTTCATTTATCAGCTTTACTATAAAAATAATAATCCATAATATATTATACATAATACAATAATATAATATACAATATATATTTATATTCTATTCTATTCTATAAATATATTAATGTTGATATAAAATATACATTTATAACATATGCATGTTTTATTAATTTTTAAAATGTTTTACTAATACCAACAAGTAATGCAATATAGGTAATTGTAATACCAAATTCGTTAAAATTCTGTGTAAAGTTATAAAATCTTAAAAATTGCGATTTAATAGTACGTATATAAATTTTCGTTATAAAGGAAAGTAGTAGTGTACGATCTACGGACATATATCTTTATCCTAGCAAAACAAATGATGGGCTGAAGTTAAATTATAAACGAAAGCTATGTTTTTAGCAGCCTCGAAATAAAGTAGACTAATTTACATGTTTTAGTGATCGCTAGTAATACTAGTTAAATTTTTTATTGTGTTATGAAAACTGATATTCTGGTTTCGACTGACTGATGTAAGTTGAGTTAAATAAATTTTGTCGAAGAGCGCATTAAAAAATTTATAAAGTAAAAGTATTGCTCTGTTTATAATACTGTAAAATTTTTTAATAATTAGCCTAATTTATAGTTCATTTAATGGTCGTAATTAAAAAAAATTTTTTATCACCAGAACCCAATACTGACGAAAATTATATAGAAAATGTATAGAATAAAATTGTATTATTGATATTCTTAAAATTTATAAATATTCATCAAGCTTCAAGTAATAATATAAGTATTACTTTATTAATACATATCCAGAGATTGATATGAAACAAAGAAAATTAAATAATAAAAGTTTTTAAAATTGCTGTATTACATGCTTTATATTACATTGTACTATTTTAAAGAAAAGTTTATTGTTTTTTATACGTACGAATTTGATATTTGTAAATTGAAAATAAAAAGTTCCACTACATAGTTGTCATGTAAAGCTGCTTTTAAAATTTGTTAAGATAGGCAATATCAATTTTACAAATAAAATTAAAAATTTTATATTTAGTTATACATTAGGATATTGGTATGCATACAAAATTCTTTATTCAGAATTTTAAATAGTATGAGTGGTAAATATAGAGGATCGTGAACGCTATGTAATACGTCTATTAATTAAAATAAACAGTTATGAATACTTAATAAATTGGTATCCAAACTTCTATATTAGTATACTAATGTTTATGTTTTGTTGCTAAATTTATAGTCCCGACGGAAGAGTCCGAAAAAAAAGGGGGGAAACTTAGATGATCTAAAACAAGAGTTAGTCATCGATTTTCATAAGATTAGCCCTGAGGAACTATATCAAAGATTTCAAACACATCCAGAAAATGTAAGTTGGAGCTCATTTTCATTTTTATATTAGTGGTTCGGAGTGACGAAAGTAGTAAATATCAATGAAATATGTTTGTGTTTAATACAGGGACTTAGCCATGCGAAGGCAAAAGAGAACCTGGAACGCGATGGACCAAACGCTCTGACGCCACCGAAACAGACACCAGAATGGGTTAAATTCTGCAAGAATCTCTTTGGTGGTTTTGCTCTACTATTATGGATTGGCGCTATTCTTTGTTTTATCGCTTATTCTATCCATGCAACTACAAGTGAGGATGCAAATGAAGATGACTTGTACCTTGGTGTTGTATTGGCTGCCGTCGTTATCGTCACTGGCATATTCTCCTATTATCAAGAAAGTAAATCCAGTAAAATTATGGAGTCCTTTAAAAACATGGTGCCACAGTTTGCAATCGTTATTAGGGAAGGTGAGAAATTCACCCTCAAAGCTGAAGATCTAGTAATTGGGGATGTCGTTGAAGTTAAATTTGGTGACAGAATTCCGGCTGACCTTAGGATCATCGAGTCCCGAGGTTTCAAGGTAAAAACTTAAGTGGCATTTTTTCATTATATTTTTAAGAAACATAATTGATCAGTGTTATCCAAAAATTATTAAGGTACGTAAATTAATCTGAAGAGTATCTGCTGTTGAAAATGCTTTTCAAAATAGTTTTACCAAAGAACTATATATTCATTACAATACGGCAAAATATTCAAATTAAATAAACTAATAGTGAAATTTAAATTTAAATTGACTTATATAAAAATGCGTGCACGCGCATCTGAATTATTTATTTATTTGTCACAGCGGAGAAAAAGAAATAAAAGAATAATGTCATGAACAGTTGCATATTTTTCAATATTAATAAGGTATTTGTAATTTGTGCCTAAATAGGTGGACAATAGCTCATTGACAGGAGAGTCAGAACCACAATCGAGGTCACCTGAATTTACGAACGAAAATCCTCTCGAATCAAAGAATTTAGCGTTCTTTTCTACGAATGCAGTCGAGGGCACAGCTAAAGGAGTTGTTATCTGCTGCGGCGATCAAACAGCAATGGGTAGAATCGCTGGTCTTGCATCTGGTCTTCATACTGGGGAGACGCCGATTGCTAAAGAAATTCATCACTTCATTCACTTGATTACGGGTGTTGCCGTTTTCCTTGGTGTGACCTTCTTTGTAATTGCCTTCATTTTGGGCTACCATTGGCTCGACGCCGTTATTTTTCTTATCGGCATCATCGTCGCTAATGTGCCTGAAGGTCTCCTTGCCACTGTCACGGTGTGCCTAACTCTTACAGCAAAACGCATGGCGTCTAAGAATTGTCTGGTTAAGAATCTTGAAGCCGTTGAAACACTCGGTTCAACTTCTACTATCTGCTCTGATAAAACAGGTACATTAACACAGAACCGTATGACGGTAGCGCACATGTGGTTTGACAACCAGATTATCGAGGCCGACACTACCGAAGACCAATCGGGTGTTCAATACGACCGAACATCACCAGGCTTCAAAGCCTTGGCAAAAATTGCAACATTGTGTAATCGTGCTGAATTCAAAGGTGGCCAAGAAGGTTTACCGATCCTTAAACGCGAGGTTAATGGTGACGCCTCAGAGGCTGCGCTTTTAAAGTGTATGGAACTTGCCCTGGGTGACGTTATGGGTATTCGTAGACGCAATAAGAAAGTCTGTGAGATTCCATTTAATTCGACTAATAAATATCAAGTTAGTATTAATTATATATTCAAATTTCATTTACAATGCAGTACTTTATTCACAATTAGTTTTATATACTACCACGGCAAATAAGAGAAGCAAAGAATAATGAATAAAATAAATTTATCATAAAAATATTTTATTTCTGTCTCAATATAATAATTTATTATTAACATAATACTATTAATGGTAAATCAATAAATCTGAATTTAGTTGTATAAAGTATATAGTTTGCAATAAAACTGTATTTAAATTGAACATAATATTAAAAAATTTAAAACCTTATTATATAAATATTATATAAATATATTTTAACGATATAACTGGAAAAAAACTTCGCAGGTTTCGATCCATGAATCTGATGATCCGCACGATCCTCGTCACCTGTTGGTAATGAAAGGCGCCCCCGAGCGTATCCTTGAGCGTTGCTCAACCATTTTCATCGGCGGCAAGGAAAAGGTCCTTGACGAGGAAATGAAGGAAGCTTTCAACAACGCCTACCTTGAGCTCGGCGGTCTCGGTGAACGAGTTCTCGGCTTTTGTGATTACATGCTACCGTCCGATAAGTTTCCCATTGGCTATAAATTTAACTGTGACGATCCAAATTTTCCGACTGACAGTTTACGATTCGTTGGTCTTATGTCTATGATTGATCCACCTCGAGCAGCTGTACCCGATGCCGTAGCTAAGTGTCGTTCAGCTGGTATCAAGGTTATTATGGTTACCGGCGATCATCCAATCACTGCCAAAGCCATTGCCAAATCTGTCGGCATCATTTCCGAAGGTTGGAAGACGTTTCTACATGGATATTTACATTCCATACTCTACTTGTTCAATTTATGAAATCAACTTCATATGTGTACTAAAGAGTAACAACAATCAAAATCATTTGAAAACATTATACATCTAGTATATTTTATCACAACATAAAATCCACAACTTATATGTTAAATATTCAATATAAAAATATATCTAATATATTAAATTAAAAATATTTAATAATGATATTTCTGTAAATATTAATATTTATAATGAAAGTAGAAATGCTAGAATATAATTTTCGTAAATTTTTTTTAATTTACGAATTTTAATTTAATTTTTAAATTTAGGAAAGAATTCAAATATTTAAGAAAAGTATTAATAAAAGTAAGAATTAAAAAATATAAAAAATGTAATTTCACGAATTCATTAAGATTTTTTTACTGCAGGTAATGAAACAGTCGAAGATATTGCACAGAGGTTAAATATTCCAGTATCTGAGGTGAACCCGCGGGAAGCAAAGGCTGCTGTCGTTCACGGCACCGAGCTCAGGGAATTGGGTCACGATGCATTGGATGATATTCTACGGTATCATACGGAAATTGTCTTCGCCCGTACTTCACCTCAGCAGAAACTTATCATTGTCGAGGGTTGCCAAAGAATGGGTGCTATAGTTGCTGTAACCGGTAAAATCTTTTTCTTCTCCAATAAATAATTTTTACTTATAAAAGGGTTACGTAAATACTCATTAAATAAACTAAATGTGATTATTATATTATATTTTTCAATTAGAATAAAACAATATATTGTTGAACATATCAAAATAAAATTTTATATAAAATTAAAATTTCTAAACTATTATTGAAAATCATAAATTTTCAATTATTTATATTATCTATTAATTTACTATCTTTTAAAAAATATTTTACTTCAGTTCTGAAAGTATTGATGTTTAATATTAAAACTTAAATTCTTAATAGAAATTAAACGTATTACATGTAATATTAAAGAAAATTCATTGATCTTATTAATTTTAATTAAATAAATGCCATTTCACGATTTACGTCAAAGTTAAGAAAATAGTTTAATTTTGAATAAACTACTCTCTTTGTTAATTTATTAATTTTTCTTGTAATTAATAATACAAAAGAATATTGATAATTATGTAATTGTTGAAAAAAGTAAATTTATTGAATTACAATATAAATTTCATTGTGAAACAAACTTTCAACTATTTACCAATTTAATTAATGATTCAGATAATTTAGGCATGAATATATCTAAATTATAGTTATATTATTATTCATTATGATTGCAATCACGCTTTCGAATTTTTCAAAATTGCTTTAGAAAATTCATTAGTACATTTTATTCGTCACTAATAATGTTCTTGCTCATATATGCGTGGCTGTTATTTACTAACGATTATTGTGATGGTTCACTAATGGATAGGCGACGGTGTCAACGACTCACCAGCTCTGAAAAAAGCAGATATTGGCGTCGCCATGGGTATCGCTGGTTCGGATGTATCTAAACAGGCCGCCGACATGATTCTTCTGGATGACAATTTCGCTTCAATTGTCACTGGCGTCGAGGAAGGTCGGCTTATCTTCGACAACTTAAAGAAGTCAATCGCTTACACTCTTACTTCAAACATTCCCGAGATCTCACCCTTCTTAGCCTTCATACTTTGCGATATTCCCCTGCCTCTTGGCACCGTTACTATTCTTTGCATCGACTTAGGAACCGACATGGTAAGTCTACTCAGCATTTTTTTTTTTTTTTGATATCTCTAAATATCACTACTGTAATAATTTTTAAGAATGAATTATTATACAAAAAAAACATGGATTACAAGATTTTTTCAAGTAGCAGTTTTTGGGGTCGGCGATTGAAAAGAATGACGATCCAAGCGATCATTTTAATTTTATTTTTAGGACAATCTTATCACGATATCTAAATTATATAATTTTCATATCTATTTACTTTTAATTATTTATAATTAAATTGTAAAATGCTACAATTATGCTCAGGTACCTGCCATTTCACTGGCGTACGAAACGGCTGAATCAGATATTATGAAAAGAAGACCACGCGATCCTTACCATGATAATCTTGTCAACGAAAGGTTTTATTCTATGTTATTCTCAGCTTTTATGATCCTGTAGTGCCAGAATTTCACCAAAATTGGATCTGTTTTAATTTTACTTTTACTTTTCCTTAGTTCAATAAGTTCAAGTTTCTTCCTTAGTTCAAGAACGTATTTGACTTTTATGTTTTTATATCTTCCTTTACAGTAATTTTATATACATGCTCCTTGTTATCAGCTGTAATTGCTTGAAAAGTAGCTAATTAAGATAACGAAGAAATGTAGCAGAGTATCTAAAGCAGAAACAACTGGTGACACTTTTACTTTGAAAATATATAGGTTTTATTTTATGAATTTTTCAAGTTTATGTATGTAATCCAAAAAATAAACAGCGACAACGTAGCTGAACCATAGAAAGCAGATTCTGAGAAGACTGATTTTACTAAATTTGTTATTCTTTTTTTTCTGTAAATAAGAATTTATTCCAATGTAAAAGTTTATTGTTATAAAGAATGTAAAAAGTATTATTTATAATTAAAAAATTATTAGTCATGCATTGGATTAGTTTGTATTAAACTCATTCGTTTATAACACGTTTAATAATCTAATAATATTTTAAAATCTTAATATATATATTATACGAAAGTTTTTCGATCAAAGTCTCTCAGGCTTCTAAAATGTTATTACACAGTTTTGTTAGAGTCATTTTCAATTATTATAACTATTATTCAAAGTAATTTCTAAAATTATTATTTCAAGATCAAAACGGTCAAAAGTGCTATAATGATACTTGCCAATTCTATATTTTTTGTAGTCCTCAAAAGTTATATTTACAGTTTTCAATCAGAGATTTAATAAAGTAATACAAAAAATGAAACTATAATTTAATTGTATATTTACTATTTTTCTTGAAGCATTCCAGAAAATTATCAATAAGTGCTGAGACATTAAATTTTTAGTAAATATTAAATATTTCCTTCGGTCGATAACATATTAAATAATTAATAATATTTTAATAAATATTTTCCTTACTTTTAAATATTTTATAGGAATTCAGCTTGATAAATTAGCCTTTATATTTAAGGAGGACAAACCAGTGGAAAATCTTAATTTTATAAAAATGACTTTATTTTCTTATTAATTATATTAACGGCGTTCCTACTGAGCCTCTTGATAATGTCACGTTAGGTACCAGCCATCTCATTAGCCTACGAGGAAGCAGAAAGTGACATTATGAAGCGACGACCAAGAAACCCGTTCACCGACAAGCTAGTTAACGAAAGGTAATACGATACCACAATCTCCAGCGTGGATTATGTGCGCCTAGAGAGGACACGATTAATTTTGTCAACGTGATACTTTGCTCAGTTTCTTAAATACTTATTAATAGTAAGAAATGAATGATATCAACTTTGTTTTTATGTTTCTAATTTGTAACTATTTTTATAAACAAATATAATTGTTCTTTATTAATCATAAAATAATTGTTAAAGAAATGATGTAAAGTACACTCTCCTCGATTACTGTTGACCGTATATCACAATACTATAGTTTATTTATTTAATTATTTTATTTAACTAATTATATCTTTGCTTCCTCTCGATAATCGTGGTATACTGAATCTGTCTATTCTTTTTGCTATGTGGCTCTGCATGAATATTGAATAATATTTTGAAATCAATGAAGAGGTGCGCTAGCTTCTGCAGAATCTGGAGATATTTTCCATATTTGTTAACCTTTTGTACATATAGTTACTATTTTTCCTGGTTCTTGGAATCATTCGACAAGCCGTATTTCTATATTTATTGTTATATTATAAATTATAAAATATAAAATAAATATAAATTATAAAATATAAAATAAATATAAATTATAAAATAAATTATAACTAATACAATAGACTTATTGAAATTATTATGAATATTTATAACTTTACAGCTTTTATTTAACTTTTAACGATTTGTCGAGTGTACTGGATAATATACTTTTTATCAAATAATCTATGGGATAGAGAACTAATAGTAAATGGTCATGCACGAGGAAAATTGGAGGATTTTATTTTTGGTCTAATTTTTTTGAGCTGATAACTTTTTAAAATAATTTATTTTCAATCGTATTTTATGACTTATTTCCTGTAACTACAACAAAGTAAATATTTCATAACTTCTTTCTTCGTAAAAAAATTCTATATAATTTAAAGAAAAATTTTGTTTGGAGATAAAATATAGAATACTTTTTTGCATTCTTTGGACCATTAAATTAGATAAATTTTCAAAAATTAAGTGAACACATAAATTTTATTAACATTTTATTTAACATAGTTATATATATTATTCATTGAATATAATGAAATATATTGTATGGTATAAAATTTAAGAATTAAAACATTTTTAAATTGATAGTAGTCAATTAAATTATAATTTTATTCTATATGTAAAAATAGTACTTTTACTATTGAAATACGATTTTTATATTTATATTTAAACTTTTTTTGTATGATAATGTTATGTATATTGTAAATTTTTTTTTAATAACAAATTTTAAAAAGTAACATTTGGATACAATATTTATTAATTGGTAAAATATAAATTACACGTTTACAAATAACAATAATTTAATTTTACCATAACATTTATATATAAGTTTATATATAATTATATATATAGTAAGATTGATACCTTCATATTTGTTGAAAATATTTAAAATATGTTTAAAATGTAAAATAAGCAATGAATTTATTTTTGCTGATTATTGTTTAGTTTTTCATTTCAAACCTCTTTATTACTGATTGGTGCCTATTATGTCTTTTTAACAAAAGTTGTCCATTTATCATTATTATTAAAGGTAAGATACCAAATATGTATGTAATTATTAGTCTTCTTAATCTTCTGTATTTTTCAATTTCCATATATAAATATTTATTGTTCATTAATATGCAATCATATTTTACCTTTAAAAACTTTTTCGTTAATATTGCAGATATTATTTGAACCTTTGATTCGTTTATTTTTTCTCTTGTATCTGCTTCTCTTATTCACTCACCATTATTTGCAAATCGTGTATAAAAGATTCAAATAAACTGACGTATTATTATGGAAAACCCGCATGATCGTCTATTTGAAATTTAATAATAGTATTCTTGATAAAATTTCTATTGATTTCATTTATCGATTTAATTCTTTTCTCATTCTTACACCGTATTTATGCTTATATTAAGCCACTTTTTCTTTTCAAACTTGATTTCTGTCATATCTAATTTTGATTGCATCTATTAAAATTTATGTATCTACACTGTATTAACTTTTCGTGTTTACATTAAATTTTTATTTCCTCATTGTTTTATTTTTTCTGAAAAAAAAATTGCTTCAAATCTGACAAAACTTATATTTAAAATATTTTAATTTAGATATTGAAAAAAAAAATTGTATTATAATAATGAGCATATATTT
Organism: Ceratosolen solmsi marchali; assembly: GCF_000503995.2. Lineage (NCBI taxonomy): Eukaryota > Metazoa > Arthropoda > Insecta > Hymenoptera > Agaonidae > Ceratosolen > Ceratosolen solmsi. The sequence continues at coordinate 592,416 of NW_011948413.1, forward strand.
TTGTATTAAATTCATATTATTATACCTTGAAAATCTCTATAAACATATTGCATACAAATAAAATGAATAAAAAGTAATTTGTAAATTAGAAAGGTAGAATTTAAATATTCATTTTATATGTTTTATGGATGTAAATTTAAATACAAATACTTATAGGATTAAATATTATACATTATAAATAATAGATGAAAAAAAGTAAAACGTAATTAACAAGAAAATATAAATATTTTCTCTAAATTATTATCAGGTCATCTATGATATTTAGCAGAAAGAGCATAGATAATATTTTCATAGCTTCAATGAATATAATACAAATTTATATATTTACTTAAAACTTATAAAATGAAACATACTAATTATAGAACCTAACAATTGTAAAATAGATTATAATAATTAATATAATAATTATATAAACATCTTCTTTGTGAGTTTAATGCTGGAATTAAAATTAATAAGTTATTTTTCGATTATCTATTTTTTAATTATTCTAAAAAACTAAAACTCTAAAATAAATAACTTCAGAAGGCAAAGAGAATTGGAGAGAGGAATATTTATTTAATTAATAATTGTACATTCATGAGTTTTACAAAAGACAAATATGAGTTATATAACTTATACGTATTTCTGACAAGCATGCTTCTACTGATTATATCAATAGTTTCTAATTTACGTCATACTAACTATATATGTACATCCTCTTTCGTATAAAACTCTTTGCTTCTCAGTATTTATTTGTGTATATGTTTTTATTTCATCCGATTACTTTAATGAAACGATCTGCTGTACGAATTATAATATATATTGCTAAAGAGTTATTGAGTACATAAAAATTAATTATAATTATCTCATATGATGTATTTATTTATAATGTTTCATAGTATATACCCATAGAATAGTGATTAAAGTTATACAATTTTCAAATTAGTCAATATAAACTTTATTAAGAGTAAAATATTTAGAATACGATATAAATATTACTATATGTATATACATACGTAAGAATGTTAATATGTGTTGTTTGTACATATACATGAATATTTAAAAGTTCCATGTATACACTCATAGCAAGTATTTATAGTAAAATGATTATTTGCAATTATAATTATATCGTAGTTAGGTATCCGAAAAAAACTCTATGAATTATTTTAACGATTAACGTCTAGACAAATAGTTTCAAAAATCTTTCAAATCATAATGCAACTTGACTGTACTCTTGCTGTCCATATTTAATTATATTTGTTTTGAATTCACAAATACTATTATCTTTCTGCATTTTTTGTTTAGTCTGTGATATTTTCATAATTTCTTTATTACTAAATTATTGCTCGACGACTAAAGAATTTTAAACCAAATCCCTGCAATCTTTATGAGAGCGTTAATGTCTGCCGCATCGTAAATATCCTATGGGTACACGGTAGTTCAACATTACTAAGCCTTTTACAAAAACAAACTCTATTTATATTTTTTATCTCAGGCACTCTTTCATTTAATTTTTTATAGCAAATTCAAATTTTAGTATGTAGCAAATTTTTCTTAATTTTTTTCCGGCTTTCTTTCAAATAATTAATTGGTACTATTTATATATAGAATAAAATAGGCTTTTCTTATATAGCAAATTTCCAATTAGATACGAATCAACAATAGTATAGAGCGATAAGGCAAATTTCACTTTCGTTTTTGAAGCTCACATTCGCTTGGAACTAGATAAAGAAATCAGAGAATTTAAATTCTGTTTTTTACTTTATTGTCATTTTTATTCTAGATTTAAAATTAAATTAAATCAATCATGGAATTATGTTAACTCTCAATATAAGATACATATTTTTCAGGTAAACCTTACAAAATGTTTTTAAAAAATACATGTTAAGGTCTTATTTATTATACAAATAATTTTATTATTTTTTTTATATATTAAAAAAAAATATTTTTATATCTATAAGTGTAATTTATTCCCAAGATACTTATGTTATACATAACATATTAAATTTTTCATATTCATTTCTATTATATAATATATAAATATAGATAAGTATTATATTTTTTCGATTGGAATCCTCAGAATTGTTTTAAAATTTTTACAAAAAATATTTTACTATTATAATAAATAAAATATGGAAATTTTTCTACTTTTGTGTGATATGTTTTATTAATTAATTAAAGAAACTAAGTTTAGCTGATAAATTTTGCTCCATGCAGAGCTCACGGGGGATTCCTTTTGACCTAGATATACAACATTTATTGTATACCTGCTTTTTTGTTCAAAATTTTATATTTTCTTTAGCTAAGAATCCATTCATCCTTCGACAACAATTTTGTGGCCAAAGATAAATAAAAAAATATATCACTACAATGCCTATTACGAGTTAATGCTATATTCGTATTTCTCGCTCTATTTATTCTTTACTACTTTCTTTTTTCACTTTAGATTTATATGCGGATAAAAGCGCTTGCCACAAGTTAGACGCTGTGTCCCAATTATAAATAAAATATCTCAATCCATATATCTTTTTTTAATAATCGCTACCAATCTTTTTTGCACGATTTTCTTCATTCATTACTGTATCTCTACTATTTTTCAGAAATAGAAAGTGGATTTCATTGCAAGAAAAAACATCCTATTTGCTTCTTTTTTTTACTTACATACGGATTACTTCAAAATGGAGTCGATAATATCTTACTTTTTATTTCACTCATTTTTTTCTTAAATATTTCAGACTAATGTTCGATTAGTTTCGAAATCTGTTTTATTGTAACTTTCTATTCCTACAAATGAAATAAAATCTTCAATTAAAAATTTCTAAATTTTAAAACAATAACGTAAACAGAACATAATAGTATAAGGTAAATAGTCATATAATGGATACTAAAATAACCCAATGAACGACGATTTTCAACTTTCCTTTAAGTTTAATTTGCAGTATAATATATATTGAATTTAAATTTCAATATAATATTCAGTATCCTTTTTTAAAGAGATTTGAAAAAATATTTGTTATGTATATTAGAACGAAATATAATTGGAAAAACATAAAATTGTGAAATCGTTAAAAATTGGGTTAGTGTCGTTAAGTGAGTTTTTAACCTTGAATAACAATGAAAATTGTTTAAACTGATACTGGTCGAGTACAGAAATTGTTGTTTCATACAACAGTTATACATACTGTATAAGAAAGCAGTTAAAATTTTGCTATTTTCTACCGCTATGACTTATATTTTTGATGTACAATTATTTTAAGAAGTCACCTGCTTCTTTTCCTATATTTATATCTAAATTTTCCATTTTTCTATAAATTTAATCATTTTCATTTTTACAATTTTTAAAATTAAAGTATAATTGTTTGTAGAGCCAGATGACTTTTTACTACTTAAAATCTCACTATTATTTTTTTTCTGATCGATGTAACTGGTAATTATTATATTTCTAAACATTAACATGATTTTTGCACTACTACTATATTAATATATGCAACTAATTGAAGTAACGTTGAATTTGAATAATGCGTAAAATAATTAATAAGAAATGAATGGAATGGACGATCTAAGATGTAAGTTTAGAAATGAATATTTATGGTATAGCACTTAAGGTGCTCACCACATACATAATTGATAAATTAGGAATGATGTCGTTGGCACGTTAATTCTAATTAACTAATACGGGATAACGCAGGTGCCGGCCATCTCACTGGCCTACGAAGCACCGGAATCAGACATTATGAAACGGCAGCCTCGCGATCCTTACAGAGACAATCTTGTGAATAGAAGGTGGGTCTCTCCTGCAACAAACCCACCAAACCGTAATGTCGTAATACAAATATTTTGCACTTTACAAGGCTCCTTATTAAACTTTTATACCTTTTAATTTTTTTCCAATTTCGATCTTTATTGCAATTTTTTAACAACCCCTTGTTTTCTTTTCTTTTCTGTTTCATCTCTCTTGCTCGACGTTCATTTGATATAATCAGCCTTTTTCTACTTTTCAAACTGTATTTTTAATTTACTTTATCTTGATTTCATTTTAGACTGAACATACAAACTGTATTTATGGAAGTTAAATAAAAGTTAACTTATTCAGATTCGTAGAATATTTAAAAATTATAAAATAATATGAAAAGTTCTTAGCCTTTGATTTTGTTTTGATGTAGCATTTTGATATTTAATATCTTTTCGATATTTTTATATAATTTTAATAAAACCATAATTTTAATAAAATTTTGATAAAATTTCCTGTTAAATTTTAGATACAATTGTACAATTATTCTATTTTTACATCTTCCTAAACAATTGTTAAAATTTATAGTTATCTAACTGTAATTAAAAGTATTACAAATAATGTTAAAGAAACCATGATTAAAAGTATTAAATAATGTTATAAAAGAAATCTAATGGAAAATATAAAGACTTATTATATAAAAATGCACTGGAAAGAATATTAGGTCTAAATTAAAATATATTCCACTGAATTATATAAATTAAAATGATTATTTCTTTTATATAAACATTTTATAAAATTAAATTATTTTGAAATAATTTGATATTAATGAGTTATTAATTCATGAATTATTTAACTTTCATTTTAATAATATCAAAAAGTATTTGCAATAAAACTACATGCTTAAAATCATTACAAGTTTTAACCACATAATATTCAAAAGATACATTTGATTTTTCTTTCGCATTTACTCTCTCTCTCTCTCTCTCTATCTCCCTCTCATTTTCATTTTCACTGCTTCCGCTATCATCCGTTTTACTAACTTATTCTTTGTTTCATATCCCTAATTGTGACACTTATACTTATATCTAGCACACTTATACCTTACTGTGACAAAACATATATATATGTTCCTTGCTCTGACATTGCCCAGACTCTTTAGGACTTTAGAAATTAGTGTAGCACAAATTTTTCTCACTTTTACATACTATGACATCACCTACTAGAGGATTGACGATGTCGAGAATGTTGAATGCTTTACATTTATATAGTTTATGTAATATGTAATACCGATGTGCATCACTATCATTGTCATTGCGTGTGTTTGCATAATAATGCGAACATAACAGATTAACACTAATGATAAATATATTGCCAAATACAAAATTCTTATATTGTATTATATTACACAAGATTCTTATAAATATATTAAATTTTTTCTATTTATATTAAACTTATTTTTATCGGTAATTTCGTATTCGTAATACAAAAATATAAAGGAGTAGTAAGAAAATAAAAATTATAAACATAAAAATATGCTTTACCAATGGACAAAATTCCAATGGCGATATTTTTTTAAGCGTCTTTCGCTTTTCTACCTTTTTATTATTAAGAAAAAAATAGTTTGTTTAAATTTAGCAATTATTTTCTCAGCCATCGGAGTTTTTGTAATGGGTACTTAAAATTAAGATAGCATAATATTTGTAAGCATGCTTAGTTTCGTGAACTTGACAACTGAAAATAACTGCAGCGTTAGAAAATAAAAGAAAATAAAAGAAAATATTAAAAATAATAATTACAAATAGTTATTATTAGTTTCAAGAATTTTTTTGACATGTAAATTTACTTATATTATTATAAATTGTAGAAGTTTTAGATAATACATTATTGTTATTCATAAAACAGGTACGAGAATCAAGAAATTATTATAATATTGAAGCTATAATGCTTGTTATTAATGTAATTATGAGTTTGTAGTTAAAAATTCTTATATTCTATGAAAAGAAGCTATTAGTTTTACTAGAAAAAATTAATTTAATTTTTTAAGTATCATTAATATACGTACCAAGAAAATATACAAATTATTTTATTGCGATAAGAATAATTACCGTATAAATTTCTAATTTGTATAAAAGAAAAAATTAAGTGTAATATTCTCGTTTTAAAATAAAATATAAACTCCTAGTTAATATTAAACTAATTTTTTTCATAGCAGTTTTTCATTTCTAAAACAATTTTTTTAATCGATTGATGCTTTGTCTTCTCGTTTTCATTATGATAGATATTTTCTTCTAACTTATTTTTATTTTTAGACGATTAATACATTAGATTTTTATGCTTCATACTTATTGATTACTTAATAATTAAAAGGGTAATAGTTCAAATAACAGGAATCAACCAAATTTGTTTTTAATCATGAAATTATGGAAAATGAATACTGAAAAATATCCTTACTACCTTAATATCCGAATAGAAGCACATATGTGTACTTATATATTTGGGTACATCTGTGGAGCTTTAAATCTGCATACGATTAGAAAGTTTTTAAATTTTATGTATAATCGCATGTATTAATGCATGCAAAAATGTTTATGTGCATGTATATTTGCGATGAGACAAAATAGTGTTGAAAAGGACATTTATTTACTAAATAATTGAAGCCATTTATGTGGGTAACATGTTGCTGTTCATGTTCATTTCAAAATAAAAAATCAATAACATACTCGGAAAAACATGGAATTGAACTTTATTTTGAACTTTATTCGAATCACTTTTTTTACGATATCATATACTGAATGGAAATTATATTTGAATGAGCGTGAGAAAATAAAAAATTATATACAAAAAAAGGTATTTGATTTATTTATATAAATTAAATTTTTTTGTATTTATATATAAAAAATTAATTATTTTTTAAAAATTTTTTGTTTATGCTAACAATGCGGTAATATTTGTGAATAGTCCATGATTGTTGTGATATGCCTGTTCATATCGCTTTCATTTGAAATATAATATATATTTATAATACATTTTATAAAAATTACAAAAATAAGTTACATAAATAGATAAAAAAAAGATTTATTAAAAATATAATTTCCATAAATACCTTTTCTTTAAATTTTATCATTAGTTTTTTCATGGTATGGAAAAAATTGAAAATTAAATAATAAAATTTTAATTGCCCTAACTATAAATACCATTCTTCAATTTTTATTATTCTGTACATTTAATTGTTTTAATAATATTCAATTACTATTTCATTTTATAAAGCATATTTTTTTTATGTATAAATGGTTCTTAATATTTTATTCAACATTAAAACATATTGTACATAATATATATACTATACATTTTACAGAATGGATTCTAAATAAATATTATTCAATATCCATAGACATTTTATTTCATTTGTATAATTTTAAAATACTTTTTTATTACGCATCAATTTATTAAGCAATAATATTAGTATTCAAGGTAACATTTTTGTTTAAATTTTCATTTTATAATTTTAAAATTAAATAGCTTATGGCTTTTAATATTAACATTAATGTATATGAATTAATGTATTTGAATAATTATAAAGTTAAAAAATCGGTTACATTAAAAAAAATTTTAATGAAGATTCATAAATATGTGACGTAGATAATTTAGTTCTTTCATTTTTGTTGAAACTTTTTGTTAAATACAATCGATTATATCACTTGCAATAGCTATATAACATCTGCTGGTTAATTTCCATTGATTAAGTATTACGTAATAAAAAGGATGATATATTTATTAGGAATCCTTATTTTATTAATAAAGATGATCACTGAAAAAACTGTAATATATACAATTATATCTAAGTGCCCTGAGAAATCGTATAAAGCTTATGGATATTGAATAAATCTTTATTTATCATAGAATGTGAAATATTTTTATCGTATAGAAAAATCCTTAACTTCAAGCTTTACGGTAAGTAAACCTTTATAGAATTACTTACTTTTGTAATGAAGACTTTTTAGCTTATTTATATTTACTAACAGTTACTCAATCAAATAGCTTATAGATATTCATACTAGATTAAGGCAAGAGCAAGTATTTATGCGTCGCTTTACTGTCCTTTGAAGTATTTAAACTTAAAATTGCCGTAAATTAAAAAAATAATCATACTTCTTGTATAACAATGCCATTTGATTATTTTATTTTATACACTGTAATTTACTCGAAATCATATCACTTATCATATATTATTCATACTATTACTTAATTCATTGATATATATTTTACGGTAGTAATTCAGTAAAAAGTTCAGTAAATATGATTCAAACTCCTATAAATAATATAATCCAAGTCAATCGCAATTTAATAATGCTGCATGTGTATTAATTCATAGACTCATCTCAATGGCATACGGGCAAATTGGCATGATCCAAGCTGCCGCTGGATTCTTCGTTTATTTTGTTATTATGGCTGAAAATGGTTTTCTTCCTACACATCTTTTCGGAATTCGAAAACAGTGGGATTCTAAAGCTATAAATGATTTAACGGATAGCTATGGTCAGGAATGGGTATGTTTTGATTTTTTTTTTTAATATGATATGAGCGTATTGAAATATTAATTGATAAGAAACAATCAGATTATATGTTAAGTATAAGGGAGGAATTTTCTTGCAATTTTCTGACTAAAGTATGCTATCAAGTATGATGCTTATAAGATATTGATCGAAATCTTTGTACATAATACAATGTTGAAATTCCCATCTAAAAATAGCCATTTTGTAATTGTACGCTTATATGCATAAATTGATATTCATTCAGAAGATTTTTAACATTATTGTATATATTTTCGTATAAGTTAGAAGATTTTATTTGTTCTTTTTTTACATATATTAATCTTTATTAACTATATTTTATTCAAAGAAATTTAGTATTCAATTTATCTTTATACATGTAAAGATAACAATATTATTATAAAGTCGCTAATAAAACATTTATGTATTTGGGAATATTTAATATTTCTACCATTGGAATTAGTTATAAATAAATTATTTAAAGCATATAACTTTATGTAATATTTCTTTTTATTATACTAATATTGAACGCGAATGAATTTCAATAATATCTAATCCATTTAACTATACTTACCTTTTAAGTAAAAGTATACATATTTTTTTTTCAAATATTATAAACATCTACTTGATATTATACTAATAAAATAAAAGAAAAGATTATTCTATTAAAGTACTAACAAAAAGTGAAAATACCATTGTAATCATACATTATTTTTTTTAACAGACTTATAGAGATCGTAAGACTTTGGAATTTACATGTCACACAGCCTTTTTTGTATCAATTGTAATTGTACAGTGGGCTGACTTGATTGTTTGTAAAACACGTCGTAACTCGATAATTCACCAAGGTATGAGAAACTGGGCACTTAATTTTGGCTTGGTCTTCGAAACCGCACTTGCCGCGTTCCTAAGTTACACTCCGGGAATGGATAAGGGTCTCAGAATGTTCCCGCTCAAGTATGTATTTTCTGCTAACACTTATTGAAATTTGTTAATATATAAAAAATATATAAAATAATATAAAAATTTAATATAATATATATTAAATATAATAATATATAATATAATATAATATAATATAAAAAATTTATAAATATTATTTTCAAGCTTTTAAATATACTGAAAGTCAAATATAAAAATTACAATGCTCGTAGTAACATGGCTACTTAAATTATAATAAAATTAAATTTTGTTTAAATAAATAAAAAAATTTCTTTGTATTCTATAATATTTTAAAAATTTTATCAAAATATTTATATTTTAGAAGTACACGTAGTGTATAAAAAATGTAGATATAAAATGTTGTATCATTTACTTGTGTCCAATGGTAGTATTTATTAAGTTATATTAGAAATGTTTTTTTTAAATTAAAAAAATAAGATTCGAGTGAATTTTTCTTGAAATATTAAATTTTAATTTTTGTTACTATCATTTTAAACTCTTAGTATTTATAATATTCTATTCTGTAAGTTTTGTAAAAACTATTGAACAATTTATTCATTTAAATTTGGTAACTTACGTGTAAACTATATAATCATATTTTTTATAAGTTTCTTTAAAATGAATAAAATATTATCATAAAATATTATAGTATTTATTGTTTTTTTACATATAATTTTTACATATAATTATGTTTCATAAGATATTAATAATATTTTTTGTAATCGCAGATTTGTTTGGTGGTTGCCAGCGATTCCTTTCATGCTCGCAATATTTATTTATGATGAAACGAGACGATTCTACCTTCGTCGATATCCAGGCGGTTGGCTTGAACAAGAAACTTATTACTAAATACACAACATGTAGAACGGGCGAGAGAGAGAGAGAGAGAGAGCGAAAGAAACTGAGGAAGAGGGAATAAGCAAGAGAAAGAGAAAAACAAGAAAATCGACAGACGCATACCCACGCAAAAAAGATAAAAATTTATTTATTATTATTACTACAAACACTATTACCACCACATCCAGCGATAGATATCAACAATAAATAAGTTATATAAATTATATATATATATATATATATATATATATCGAAGAATATATAATGATAGTAATAATATAGATTAGAATAATGAAAACATACATTTTACACGGAGCGCGCTTACAAAAATATATAAAAGATATGCCACTCTGCAGTGAGTCTATTGGATGGGTCAGTGATAATGAGATACGTTAAATTATAATATTTATAATAATTATAATCACTATAATAAAGTTGAAGATACTAGTTCTCGCTTGGCTCTAGATACTATATCTTAATCAATTATGGAAGTTATAAAACATAAAAAAAATGTGAAGTTGATGAGTTGCCGACGATTTTGTTAACAGAGTTAGCAGATCAAACTGATGTGAATGTTCCAACGCCAATTAAAAAATATACTAAAATACTTATTATTAATAGTGCTATAAAAATAATAATATATAGAAATAACAAAATTAATGAAAACAAATTTTTTTAAATCAAGACACGTGGGTTATGCAGCACTCGTAGTTTCGATGCTCTTTTAACGCAATTCAAAAATTCGTTGAGTATTTCTTCATAATTTCTTCGTGTATTGCTTGCGCAATGAATAGAAAAAAAGATAAATAAGTGGTTCAAAAGACGAAAAGCGTCATTAAAATCATCGGTGACTGGATATAATCCGAATAAAGAGAAACGTAAATAAATCCGAGAAACGTAAAAGTGTAAATACATTAAAACCTTAGAGATGGAGCGAAAGTAGTTATTAATAAATAAGAAGGAATGGTAGGGAACAGGAAAAGGATATTATGTAGAAAGGCCTAAAATGTCAAGGCATCAAGCGAAATAGAAAATAAAAATAAATCGTAAAAGTAACAATTAAAGTAGACTAAAATAAATAAATAAATAAATTATGAAGTAAGTAGCCAATTGATACAAGATTGAACACTGGAATCGATGGATAGTAGAGAATTTCGAAAAACAACAAATAAAAATGTAGAAAAAGAAAACACAAATAGACGTATCCGGACGTTAGACTCAATCTCAAGCTTGACAGGTGAGTGAGTATGCTTGGTTTTGGTATTCCTAGTGCATTGATAATTGCATAATGCCAGGGGACGATGTAACAATATATAAATAATACACACGTCTAGGAAAAGATGCGCACATTGCGCGTAGCACTCATTTTCGTAATAATGTTTTCAAATATAAAAAAGTATGAAAGAAAAATGAAGAGAAGATTCATACTAGACAAATAGAAAGAACAGAATTCTTAATATAGTGGATATCACAGGATTCTTAATATAGTGGATATCACAGAATTTATAATGCAAACACAATTGTTTTGTGATACTAATTTCTTAGACAAAAGTAAAAGAAATATTGAATAATTATTAAATTAATGAAAAAATAAATAGTTAAGATGATCACAATGATAAAACTTTGGACATTTTGGAGAAATTAAATTAATGAGATTTGCTATAGAGATTGGAGCATACCCTAAAATGAAATAAAACTGATAATTTACGAGATTATCTTATTCTTATCAATGTCATGGATCACTCAGAATAATTGCTAAGCGAAGAAAAGGGCGTCGCCGTAATTTATCCGAGTAATCCGAAAAAATTCAAGTACAAGCGAAAGTTTGACACATCCAACACCAATAGAACAAGCATATGAATTTCAGCAACCGTATCTTATAAATGTTTCAGGCAAGAAAACAGAACTTAAAAAATCTAAACATATGTAGCATGGAAGGCAAGCCTTTGCTACACGGATATCGCATGGCACCGATAATCTTCGTATGCTATTATAAGATTGAAAAATTAATATAAGAGCAAGAATATGTTGATTCGCCACACTCTAGTTGACGAAGTTACAAATATAAAAGATAATTAAATAAAGTAGAAAAATATTGCGTTCCAGTATTTGTTATTATTATTAAGCATAAAAAAAATTAAGAATTCAAACATATTATTTGGTTTGAGTTTTATTCGAATAGCTAATACATCAGACCTCAATACATATATTCACATGTATAACATTTTATTAGAATTCTTGTACGGAAATAGAGCTAGAAAACGACGAGAATAGAACAGCGAATGTTTTAAATAAAGAAGAAAAGAAGTGCTGATAATAGGAAATGGAGAGACAAAAAATGGAACAATGTTGGCTAGTATTATAAATATTTAACGCTTAAATAAACATCATTACCATTTAAGAAATATTTAATTAAATTCAATAAGAAAATGAAATAATTGATAGAAAGAAAAAGATAAAAAACGAGTTATGTAATTAATATGCGAGTAATTTTCAGAATGAATATTGTGTATTGCGAAGTAAAGAGTGATCGAAAAATAGCGAAAAAAATAAAAAAGGATAAAATAAGTATAAATATACAAGGGAATAGCGTTAATATAATTGATTAGGAAGAACAATATTATGAAAAATAATTTAATGATCAAATTGTAATACATGCGATGATAGTTATAAAATTGGAAAGGTATAAGTAGAGAAAACTTAATTTGAAAGTTGCAAATTACATACAAAAGTAAAATTTAACAAAAAAAGTTATAAGTTAAATGCTGTTGTAGAGTGAAGTGAGAGATTGCGAAAAATAAATAAATACGTAAACGTAACGTTTAGGTTTTTCTGTAGGTTACTACCACTAGGCAACACCAACGGATAGTAAAAGACAGTGAAAGGTCGTTATAGGAAACAAAGTCTCAACATAAACAAAATGATAAAATATTGAAAAAATCAGAGAATTCCGGAACGCTGAACACCCTGTCCCATAACTCCTTTACATTATATTCGGAAGGTAAACTCCAATATAAGGCTCTAACTGCAAAAAAGACTTACATGTTTGTTATTATGTCAAATGGAGAGACTAGGAATTCGTAGAATCTTTAACTAATCATTTCTGAGGTATCATAACAGATATCGAAGTAGATCGTGTGAGTTTTTTTTAATTTTTAAAGAATTGCTTAAAATATGTCATGGAAAAAAAGAAGAAAAATAAAGCCATCGCTGCAGAACAACAATTTCTGTGTTACGATTCCTTTTGCAGGTGTGTTAACGATTGTTGAATATAAAGAATGAGAAGTAGAAAACATACTTCGCCGTCGCGACGACTTCTAGACTCACGTGAAGAAATGTAAGCGTCGATGTGTCAATATCGATAGGAACGAAGATCCACTTTCGACACTGTATTCCTGCAATGACGCATAGAACGGTACTTTTATAGGCTTTTTGTCGCAATAGCGAAGTCTTGGCCATGTTTTCTCCTACCGCATTCGAGGGAAAAAAGTAATCGCACGTGGCGATATGGGTCGAGAGGCTCCAGCGTGTGGACGCCTTCGCTGGAGTTCCAAGGTGAAAGCACCATCCTTAGCTCCCCTGACATATTCTCCGTTTACGATCACGGGGAGTCAGAATTGATATTATTACTTTCTTCCTCTGTTCCTCTTCTTTCTTGGACTTATTCGCTTTCGCAGTAGATACTTGAACGCGCTGGGACGGAGAGGCGTGGAAGAGCGCGCGCGACTGGTACGAACACATGAAAAGAATGAAACGGAAGAAATCGCCTCGCGGATCAAATTCGTAACTCTGTAACTCCAGAAAACGATCCTCTCCTTGATGTCTGTTCATGTCAATCAATCGTAGAGATACCACAAAATGACTAGTTGAAGACTATCATAACACCTTTATTATATTACTAATGCACGCAGACAGAAACATGGACAGAGAGTGAGAGAGAGAGAATTGAGACAGAGAACAAACATTCATAACAACAAAGGCGTCATAAGTTTTGTTTAAGTATCGAAAGCGACTACATATGAAACTATTCTACAGTTGTTAATGCACAGGGTGTTCCGCAATCCGGCGGCCTTGAGTAGGAGAGGCCAACAAAAACAAAATGCTTCGAATGTCGCCTCTCACTTTAGGCTAATAATTTAAACATTTATAGTATAATGATTAATAATAATTATTATAATTATATAATTAATAAGAACAGTAACGATAATATATTACATATTACAGTAAGATATTATTAGATGTAATTATTATACATGGTTTAGTCTAGATTGTGTTATTGAAGAAAAAAATGAAAGTGAAGTATATAATGGAATAAAAATAGAACGACGACGGAAGATAATAAGATGAAGTTGGTATAATAGATTAGGCAACAAAAAAATAAAAGGATAGGAACAACTTTTAATAAATTAAAATAACATAAATAATAATTCGTAAACGACTAGTATATAAGAAAGTTGAGAATAGATTAAAATTGACAAAGTAAACAAAAAGTAAAAGAAAAAACCACAAGAAACATTTTCTGGCGTAACGCCATTCATACGAATATCTAATGATCTTGTGACGGACTCAACGGGATGATAAGACGCTTCATTGTTTACACTTGTAATTTAATACTTCTGGCTCTTTTCTGATTAAATGATGTCGTTAATATTTTTTTTACATATATTGCTTTTTTTATTTATATAAATATTCTGGCTCTATAATATACTAATATGTGCTTAAAAAAAGTGTTCGTAACCACGATGAATTTTAATAAAATTTTAATCGATTTTTTGGCTACTTTGTTTCATTTAAATCGGTCTTTTTTGTATACATACTCATACGTATATTGCATATAAACTTATTTGTTTAGTAATCAGATCTTTCAATTTTGTTCTCCATATTTATTCGTATATTCAACTTTGTATTAATTTATTAAATTGTTTGTTGAGTACTAGTTTAATGAAAACTCGAGATTTCTTATGAAATAATAGAAAAATAATCCACAATATCAACGAGAAAGATAATAAAAGTCAAATAATGAACGTGAAATCGAGTTACTTCAATTTTTCACTTTGTATAATCATGTAGATTTGGCAAACGATAAAGTAACCAATTAGGTAGAACAAAATTCTCGTATTCAGCCAAAAAGAACAATGTTCACATCGTGAAGTAACTGATTCAACCACATAAAAAAGTATATGAATACTTTTTCAAACATGAATCAAGCTTTATAAATGTATGTTCATGTAATATAATACTATGCGTACGGATAATAATCTATATGATAATATCGACTTGCTATATTCCAGATTTACAACTGCTTACATGCAAACGCTTTTAACTACATACATGCACTAGCGATATTCATCATCGTTTCGTATGATAAATATAAACGATAATAATATAGAGTAACACTGATTTTTCGATAAATCATTGATGAGTATAGAGAAAATTTTTGCCCTTTTACTTTTTTATGGGTTGAATTGACAATAATTTTACAAGTCCTCATTTTTCTAATTTAAAATTACAAAAGAAGGCGAATCAAATAAAATAAATGGTAATCGATTTACGGAAAGCACGTGAAAAACTTCGGCCCTGCGCAGCCCGCCATCCATTCAACATACATACATACATGACCCGGAACCATACACTTGCGACTTTATCATTTTAAATGATTTATGAAAATGATGTAAACATGACAATGATTTAAACAGTAACAAAAAATAAAAAAATATTGAATAATGTTTAATAATATTGTACATATTTTAAATAATTGAAAGAACAGGCAGATAGATCGTACGTGGTCGGAAAACAGTACGTGTGTTTTTGCGCGCTGAGCCTAATGATGCGTATTCGGGCACAAATGCACACGCCAATTACTCCCTCCACTTTTGCGTTTTTTCTTAGCACCGAATACACGAATAAAACATTGATATTTAATTACACAAAACGAAATAACAGACGTACACACGCACACATCCATACACACAGAAAAAATCGAAGGAATGAGAAACAAGGAAAAAGCAAGCAGAGCAAGCGACATAAGTATGCCTACGTATACACGCGTTCGTGAGTTATATGACATCAAAGAGTATTAAGCTTCTGTAGGTTCCATCAAAGTGCTTATTAAATTTTCTGTTAAGGATAAACGGCTAAGAAAAGTGTATTGTTAAAAAAGTAAAGTAGACGCTTATGTGAAAATGAAAACATGTTAATATGTGATTTTCACTTTAGCCGGCTATCATGATTAAATTGTATTAAATTATGCTGGACTGGGGATTATTCAATGGTTAATTCAATTATTCGATTCAATAATAGCATTTTGAACGTAAATACCGATCCTAAATTTTAAATCCACACGGACACAACGCAAATTCCGATGTAAAATTCTTTAAGATTCTTACCGGAATTATGATCACGTTTACATACCTTAACATTTTACACTGACAATTGTATTATATTGATATCGTGTAATCAAGTTTCTGTAAATCTTCAGATTTTTATGGAACTGTCATTTACATTTTGTTTTTATGATTCATAATAGTATGGCAAAATAGGCGGAGTTAGCAATAAACAATTCCTACTTTTGTAATTCGTATAGTTTTAAATAACTTTCAGTGAAATTTCAATTAATGAATTCCATGATCGGCATACACACGAGAATTAAAACAAAGCAAAGTGTTATCTAAGGCAGGAATGAAGGTGGAACTACAAACAAAAGTGCGCGCGCGATGGTAACTTATAATTGCGAATCTACAGTGAAATAAGGATAGAGAGAAAAACACACTGCTCTATAATCAAATTCTCATAATTTCTTATTGACATTTTTCTTCGTGTAATTATTATACCAATAAATTCTGTTTTCACACATAAATACATTAAGAAAATACAAAGAAAGAACAAACGAGAGACATTGTCCAACCCAAGTGTCATTACTTTTGATGTTAAATAAAAAATACATAATTAATAGCAGCATCTATTATTCAGAGCCTTAATATTTAAAACAATTTTTTATTTGATTATAATTGCAGAGGACAAAAAACAACGGTGGGTATAAAATATTCCATTACTTTATTATACAAATTTAAACATTTTACCTTATCTAACAATCTTCAGAATTTTGTAATTATTAAAAATATATTTAATAACATTTTTTTAAAATATGGATTTAAATAAATAGAAAATAGGTTTTTGTTTATATAAAATATTTTTATAATATAACTAATATTGAATTTACAGATATAAAATAAAGAACTTATAATTTTTATGAAAAGATAAGAATAATTAAAACATTTAATGTCTAAAAATTACTTTAAAAATAAAATTTATTAAAAACAATAATACTTTATGTTTTTAGTATGAAAATAATATCCCAGTATATTAAACTGTATTGATAATTCTGCATCATTTTCCAAATTTCCAAATTCTTGTTAATTATATACTATTATTCTTAATTACAAAATATTAAATATAAGTACAATATGAAATACAATTCTTATGGTATAGTATAATTTTTAAAACTCATTTATAACATTATGAAATGTATTTTCTAATCATCACAATATAGAAAATTATAAAATTTCAAATGTATTCTAAATCTGGATTATCTAATTGTACATTATCTGTATCCTTTTTTATTTTCTTCTTTCTTAACCTTTCAATATATTTTTTTAATTTACCTGTTTTTTTCAGTTCTTCGTATTGACAAGTCAAATTCATAATCCGTTTATTGGCTTTAAATTACAAAAATGTTAAATTATTATAAAATTTTGCATTAATCATCTATAATATAAATAAAATATTTACATTTCTTTTTAAAATTAGGCTTTCTCCCAGTTTTTATTGCAGATACAATTTCTTGATTTTCTTCTTTGACTTTTTGTTCTCTTTCTACTTGTTTATTCTCTTCAGTAAGTTGATTTTGCAACCTTTGTATTAGGTACTCAATTTTCTTAATTTGCTTATCATCTTTCTCAATCTCCAATTCTCTTTTTAAATTTTTTAAATCATTTTCTCGAACTTCAGTAAGAAATGAATAAGAATTTTTAAAAGCTTTTGGATTAAATTGACCACAAAGACTATCAAATCTAGGATCTCTTATCATTCTTTTTTTAACAGGTATTACTTCACGAAATCGCGAAACCTGTTTTTTTGATGTTTCTTCGCGAGGTCTATTTTTATTTTCTCGTTTAAATTTAATTGTTCTTACATTTTTTAGTCCAAATATTGCTGTATTGTAAACTTTTATTCCTAATTTTTCTTTGAGTTCATGTAAATTTTCAAAACTCATCTCAGACAGTTCTTTTCTGATTTCCTTCTGAAATAAAATATGGATTGTATTAAATATATTCTAATATATAAATAATTTATTTGGAGGATAATTATAGTTAAAAACTAACTCCTTACGTATTCAGTCCAAAAATTACATATATTTAATTAATATATAATATATGTATTTTATTTTGAAATATTAATTACATTTGATTTAGGTATATGTTACTACAATTATACACATCATATACTAAAATAGTTTATTTTAATTATTTTCAAATCTGAGTTCTGAAATGATATTATTGGTGTATGTTTAATATAAAGTATAATTCTGAATAAATAAAATTGAATAATAAATTTGATTGTAAATGTATATTAAACATTTTATATAGATGTATCATTATTAAATTTAAAAATTCAAATAATTTGAAATAATTAACCTCAAATAGTGGTACAATATTGCTTTGTTCTATTTTTATATTGTATCAAACGATCATATTTTTCTTACCTGATCTTTATCTTTATCAAGTAAAATATCTGTCTCATTATCATTCATTTTCTATGAAATAAATTTAGTTAAAAAAATAATATACTTTAATATTCAACTTCAAACGATTGGTTAAATTTGTTTTGTATGTTTCTTTTGTAAAGTTTACATTGTCGTTCTTAGTTGCACTGTGATTAGTAATAATATATAAATTTCTTAAATAATTTGAAGTAAATACAAATGTTATTTGATTAAATTAAAATTCAAATAAAATTAATATTGTTTGTAAAAATAAAATAAATTTAAACAAAACTATAAAAATATAATTATATTATTTTAAAACAATAAATTACTTGTATGATAAAATTCGGTTATATATTAGCATTCCATATTTATTAATGGATATAAAATAATAAAATGTATTTCACTTATATAAAATTATATTATTGTTTAAATTATGCATAAAAGATTTAAATTTTCTAAAAATTAAAAAATTCTTATATTAAATTTATTAAATCAACCTGATTTTTAAACGCATGAAAATACAACTATTATTCCATTATGAACAATATTCAACCGTAACGCTTTTTGATTTATCTACTTAACTGATGCATCAGATTGTAACGCTTGTTAGTTCAGTGGAAACTACTTGACAAAATGGCAGGCGTTCTGTTTGAGGATATTTTTAACGTTAAAGATATTGATCCAGAAGGAAAAAAATTCGATAGGGGTGAGTTGAATTATTAATATTGGTCGCTGTTTAATTAAATTTTTATTGCTATCATTTATTTTCATTATATTATGATTTTAAATCATTAATAATTCCAACGGTGACAAAATTGCCGGGAAGCACATGGCTTGATTATGTTTTTTCACAAATAACTGTACTGTGTACCATTTTAATATTTAATCAATTGTTTATGTTTCTATATTTTAAATTCAAAAAGTTAATTTTACACAATTAAAAATTTATTTATATTTCACCCCATAAATATATAATTAACTGATTGAAAAAATAATAGTACAATTATTTGTCGTCCATAATATTAATAATATTGAATTTAAATTATCTTTTTCATTTAAAAAAGGAAATATAATAATTTATGATTTGTACATTATATTATGTATTAATATATTTTTTATTATAAAAAGTGATTAACTAATATAAAAATAAATAGTTTGATAATTTTTTAGTTTATAATTAATAATAGTTTGATCTCATATAAATAATTATTTTATGTGTTAAAAAATATGCTCTCTATGTTAATATGTTTCTTATAGCATTTTTTCATAAAAACATCTTTTATACTTTTAATATAAATATTAATAGTTTCTGTAAATTATTGTAAACAATCCATATTTTATATATTTCATAAATATATATTTAATAATTCAAAAATTTCAATGTTGAATTTTAGTAAAATATATTATATTTGAATAAATTATTTTCTTCAATAATTAACTTGAAAAATAGCTGAGAGTGGAAGTTTAGAGGTTATGTTAAAAAATAAATTATAGGTAAAAGTAAAATAATTAATAAGCTAGAAAATGCTACAATTAAGAAATTGAATTATTTTTAAAACTAATTTATTCAAGTTTTATATATTCTAAGAATTATTAAATTTATCGAATGAAAGGTATTATGTAAATAAGTTTAAAAATTGTATAATTTTCTAATATATTCATAATAAAATAACCTTTTTTTTTTACAAAAAATTAAATTATTTACAGACAATTTTAATTCTTTGGCATACATATAAATTAAAACAATATATTACAAATTTAAAATAATATTAACTTAATTCAAATTCATTAATAGACGAGGAAAGAAGAAAGTAAATTTTTAAGATTTGTATTACTTATTAATATTTTTGTCTATGCCGATTGAAAATAGCATAGATAACTTAATTCTTATTTCTATATAATTTAAATACTTCAAATATTATGTTTTACTTTAGCAATATTGTCTAAAATCTATTGAACAATCAATTAGAAATGTTATTAATATTTAGGAATCTTATTTTATGTATATTGTTGTAATATTGCAATACTTTCAATAAAAGTTAAGAATGCTTGAAAATTTAAGTACATAAATATATACGACTAGATCGGTAGTTTTATTTATATTTTAAATGCAAGTACATAGTCATTAATAATCAAAAACGAATTCGACTAAACAACAAATTATATTATTATATTTAATTTAAAATTAAAAAATAGTATTTTTTTACAATAAACAATGACCAAGGAATATATTATAAATTTAAATACAACATGAATTTATATATTAAAATTATTTTTAAATTGCAATTATAGTTTTATCCAAATAACAAATTTTCCGAAAAATTTATTATATCAAAAAAGCAATAAAAATAATGCAATGTTAATACTATATCATGTCAACTATTAATCGTTTAAAAATTACTTATTTTAAATTTTCTTATAAACATAGGCAAAAATTTATGTGCGATTATTAACATGACCATGTATATTCAAGTAAGATTGAATAATGTTGTGTTTCTTAATTTCTGAGTTGTTGCAATGTTTTTTGTTTTTAGCAATTTATCGACTTATCGGTATTTAAAATTTTCATCATTTTAAGAAAAAACGTGAAAAATAATATTTCTAATACACTGTTGATTATAAAATCTGTTTTTTTTTTAACATAAACATTTATTATTCTAGTGTAAATATAAATTTTGAATTTGTAATAAACTATTTTCAAATTTAAATTTATATAAATTTAAGTTTATTATTTCAATTTACTTTTATATTGTTTTAATTTTTTGAATATAATCAGAAAATAATACTTAAATTTATATTAAAGTTACATTGATACTACGTTTCATATTAATTTGATTAATTAAAACTAGAGTTCTATTGTAATCTTCTTTACGATCTTTCTATATTAAAATAAATATAGTGTTTAGTTACACTAAAGTTTAGCGATTTATTTATACAATAAATTTATCTTTTAATTCATTAAGTTAAACTAATTATTTATATTTATCGGATTTTGAGTTTTCTATTTTAATAAATATCAATATCTTATTAATACAAATTCATATTAATATTAAAAAAGTGGAAAATACCCGATTTATGTAATGTTATTTTAGTTATAATTTTCGAATAAACTTACTGTTTTGTTTATATTTATTTCTGCCATTGGTAATTATTCATTTAAATACGATGTTAAATGTTTATACATTTTAATTAAGTGGATAGAATCCTTTAAAAATCTACAATTAATTATATTTTTATATTTTATTTTAATGCATAATTATAAATTTTCAATACTTTGAGTTATTACCTGCATTTTATTAAATGTTGAATATAATAAAAGTAATTTAAAATAGCAACATTTTAATACAATTAAGAATAATTATTCAATTTTTTACACAAAGCATTCAATAAAATTAATCAAATATTTTGAAACAACTGTATCATAATTAATGAATCAACTAGAATTTCTTTATTTCATACGTAATATAGTAGCATTTATAGTAGAATTTTAAAAAGTAATGTTACTTCATCGGTCATGGCAACTATAATACTTTGTGTAATCTAATATCATTTAAATATATTTCAATTACGTTTTGAAAATAGTTCTTCATCGTGTTATTTTTCACTCATTCTATTATATTTGACCTAGTTTGGAAAATTCTTCAAAAATATAAAAGCATGTATTTATATGAATGTTTACCCACATTATCATCATTTTCATAATTATTGATTGAATTATTTATATTATAAAGTAGAACAACACTATTACAAGTTAAGAGTAGCTTATGTTTCATAAAAGATGTATAGTCAACAAATAATTGCATTTTTAAGAAACGTAAAGCAAACAGTTTTGCTTCAGTAGAAAATTTTTACGGGCTAAATAATTGATACATGCGAAAAACTGTGATGCCTAATGTACAAGTCTGCTATACAGTTAGATAATATAATGGGATTGCTTTCTTGGAATATAATGATTAAAAAAGAAGATCTAATTATTCATAGTAAAAAACGAAGGATAATTAAACTAATTGTAATACGTGTAGCACCCAGTATTACCAATATCTGAAATTTCGTTTTATTTTTCTTTTCTTCTTTTGTTTTTATAATCAAGAATGTAATTATTTTCATTTTTCTATTTTATATATTTTGATTAATTTTAATTTATTTATTTTATAAATAATTACTATGTCATTCATTATTTAAGGTTTTTAAGTTATTGTTTGCATATATATTTGTATCGATATATAATTATAACTATAATAGTTGCATCATAATTATTAATTAGCATATACGAGCTCGTTTTTATAATTATACAATTATAATCAATATAATCATATACTGAATATAATTTTTTAAATTCTCTAATCTTGACATATACTGATCATTTACTTCTTGAACCACAAATACATACGTATATAAAAAATAATTGTTCAAGCGATTTTTGAATGTACTAAGATAAGTGAAAAAGTTATAAGTTGAATTGCTAGTCCTTATACATTTAATAATATAGCTTACGTGTTATGGGATACCTATTAATGTTTTACAGCTTTGTCAGTTATGATTTAATATTTTGACTTATAATCTTAAATTCGGAACTATTTTCATTACTTGTTCATTTTATCCAATTTTTCAAAAAATAAATGTATTTACTTGGGTTTTTAAATTATGTAACTATTTATTGCAAATTCAATTTAATAAAAATTATATATAATATATAATTATATATTATACTAATTTGTCATAATTTCATAATTAATAGAAGGATATTTTATTTTTATTTTATGATTATATTATATGTTAATTTTTTTTATAAGTAGAATCGTTGAAATAAGTAAAAAGTGTGGTATATAAATGAAACATTATAAACATTATTATATTAAATTGTTAACAAAAAATATAATTACAATATTGTCATTTTACTTTTTGGAAAAAATTAATCTAATTTATTTATACAACGGAGAGTTACATGCAATTGTAAATACTAATGTTATTTTAATAATTAAAACAAAATTTTAACATAACAATATAATTTTTATATTATTTCTACGATACAAATTATGTACTACATGATCGATTAAATGTTTAGTCAGAGTAATTTTTGATAAGCTAAAATGAAAATATCCGTTTGCAGATACAACGTAAGCAAATTCATATTATGCAAATGTTTGTGTATGTTTTTATTAATTTGTTTTTATTTTTTTATTATTTTTTATTTTTTTTATTTTTATTTTTTTTTAATTTATTAAATTAAATTAAATTTATTAAAAAAAATAAAATAAATTTATTAATTAATATTCTTATTAAATTGAATTTCAAATGAATTTTGAGCAAAGCTCTTATCGAGAATTTAAAGTGCTGAATATTATTGTATTTTTAACATACCATTAAATCATAAACAATGATCATTCTTTTAAATGACTGAAGAGAAAGTATAAAGTATTACGTGCGGAACATTAGATAGTCTAGATGTGTAAAAAAAAGAGAAAGAAAATAAAAATTAAACATCGCGAACGAGTGAGAGAATGAAAGAGTGAAAAAGAGTAAAACGATATAATCGGAAAAACAAAATGAATTATGGCAGATTTTGGCAGCGATTCTAAGGAAAGGGACGACACGTTCAAAGGGGGAGAGAGAGATTGACTGATCTATGCAGCAAGGAAGCTCTCGAGCGAAGCCTCAGTAGCAACTAGAGAGCAACATCGCATTCGTATAACGTGAACTCGGGGTGGGGATGACTGTTGACTGTATATAGGTGTCTTTCTCTCCCTTGCATGCTTGCTCATACTTGCCCTATCTTATGTAAAAACTTTTGAAGCCTTGCTGAAACGGCATAAGAGCTGTAAGGTGGAGGGGCGATATACGTTATATACATATGCGAATTCTATGAGAGTAGAGCAGAAGCTTCAAGGATCAAAGTAAGAGAAAGGAAGAGGGAGAACGCCGTATATCGTTCAATGGACGGAGAGAGGCATTGGGTAAGAGGAAACACGTGCTAGAGCGCGCGTAGAGATACGATTTGCTGCTGCTACTGTTTTGTTGACACGGTCAAGGTCAAGCTCATATTGAAGGTCGTAGGAGAAAATGTCATCTCAAGAACGAGCATCTCTTCTATGCCACTCATACATATACGCGCGTGCGCTGAATGTTTTAATAATGCAGTCACGACACGATTATCACCTCTGTTCGTCATTATGTTCGTATTTTTCATTTTTATCAGTTATAGTAGTTTATATTTGCTAAAGTGAATTACTCAAATTTTCCTTGCTAATACTTTTGCTCGTTAAGAGTTGTGGCGGGAGTGGCCTCAAGTAAAGATGAAATTTAAGGAGCATAAACATACGCAAACAAGGTGCAATCTTGTTTTATGATAACAATGAATGAGCATGTATGATATCATATATGTGCGTTAGAGAATTTTTTTGGATATTTAAAGATGTAAGCTAAGGCAACACGATAAATTATTGTACAAGTTTTTACGTTTTAGACATTTCATTTAATGTACTACCTTTTTTTAATTTTTTTCTATTCTAATTAGTAGTTTTAACATTTCCCTCCGAATTTTTATAACTGTTAATTATTTTATTATAATTGTTTAGATATTTTATACCAAATAATTTATTGAAATGAAAATATTATTTACAAATAATATATTTCAAATAAGACTAGTTTGTAATGCTAGTACACACTAAATTATCGTTGTACTTCTGATTATATATGATCTATATTTTTATTACAATTTTAAGTAACAGTTACTAAAATGTATGCACAACAATTATCTTAACATTTTAATATTTATTTTCCACCGAAATGTTGAATTTTTAACATACGTAATATTTCATATGTTTTGAATATTTTTTTTTAATTTTAGAATATTTTTTTTTAATTTTAGAATATTTTTCACCAATAAATTGATATTTAGGACAATGTAAAGTTTCATTATCAAGTTTAAATATTGCATACAAGTATTTAAAAATTACAATTATTGATTTAATATGAAAAATATTTTTTGTATGTTTTATAGCTTTAAAATTTTGTTTTCAACATACAAGTTTTAAACTATCTAGGTTCTATAAGCATTGAGAAAAGTGTATATCTAGTATAATAAACATAAGTTAAAAATTATACTTATTTATTATTGTTAGTTTATAACATTAAAAATTAATATATTAAAAATATTTAGAGATATATAATTGATAGTTTGTGTATATTTTTGCACCTTTAATTGTAATGTATGGTATTTCAAGTTTATTATACAGAGTGTAGAATATTCATATTCTTTATACATATATGAATTAATATCGATAATATAATTAAATATCACTTGAACAAACAAGCATATTAACAAATTTGCCCACAAAACTATGCTATTTTCTGTCAATTAAATAAACCATTTCTAGTCATTAATTAAATTTTATTTTGTATAAACGAAAAGAATAATTATTAACATAATTCTTCAATTCAGAACTTTCAGTTTTACATTTAAGGATTTTAAGAATCCATTAAGTTAATGAATCTTCTTTAATTTATAATTCAGTTTTTGTAACAGACTAAAAATTCCTAATGAACTAAAAATAAGATATTGTATTTTTTGCAGAGATTTACTGTATAAATTTGTAAATTCTGATATATAACTTTAAATCTTGTTATTGCCATTAATATTTGATCTTTTTATTAAATAAAATTAATTGTTCAAAATACTTTAAAATATAAAATTCCATTTGCTATATTAAAATTATTTAATACTCATTGTACTTAGTAGTAATATTATTCAGTTACTGCAACTTACATGTTAAACATGAAATGGATTTTACGAAGACTGTTTATGTTATTCAATTTAACACAATGTTTGAATTATATAATTTTTTGGCTATTATTAAATTGTAATTTCTTAAATATTTGATTGTGCATTTATTTATTTATATTTATTTAAGTTTCATTTATGTATAAAATAGTTTTAAATTTTATATATTTATGATTTAATTGTACCTTAATTGTAATGTAATTTACCTACTATGCAAAATCATAATTTATTAAATATGACATTTCACTTAAATCAATATTTCATTTTAAATTACGTGCAAAAAGACAGATCGAATGGTATATAGTTTCATACTAAGTTGAAAAATATGTTTTATATTTTATAATTTATTATTTCTACAAGAAATGAAGAAAATCCCTATTATAAGAAGGTATCCTTCCATATTGTCTTACGAAAGAGCTAAAGAATTCATTCCATAATAATACTCATGATAGTCTTAAATTATGCCGTTTTTGTGACTTACGATTCATCATTTTTCATGTTGCTAATGTAACCGAACATCTTAGCCTTCGTATAAATCAAATGGTGCTCACTGCCATTTGGAGTGCAGGTGCAACATGAAGGGCGATGATGTGATTGGATGAGGTGGAGCAAGAAAAGAATTGGGGGTTCGCGAAAACGACCAAGTTACTTCACCGCAAACTTCGTTATGTAGCCGAGAGTAGTTTTGAGTACGCTAGAGTTGAGTTTCCGGGAATCGCAGGTGAACCGCGCAAAATATTTTACTTTAGAAAGGGCTGAGGCTGATGTCTGTTATCAAGAGCCTCTGTTGCGTGGGTATGTTGGACCCGCTATGGATATGAATATACCGGAATGATGGTACATGACGTTTGATAAATCAAAATACTTAGAAAACATAGAGGTTATTTCTTCTTTGCAATTATGTACATTTGATGTACACTATTTTAAAAGTTCGTTTTCATAATGAGATATATACACTTACAAGGTACATATTAGAATATAATAGATCCTAACTAAATGTATTTTATTGTCGATGTTTTTAATGAATTTATATGTCCTAATTTTAAAATTTAAACTGCATTAAAATGACTGTATCAATAAGTATTATAAAATGAAAAGTAATATAAATTAAACAAGAAATTAATAATACGGCATTTGCGTATATAATTATAATATAATTTTTTTTAACATGTACCTAACGCTTTATATATATTATTACATGAAATGTATGTTACTATATAAACAATGATATATAATACTTGGAATGTAATACAAGTTTTAATATTATTAAAATTTTACAAGTCTACTTAATATGTTTAATGTAAATCAATATATAGAATATTATAAAGTTATCAAAACATTAAAATATTATTTATTACAGTATAATATTTATTTACTCCAAAGCCACACGTTAAAATAAGTTCTATTATAAAAATCATTGTAATATAAATTTTTTTACTTATAAAATAATGTATAGTTTTAAAAATGAATAAATTAATATTCATTAGTTTAACAGTTATCAATTTTTAAAAATGCTTCACAATATATATTTAATATTAAATGAAAATAAAATAAGTTAAGTTAAGGAAAGCCAGGACATGTAATTTAGGTGTATTACTAATTTTTTATTCACACTTTTTTCCATTTATCTCTCTCAGCATTTATCTATTTGATTTCTCTCTTGACATTGTTCCTCGAACTCTATTCACGACTGACGTAAGTGAAGGTCTTTATTGCGTCTTTATAAAATGCTTAAAATAAGTTTTCTGTCTCAAACCTTTATAATCGCAGTTACAATATAACTTTTTTAAATATGATAATGCAATTTATAATACTGTACAGCTGTAAGCAACACACAATCAAAACATTTTCTATTTATTTAATGAATCTATCTATTTATATGAAATTTAAAAGTATGTTCTTCAAGTATTTTAAAGTCTATAAATAATAAGAACTGTTTAAAAAGTGATGAGTCATTGTGTATACTAATTTAATTTAAATAATAATTATTAATAACATTAATAAACTTCTTTAAACTTTAAACCGTTATAAATAAAAAGAATTAAGATGAAAATTAAATGGATGGATAATATTTGGATCATAACAGAATTTTTTTTAACTATTTCAAACAATAAAAATCATGAAATATATTGACTAAATGACTTCAATATAAAAAATATCCAATGAAATATTCAACTAAATATTGAAACTATGAAAAAATGTAATTTATAAAAAGTTAAACATATAAATTGTTTCAATGACAGATTAATAAATTTTTAAATCGAACGATATTACAGCCTAATTAAAACAAAAAATAACTATAAATATAAATATGAAATTTATTAAAGACTTATTTTTGTTAATATTGTAGGGAATAAGATTTACAATATATATTTATATATGAATACAGATTTTCTCAATAATGTATTACATATTATTTATTAAATATTCGACTGGGTATTTGGACTTTTAGGCAATAAACAATGCATTAGGTATAACATTTCAAAGTAATATTTATAATTGACATTGTTAATTTTTTACTTCATCTCATTAATGAAATTATCATTACTTAAATAAATGTTTAATACTGTATTTAGTAACTGGAATGTCAGATCAATTGAAATTTACTCATATATTTTACTTTAAGCTTATTAGTTGTAAATATAGTTATATTTACTTAATAAATAAAAACTTTACGTAATCGTTTCCCAACACGTATTCCTGATATTTGTTAACATGATGTCTTACAATTTAATAAAAACATTCGTTTTGAGTTAGGAACCGTTTTCATTTAACACTTAATGATAATCAAATCAAGTAAATATTTCAAATATTACAGTTTTTATATATTTATGATACCAAGTTTATTGCTACTGAGTACAACAGGGAAAACTGAAAAAGAAATAAATTTTAAAGTTAGAACAATAAATTAAAATATTAATTAT
Source organism: Ceratosolen solmsi marchali (assembly GCF_000503995.2). Lineage (NCBI taxonomy): Eukaryota > Metazoa > Arthropoda > Insecta > Hymenoptera > Agaonidae > Ceratosolen > Ceratosolen solmsi. Next base: position 621,925 of record NW_011948413.1, read on the forward strand.
TATAAAAAATGTTAATCTAATACATTTTTTTTACTTCAATTATTATACGAATAATTTAATTGTATAAATAACAGTTATATAAAAATGTATCTAAATTTTAATATTTCCTTGTTACTATGTTTAAGATTCTAAGTATATGTAATTATTAATCGAATAATTTAATGATCGTTTATTGATTAATTTTTTTATCTTATATATGTGCATTTGGATGTTCTCGCCTTATTTATATTAAAAAATCAATTTTTTTTATCTATCTATTCATTCAATTGCTTTTATTACGAAGCTTGTTTTCACACTGACCCAAAATTTATTATTATTATTATAAATATGTATTATTAACTTTGTATGCATAACATAATATAAAAAAACGATGAAATGTTAAGAAAAAAATGTTCTAGAGTGTAATACATCTCGATCAAATTAGTTTTCGAAAAACTTCGAAATACTTATTAAAATAATTTAGTTTTGATTAAATATAAATATATATTAAATAATATATCTATATAATTAAAAATTGAAAAATTTACGTTTCTTCACAGTTAATATTGTTTTTTAACATGAAGCATAAAATTCAATTCTAATGCAAAAAAAATCACACACTCCAAGTACTTTGTAATCGGATGAAGTTCTAGAGTAGTCCATTGATTTTTCAAGTAATATATATAAACAATTTTTATTAAGTCGACGTTATTTAATAGTGGAATACTATATTAGATTCATAGATAATATAGCATAAGTAATAATTTATGCTTTATTAAATATAATTTAATTAAATTTATAGAACTATAAATTATAAATATACTTATAAAATATTTATAAAATATAAATCAATATTCTAATCGTTATATAATTTTAATAAATTAAGGAAAATAAAAAAACAATAAATAATTGAAAAATTAATATATTGAGTAAATTTAAAGTAATTTTTTTATTATATTAGTTTAAATCTTTTCGTAAAACAGATGTAAAACAAAATATAATTATATACTGGTATTCATTTGTATTATCTGTTTTTCGAAATTTTATAAATACTATATAACCTTCGGACTAATATGCAATAAATTATTTTATCTATGATAGTTTAATAATTTAATTTAAAAATATATTTTACATAAAAATACACATTTGAAGCGTATCTTGAAGTGAAAATCTGGTTTCTTAACAAATTAATTCTTTGAAAACATATTTTTCATTCTTTTATTAATTAATGATAAATAAAATATTAGCTTATATACTATAATATTTAGTCAATTGGAGATTAGACTTAAGGTATTACAACACGTGAGTAGAAATTTTACAATAAATAATTTATAGCTATTAATTGCCTGCAGGTGTAAAATTCTGCCAGAAAAAGTAATTCCAGTTTAAGTCATGTTCAGTTATTACATAAAAGAAGATTTACCTTTAAAAAGTCATTAACAAGCTCATTGTTCTAATTTGCTATCATATACAAGCCATATAATACACCTTCGAATAAAATACAAAACAGTTAAAAAACATGAAAAAAGGAAAAGGAAGGTAGTGAAAATTATGTTAAACATCGCCGGACGTTAAAGGTGCGCATGCAATTTTTTTCAAATAGTGCGCAGTCGCGCCCGGAAACCAGCATACCCGCGTACGGAAACCGGCGCACTCGCACTCTCGCGTTCCCAATGTCTTTCTCGCACACACGCATTAATCCTCCCCCAAGGCGTTACAGGGGGAAACCCGGTCCGACGATTTGGCAACACTGTCATCGCTCGAGAAGACACGTGGCAGATATCTACATGCATCTGTGGGTATGTTTGTGTGTCGCATTGTACATTCAGTAACGAAAGTTTGCAAAAGGGCTCGCAAAAACGAAACAGACCGAGTGATGCGTACAGCTTGAACAGAAAATAGTTGTATTTCATATGCGTAAACGTATGTTCATCTCATGACAGTTTTCATCTTTTTTCGATTATTCTTCAGATTCAATTTATCCGTATTCTATTTCTCATTATCTCCAAGTAATTCGACTGCATTTCTGAAATATCTTCTGTTTTTCCATTTTTCAATATAAATAAATCGATCATATTATGAACGTAAAAATTTGTAAAAATGTAATATCGACATAAAGCAATTTAATAAAATTCTGTCAAAACACTATTGAAATACATTTATAGAGAAAATTTGTTTAATTATAAATAATTTTTTTTAATTTATAAATTTCATTTGAAACTGATTTGAATATAGAAAATAGCAAATTTTATTGTTAAAGATCGTAGTCTTCAGAAATGTTCTGGAAATTAAATAAAATTAAATTTCATGTTAACACATAATAAATTATATTTATTACTTTTTTTTTTACTAATATTTATATTTTTAGTTGTTTTATATTTAAAATATATATTTCATTTACCTTTTGCTTTAAGATTTGTTCATTTCAAAGAAAATTATGAAAGTATATAATTGATCTGAGATTATGACATATCTTTCAATTGTAAGGTTTTTATTGTACTTTTACTACTTTTATTGTAAGGTTTTTACATTACTTTAAATTTAGAAAAAATTTCAATTGCTCATACGCGTTTTCTTAAAAGAAGTAACGCAGCACAACCAAATTTTTTTTAAAAAGTACTAATCAAATCAAATTACATTTAAATAAATATTTCTCTATTTTGAAAGATTTAAAATTTAGACTTGCAACATTTGTAATATAAAAAATATATATATTATTTATAGGGTTCACCATTTTGAAAGAGATTATTTAGAGATAATTGTAGACATTTTTAGTAGACTGTATTAAATTTCATTTAATTTAATGGTAAAAAGGTAAACTAAAAATATAGATGTCCTTGTTGTAATATATTTCTATTTTTATTATTCGACAAATTATTTTAGTTATTAATTAGTTAGAATAGTACGACCTACTTTTCATTGCTTGAAATGAGCAATTTACTGTATAACTGATTCAAATAAATTTATTCTGTTAATCTTGAAAACAAAAGGTCTACTTTGATCACTCAAATTAGAACAAAACAAAGATATGAATACTTATTATAAATTCTTTTTGTCATATAATCCTTCTTATATTTATGTGGTGCTTCTATTATTTATTACATATTTAATTAATACGATTTATACAAGACAAAGATTTATACAAAAAGAGTACTATGTGTATTATATATTTGTTTATATATTAGAATACGATAATATTTCTGCTTTCATAACAAAGTAATTTTCTAGACAATTTGTTATAGAATATAATGAAATATAATACACATTTTATCTCAATACATATTTACTTAATTTATCATTTATTTTTAGTCCTTATGTTCAAAAAAATTATGAACATTACAGTCATTTAAAAATTATATTAGTTACACTATCATCTACTAATACTTATTTTTAATATCTTAGATACGCGTTTATTATATTGAATGAGTAATAATTTATTGTTAAAATAAATTTAAAGGCAAATTCCGAAGTATATACTTTGTTCAATTTCGAATTCATGTGCATAAATGAATAATGCCACATGCATAATTTTGTATTTACAATAATTTATATTAACCATCATATACATAGTTAAATAAAAATTTGTTTTTATATACTAATGTACAAATATTATTTGCCACTTTAGTTTTCATCTTAATTATTTTATTATTAATAACCGTATTGAATTTGTCGGATGTAAAGAAGTATTTCCATATCGAATTTGTAGGTTATAAAATATATGTAGGGTATATTACAATAGTTAATTAATGTTTAAATCATTTAAAATGAAGATTATCCTAATATGTATTAAGTAAGCTTAGTTTTATTTTATCGATGTTTTTAAAAAGTATTATTTAATTTTTAGGTTGATTTATGTATTTTTCTTTTTTGCGAAGAAAAAATGTATAGAAAATGCTTTAAATTTTGACAAATATAATAAATAGTGCTCATTTACTATACTAAAGCTATCTTTCATTTTTATAAGCATTGAATGGCCTTATAAAATTATTAATTGTGAATATAATCGACTTTGAAATGACGAAATTGAAAAAAAATTTTTATTAATATTATTTTATTAATAATGTATTAATAAATAATTTTACTATTTTTTAAAAATGGAATTTGAAATATGTTAAGATTTATATTATTAAATAAATTATATATATATTTAAATATAAAAATAAAATTTTGAAATAGCTCATGGTATTTTACTGTTAAACACATACATTACATAACTATAATAATTTAATATTTTCCTTTAATGTAAAGTTCTTTTAAAAACGTTGAAATTAAAATTTATTTCAACTATTAAAATTTATTAAAATTCATTTAATAAAGTTTTTGATAAAAAGTTCAGTAATAATAAATGTGTAAAGTTACTATTTTATATTGAAAATGCTATGAAGCTAATTATTTATGTAATATTTTTAAACGGTTAAACACGAATTCTTACTTATATAAATGGATCTTTACTGTAATAAACATAATAGTCAACTATTTTTTTTGTGATAAGAGTGAAGATCAAAATATATTTTATTCAAAGTAAAAATTGCAATACAAAAATAAAAATTAAATTTATTTTCAGCACTTCTCGATTATTGCAAACGCATGACATAAGACTCTTTGATAGTCAAATTGAAATTATAAAGATTAAACACATTTTCTTTACTCATTGTAAAAAAGCTTGCATAGCATTTGAATTATCAGTGTTTTAAGTATGATTACGTTTTGTTTTCCTTCTTCAGTCATTACATGCTTTTATATTACTTCAGTTGAGGTAATTAATGACATCGTTAGATTAATTCCAAATTTTGTATAAGGTGCGGGTGCTCGTGTCAGGTAATTTTCATATGCCCTTGATATATGATTTTTTTAAACTGGGCGATCAATCATTGTTAGTTATTAAAAGTAGTATGTATTTTACAGTATTACTACTCAATGTTTGAGAAATAAACTGATAAAAAGTAATAATATTTCAATTTCAGTTTTACTTCGGACGTTAAAAAGATCATATTCATGATCCATCGCGAGTTCTTATTATGCAATGTTTCTAGATATTACAATGAGAATACTGTATATTGTAATGTAAGAAGATTGAACGTTTTATTTACAATTCTACAATAATATTTTAGATTTTTAAAATAAAATTATTAAAGCTATTAATACTAGTAAGAAAAATTATATAATTATTTTTATTTTATTTTGTAAAACTTAAACTTTCAAGTAACTATTGTATAGAGAAGAATAGGGTATTATTAAATTAAATTATAAAATTATTTTACTTTAGATATTAAATAGTTTGAAATTGTAAGTGTAAAAGCAAATAAGTAGAGTAAAATCAACGGTGAGTCATGCGAATTTTACTCTAACGTTGATTAGAAAAATATACTATAGTGAAAAGTACAATGTAAGAGAACGTATTAGTATCATTCTTATTACTTTTTTATGTGAACTATTTATATTCGATCTTTAAAATAGAAATAAACATTTATATAATATTAAAACACTTACATATCGATCATTTTTTAAATAGCTTTAAAATAAAATAAAGAATGTAACAATTAAAAATATGTAATAATTGCAGAGGGTACAGAAGCTTTATTAGGACATACTTTTCGCACTTAGGTAAATAATTGTTTTTCACCCTATTAACTACTAGTTTAGAATATTCCATTTTATCATAGATGTTTTTGATCTTTCCTCGAAAGGATTTTACTTTTGATGTATTTATAAAAATTGAAAATAATTACGAAAAAATAATAAATAAAAGTTATAATACATATATAGCATAAAGGTTCTTCGTACATAATTAACATTACAATTGTTTATTGTACAAAGTTCATGAATTATTCGTAATGAATATAGATCGAAAAAACAGAAGGTCGAAGAGGTACTCTTGCGCATACATATCCTTTGCGTGCGCACGCGCACATCGTATACAAGCATGCTACATACGACATTAAAAATCCCAACGGAGCAGTGTATAAAAACACATGTATGGGTAGCCTCAGAAGCAGGTACACCAGTGTAAAGACCTAGTGTGCCAACTTGTAGTCGTCGACACGCAATCATTTTTTAGTATTAGTAAAATTTAGTAGAAAGTAGGGGCCTATATGTGTTCAAATGTGTACTCAGTTAAGAGAGAAACAGAGAGAGAAGGAGACAGACAGTAAGTGAGAAGGTAGACTCGATATCATTGCCAAGTGTGAGCGTGAGTGAGACAAATTCAGAAAGAAAGAGATAGAGTTATATAGGCAGCCGGCATTTGCTGGTTGGTGTTCGAACGCCGGCAGTTTGGAGTTCGTGTTGCCAAGCGCTCGAGGGGCCGCTGCCAGTGCCAAGGCAGCGGGAGCCTTGTTTCTCTCTCTCTCTCTCTCTCTCTCTCTCTCTCTCTCTCTCTCTCTCTCTCTCTCTTTCTATCTATCTATATATCTATCCATTCTTGCGTTTTCTTTCGTGCGACTTATAACACTGTATAATCCACTGGTTGTTTTTCCTCGATAAAGAGCTTGCACCAGGAAACTTTATATGTCGCCACTTTCAAGGTTAAAAAAGTTATGGAAAGAAAGAGATAGAGTGAGAGAAAGAAAGAGAATGAACCACGTTTCCACGGAGAGGGAGGAATCGCTGACCGAGGGACGCCCGGCTTTTTCGCAACTGCGCGCCACCAGCGAATAAGGCGATTGGTGGCTAAAGTGTCGGCGGCTCCTCTCCGCCACTTACGTGCAGCCGCGCGCACACACGCACGCACGCGCGCTTCTCGAAAGATGTAGCAGCACATATGCGAGAGAGAAAGGAGGATGGTCAGACAGTCGCGAAAGCCCCGGAGATTGTCGTTGCCGTCATCGACGAGCGGAACGGATTCAAGTGGATCCATTGTAAGGAGAACGATATGGTCACACTAGCAGTTTGCTCTAAAATGCCTTACGGATCACGGATCGCCGATCAGAGGTAACAATTATCTTGCGTATTCCGAATTTTCCTTTGTTTCCGCTGCTTTTCTGAAAGGGGCACCGGTAACAAAACAATCTTTTTAACGCACTCTGACGTTGTTTTATCGTTTCTCGTCCAGTTTTTTTACTGCGTTAGTTCGACAGGAAAAAGATTTTTACGAGTTGCCGAATTTTCTATGTTTAATAATTATGAGGCGAACTGCTCATTGTTGGTCTTATACGTCACGTGTGGTGTTGCCTTGAATAATTATAGATGATTATATGCAGTAAAATTTTATTTTAAAGAACTTTGTTTAAAAAAACTAATGATTATCGGTTTATTAAATATACGATTAATAGTTATTCTATTCGTTAACCAAATAAACCCACTTTATTTATTCGCCTTTTTAACAGATATAATAATTGTCATGTAGGTTTACTTACCCAAATTCAAATATTTAAAATTTTGTATAAGCTAACTAGTAGTTCTAGGAGTAAAAATTACAATTGACATAAAATATAAATATAAATTTAAATTTACCGTATGCGATTGTATTACATTTTGATAAACGTCAAAGCTATAAAATTACAGATTATAAATTATGCTTTACAACAAAAACAATAATTTACTAATCAAAAATATTCGTCTAGTCTATTTATTTATTTACGTATGTTAAATAACAATAAATTATATGTCTCATCAATTCAACGAATAACTTTGCGCTAATTGTTTCAATTGCTGCAGATTAAAATTTTCTAATGGGTATAAAATCTTTTTCAAGGTAACTATAACTGTATTACAATATTAACTATAGTATAAAGCAATGAAATATTTCAATATATTTTTAATAAAATTCCTATTGTCCTTCGTATTGCTTTTATTTCATTGTGTGGAAATAAATTTTGTTTGACTATTTTTGTCGTACCAACGAATGTAGAAAATTACTTAGGTAGTAAAGACAAGATACTTTAGAATATCGTTAGAATTCGATGCTTGACTTTTGAAAAAAGAATCGAAAATGGCCGCGAGGCTTGACTCGCAATCGTCCCCCAAGGTTTCATTTTCGAAAGCGATCGGATGTTCCCTTTCGCTCTTCTGGATGAGGGTGGGGCATGTGAAGCCATCGGACACCAGGAAGGAATATAATTCATTACTACTGTCAAATGTGTATTTTCATTAGATGTATTTTTTGACTGTACTTAATATCATAGTTGCAAACAATTGTTGGTGGTCAAATTTAAATAAATAGAAGTAAATCCTTTACAGATCTCATTTTAAGATAAAAAAATGAGTTCAGTATTTGTAACTTCAAATTATATGTACAAACTATTTCATTGAGAAATGAACATTAATATTTCTATTTTTTATTTTTTAAACAAAAAACGTTCCATTAGCTTGTAAATCTAATTGAAGGTATTAGTAAGGTAACCATGTGCCTAGCTACAATTTAATTGTGACTTTAGCTCTACGCTTGTCTTCATTTTTCAAACATAGAATGATTTAAAATAATGACATTTATAATTTAAGATAATTTCTCTGGATAATTGAATTTCAAATGAAGGTTGTTAATAGTGTCTTCGTACGTTTTAAGCTTTAGCCGAATAATTATTAAATAATAACTGAATATGCCGAGTACGACCACACGGTGTTTAGTAATCTGAACATGAATAATTACGAACAGTATCATAATGAAAGTCCGATAATAATAACAATAATAATAATAATACATACATCTGTAAGTTGTGTTCATTTTTCGATGAAGCTTAATCTCGAGCAAAATATAGTCACAGAAAGACTCGTGTTCCAATAAGTTAGTCGCCGCTGCTTTTTGGTTATATCGCGTCTGACCTTGGCTTGTATGTCGCATTCTTTCTATCGAAAATGCGGCAGGCGGTGCGCACCCGATAAGAATCGACACCACCAAATTACAAATCGTTTGCTTTGTGTGCATGTTTGTGTTTCCTTGTTCGCCGCTTGTTGTGTATACCTGGTCAATTCTACTAAGCTCTTCTTTTTTCGATTGTTTATTAAGAATAGAGGTTTTCTTTTCCTTATTTTTTATTTATGTACTTGTAGTTGGGTTATATATCATCTGTACAAGTCGCTAATTACATATTTTACAATATTTACTCAATTTCATTTATTCACAAAATATGATAGTCTTGTTATAGGTATTTTCACATTTTATTCGTATATATAAAAATAAAAATATCAGTACATTTCAAATTTCATCAAAAGTTACCGGTTATAAATTTATTTAAAGTTTTGTGGAACTATCCACATTTAATAATGTTTTTAAATAGTAAATCCTGATATTGTCTGATTGTTTTTATTTTCTTAGCATTTGGATATATTTAAATAACAAAATACATTTATATTCAGTTTTTTAATAAACAAGTTTAAATTTTTTTTTGTATGTGCTAATTTCATATTAGAAAATATGAATATTTATTACATTTTTATCTTTTGTGATAGTAATTCAGTAACAGCTTTTTCTTAAAGAATTATATGTATATATAGATCTATATATTTAACGAATTTCGCAGTTAAAAATTTATTTTCTCTTTTCGTTCTTTTTGTAGTACAACATTGTCCTGTGAATATCAATACAAAGTTATGCTGTATTATATCTATAAGTATTTATAATATAGTGTAGTACAAATCAATTCATTAAGAAAAAGTTTTAATAATATATATAATGAAATATCTTTTTAATTGATGAAAAATAAAAATTTTATAAATTGTTTAAATTTACAAAATTTGATTTTAAATTTGAATTATTGTTATGTGTTTGATTAGATTATAATAGCTATTGACATAAAGTTTTGTTACTATTGACTTCATTTCATACTGAATTATTACTTCCTCTATTTTCAGAAAGCATGTGTGAATTCCTAAAATTTCTTGCAGTTTTCTATTCGGCAAATCATAATCTAGTTATGATATAGCACAAGTACTTGCGAAAACTATTTTAAATGATCTCAATCAAACCTACATTATTTTATATTTAGTATTATATGGAGTAATCAATATGACAATTCTATATGTTTACTACAAATTGTAAGATAACAAAATTTTATAAAATATATGTTATAAGATCTTTGCTGATTTACAAAATGTTTTTTAATAAAAACACGAGGAGTTTTTGATTTTAGATTTAAGATTAATGGGTTGATAATAATAGTATTTTATCTCTAAACTAAAATATTGTTCTTATTTACTAAAACATTTAAAAGTACTTCACAAATTGTTTGGTATCTATAGATGACGCTGCTTATTATATAGATTTAAATTATTTATAGTTAAATAATTGGTTTTTAAAATTATTTTAGAATATTGTTAGTAAATGCTTAAAATTAATTTATTATTTTCAATGTGAAAATTTTAATAATTTATTCCATTGAAATTCTTATAATTGTTAATATCTTTAAAAATATATATCATTAATTACTCTGGTTGAATATAAAAATTACGAAGTTTTGATTAAAATATTTTCTTAGAAATTCAATTATGTTGATATTACTTAACTAAATTCTATATTTTTTCATTAAAAGTAGCAAATAGTTTATTATTAATTTAAAGCTAAAATAAATAAATTTGTTTTCACTAATACAAAATTACTTTTAGGACCTGAAATAATTAATAAGTATGAACATATGTAAGATCAGTAAAGTATAAATTGAAACTATTATTTTTTTTATTTTCTCGTCGCCTGATACTTTGACGTGTGGTGCTTATAAAAATAAATGTAGATACCTAAGAAAAAGCTCTGATATCCGCCTTCGTCCCAATTCATGAGCGACGTGATTTTTTCCTGGGGCTAACTCAGCACAATGTCGATTAACTTGACTTGGAAACCGGTTGACCTTGAAACCAGCTGACTCCATCGAAAGAGACGACGCGTATGCGATTACGCAATTGCGCGCAATATGGCGCGTATAATGACAAAAAAGAATGAGAGTATCTTGAAAACATTTTGGTGCGTACATGAAATAAAAAGGGAAAGATATAGTTGATGAAAAAAATATCAGATTTATGTGAAAGTGTTGGTTCAAAATTATTATATTAATGAAGAATTATTTAAATAGTGGCTAATAATTTCGAAGGTAACCAATTCTTTCTTTAGTTTTAGGCTTATTTAACAAATTGTCATTTCTAGCAGTGCACTTTACAATGGTGGCTATAATTATGAATTTTCCTACAGGTGTATAACAGAAAAATAAACTATAATTAGAGATATTGGGTTTTACCAATTGCGTAACTTATTTAAAATGAGATAATTGTGTTAGTCGACATGGAAAAGTAGAAATATTATACAGATAATAAAAAATTATATTTTTTCTTTCAAATTTTTTTAACGAAATCGTGTAATTTATCAGTCTTGTGTTTTAAAAAATTTGTTTTCGAAAAAAAGATTAATTTTTAACTACATTTTATAATTTGTTAAACATGGTATGAACAATCATAAATACTTTAAATTTAGAAGAAATTTCTATAATACAGTAATAGTTATTTTTTGTTTTTCTGCTTCGTTAACTTACATAGTTGAATCGGAAAGTAGTTAAAAGATGTTCACGAAAATAAACCGAATTGAAAATGTATAAAGCATTCGATTCAATTACATGAAAAATGATTGTAATCATTTTCATCATAATTATAATTAATCATAACATGTAAGTGTATTTTTCGTATGAAATTATTCTTTCATGTTCTTTTGATGTTTTAAGTTGACCGATAAATGGTTGATTAATGATAGAGGAAATAAGAAAGTTATTAAAAAAAAACAAATAAATTTAATAGTTAATTTAATGTTAAATTTAATGTTTAATGTTTAATTTAGTTTACTAAAATGCTTCTAATATGTTCATTAAAGATTATTATTATTGTGCCAATTATTATTATTGTTACAGTTTCATCTCACATAAATATCGTGTTCGTTTTAATGTGATCACATTGTCTGTCTCTTAGAAAATACTTAGTTTTTTAATGTGATCCTAAAAATTTTCAATTTATTATAAAATTAGTTGAAACAATATATTTCATAATATAATTACTTAATATGACAATTTTCATACTGGAACCATTTTCTTCTACATTTTTGCATTCTTAACATTATTTTTATTTGATTAGTATACATTTGTATGACAATAATTCGTAATAAAGATTACAAGATTTTAATTAATAGTATTGATTAAGCTAAATTTATTTTAAATAATTATTAAAATAAAAATTCTACTAGTTTATTATTTTCACTTTACTATTATGAACTTATACAGCTAATAGAGTTGTTTTTTTTTTAAAGAAAAATTAACTATACTGTATGATTAACATAAATTATGCAATAAAGATATGTAGAAATAAAAATTAAAATGAAGTTGTAATATAGAATATTATAACGTTCAAATTATAAAATGTTTATTAATTGAAAAATAGTATTTTCGTATATTTGTAAGTTATATACAGTATGAAAATATATGATAAGAATAGTTTGGTAAATTAAAAGATATATATTTTATATATTGGTATACGCTGTAATTTTATTCTCATTTTAACATAATATACTTAACATATATTGGGTAATGAACATTTGATATTAATTTTAACCTTAATACCTTTAAAAAGGCTTAATAGCAACGAGGAAAGATATTCAATCTACAAAAAAATTTTAATTAATATTAAATAATATTAATACAATAGAACAACGAGTCAATTAACCATACCGACATGACAATTATATTGTGGTTTTAACGATATTTTGGTTGTGTTCATCTTAGAATGATTATGCATATATAAAGTATAAAACCATTTGTATTATTTTAAAATTACATTCTTATATTTTCTCAAGTCTAATGCTTAACGAAGTTATTGATAAAAATCAATTTCACGGAATTTTGTTAGACACGAATTAAGCAATATATCTTGTAAGCTATCTTTTAATAACTATATTATCTATAACAGCTGTTTGATAAATGTACAAAGTAAAAATAATATATTTGTAGTGCTTTAAATAGATTACTTTTAGTTACCATTATTCGCTTTGAAATATTGATAAAGTATGATTAAATAAAGATAAAAAGTTGGTTAATGGTTTAACATTCTTTATTGCAAAGTACAGTACTGCAAACATTATTTAGATTGAATAAATATATGTTTTATGTAGAATTCAATTATTTTCTATTGTCTTTAAGATTATAAAAATAATGTTCTTGTTGAATTATTTAGACTATAACTGTAAAACTATTAGAAAAGTGTATTAAATAGTAATAAACGATAAAAGATTAAATCGTGCGTGGTTAATAAAATTCTCAAATAGTGCACAAATATAACACGTGCTTATTTAATTTCAAATTATTGTTATTATTAATTCACAGAGAAAATAAGTAAAATATTAGTCATATAATAAAAAATTACTTCAATACAATCATTTTTAATTAAAATTCTATATAAAATTTTATCAATTAAAAAATGAAAACTATTAAAAACTATTAAGTTTGGTTGTGAATTAATTTTAATAAGTCTAGTGTCATTTTGGTCAAACTAAAATTTATTTATACATATTGTCTTACATATCATGATCATAGACATTTTACGTATTAACCATGCATAAAGATATATATATATATATATATGTATATTATAGTGTTTTTACTTTTGAAGTTTATTAGAACTCAAAATTGAAATATAAATATTTAACAATATTATATGGTATAACTAGAAACGTGTAACTTGACAATCAAAACATTATCAAAGATATGTGAGATGATATGATAAATACTTTTAAGTCATCTATCGTTTATAAATTTGTGCTAGAAAAGTGAACGGTTTATTTCATGCAAAGTTTAAAAAAATACACATTAAAAATATTTAGTTTACAATATATAGTCTAAATCAATTTCATTTTCCGCTACTCAATTATTTTTATATTATATTAATCATTTTAAAAAAGGTAAATACAAACGTAATTGTGTTATATCATGAAAAATTCTAACTTATTAACAATGCAGTAAAAATTGTTTTTGACAACTAAAAAAATAAGATCTGCGACAGCAATGAGGTAACGGTTAATGTCATAATTTTTTCAAAGTCTTATAGTTAAATTTTTATTAATAATTTTAAAAAACATGATCGTTGTTGATGAATTAGTATAACTTTATTAATTTAATATTGTTATTTATTTATAAGACAAACTTTTATTCGTTTCTTGTATATAACAATTGTTACTGTAACATTAGTTTAATTATTTAATTAAAAAAAATTTGCATAACTGATCTACTCCTTTAATTAATCCACTATTTAGCAATTTTTAATTATGTGGTAAATATCTTTAAAATTTATAAAGTTATATTATAGTGTAATCTGCTTTGAATTTAATAGTTAATTCTGATTTAAAAAATAGTAAAGCAGGAAAGTAGATATTAATTAATTACAATTCATTAATTGCGCTTATACAATGGGCGCATAATGCAATACAATAAGAGATGGAAAGATCGACACATATTTATCCAATTTCATTCGCTCTTTATCGAAGGTTAAGGATTTCGAGGTCTCGTGTGGCGTGCGTTAGCGTATGCGTGTTGAAAAATGTCGTCTGCAGCAAAATCAATGCCCAGCTTTTCTTCTCTCAGGGGCATTCTAATAACTCCTTTAATGCCAGGACAGGGAAAGTCAGCGAAAGGAGGAGGTAAATTCACAGTTATTAGTAAGAGAAATACAAGAGTAAGAAAAATGGAATTACCTGAAACACTTTTTGTAGCCCGGATGTTATTCGGCAGATAGTGAGAGGACTCAGGTGTGGTTGCGCCAGTCGACATATTTATTGACAGTGTTGCTTTCGTCAATAATCTACATCACCGTCAATGATCTGTTCATAAGTTCGTTCATCTCGTACGTGTAAGTGGAGCTTGAATTCTTTAATATGCGTATGTTTTGGCGTTAAGCATATGGAAGTTGTAATGAAACGAGTGCAGTGCTGCAAATGGATCGATGACAAGAGCTATGGAAAGGTCAATGTTAAAAATACGAGTTTACGTTTTCTAGATTTTAAAGTATATGAACGAGAAATTATTTTTATATCTAAGTTCATCTATACTTCGTTAAATAGATAGAAAGATTGAAAATGACTTGCTACAATCTAATTTGCATCATACAATATATATTTTTCTGAGTATTGATTTTGGAAGCGGGGCATGTGTTATGACACAACGATTCTAAGTTTTTCCGATTACTAAAAAGATACATTATAAGGCGAACCATCTTTTTATTCTACACATATATTTCTATTTAAAATTTGATGTTTATTAATTTCATAATGATATTGAAGTCAATAAATCTATTTAATTGTATCCAAATAAATGATAAAATTAAAAACTTCAATTTCTTAAATATTTATAATTGAAATTGGTTAAAACTTACATACCTATATTAAGCTTCAAACCCCATTATATAATTATTTTACCAAAACTTGAATAAAATCGTTTCTATTTATATTATAAGCCTTATTGATATTACAAGTTTAATATTTAATTCAGATACTTAACTGTAAACACTATGAATCGAAAATGGTATTTGTATTTTTATTGCTTAAAGTTGAGTTACTATTTGGAAGATATGACCTTATTGATTTTAAAAGAAAAATAATTTAATGTTCATAGTAAAATTTATCAAACATTATATGTAAGGGAGAGAAAAGTGTGTACTAAAATAAGATCTATTAATACCGATAAATTACATGATATGTGAAATAGGTTAGGAAAAACTACTTTAACCAACCAAAATAAAGAGTTATTTACGCTAACAATAGAAAGTTAGTAATCAATAAATAGAAATAATAATAATAGTAATATGAAGGAAACAAAGCTTCTAGAAAATCAATCGATGAAACATGATCTATCCATTGCTTTTCATGAAAGCGTTCGCTACATTCGATTTTGAATGTCTGTATACGGATTCCGTGTAAGAGCCCTTTTATTAAAGTAAAAAAGTAAACACGTCACTATACTCATAAATTATTTATATCAAACAACAATACATACATTACGCGTACGTGAATTACTTCACGCATTAGTCCCACACTTATAAATACTATACATATCTATAATGAAAAAATAACGTAAGTTCTAAAATTAGAATGAAAAAACATTCATCTATGATGGTACCAAATTCATTCTGTACAAGTGTTTCTATATATGCTTGTCAGTTCGAAAGCAATAAAAGAACAAGTTCATATTTTGTACTTTTAATCATTCTCTTTGAGTTCATTCATCTTATAACCGGTGAAGATCAAGAAACAAGAGACAGAATCGACATTTGCCTTAACAGAGTATTTTTTTACTTACGAAAGCACAAGCTATAAGTATTTCTGCATTTTAAAAATGATTGAATCGATTAGTTTTTTGGGTCTCATATGTGGTTTAATTAAAATGATGCTTTTTAATAAGTTTTAACAAATATGACTTGTTGGACAGCATACACCAATCACAAAAAACACAGGAAGTGATTGGCCAAGGGTTTTATGATGCCTTATTAAAAAGGATATTTTGTTCTTACAGAGTACAAATTATTATTTGTATTTCAATATATTGTATTTATAAAATATGTAGATTTACATATATGTAAATACTGTACGAATAATATAATTACTGTGTATATAGAATCTTTATAAAAAATATTAATAACATTAAAATATGATTAACTTAAGGTACATTTATAATGAAACATTTTCTATATTAGCACAGGAAATTTATATTAGTACAATTACGTTTTTGTGGAAGTATTTAATTTAAAATTATAAAATTCCATGTATAAAAATATTAATCATACATTTTAAGTTATATTTTGAAATAAAAAAGTTACATATAATTCATAGCGTTTTTATACATTTCATTCATATAAAGTACACGGCCGAACACGCTCCCGAAAACATGTGTTAATCAATATCCTTGAATTTCTATAGCACTTATCCCCTTCTCCATTTCTTTAGCTTTCTTTAGCCCACCATCTGTATTCGTTTTTCATTTTTCTGTCTTTCTCTTTCCTATATAAAGTATTTCTCTTAAATTTTATACGTTTATTATTGAATATAAGATTATACAATATTAAATGTCAAAAATAAGATTTTAGATTTTATAATTATAAAACCAAATGATATATATATATATGCATATTCAAATTTTTTATTTATAGGATTATCAGTTATAAAAACAACAAGTTATAATTTCATGTATAATAAATTTAAATATGCAATAAAACTGACAATAAAATTCATGTTCAGTATAAAATATATAAATAATACCATCATGCCTTTTTTATTTGGAATGTGTATTCAGCTTATTTCTCTTTCTAGAATAAAGATTCAGAGCTGGTTAAGATGGATCGAATATTGTATATAAGAATAAAAATAAATAATAAATAATAGAAAATTAATGAGTAATTACCCTTGAACGCAAGTAATCGATAATTATGATGTTTGTATTAGATATTTACAAATACAAGATTTTATTTGATATTAAAAAAAAATACTACGTGTTTAGAAATATTATAAACTTTATATTTTTGTTCATTCAATTTTTGTTATTTCTTTAAATTGTAAATGAAAATTTTACGAATATTTGAATATGTCTTAAAACGATTTTATGTATTTTGCACATATAGAAATTTAATAAATTATTATAAAATTATAAATATATGAAATTACTGTTATGAACAAAATTAATTTATTGTAGTTATCTGTATGGACAAACAATAAAAATATTTTTTTTAAGAATAAATACCATTATATATCGAAGCTGAATTTCATTACTATTTTAATGTGCTTTGTATATTCCATATTCTGTTAAAGCAACCTTAGTCTAAATCCAATTAATTATTGAGCTTATATTTTACTCATTACACTGTCTTGTTTCCGCAAGTTTGAACCTGCATCTTAAATTTATCTGAAGTATTATTTAAAATTCATAAAATATCTATATTTTATTTTATATAATTTTAAAATATTTAAAATTGAAATAAAATTGTATATGTAATATGATAGAAAATAATCCACTTAAATGTATAGGATTATTTTGATTTTGAAGTATTATGAAGTATTAAAAAAAGTGCTTTTAATACACTTCTTATTTTCATTTTGTTGAAATATTAGCTTATTTTGAATGGTTATATTACTGTTTTTAATAATTTTTATACAATTAAAAATATAAAATTATATAAAATTTATAATTTTTCTCATATATAAAATAATATACCGAAACAAATAGTTTGCAAATGAAATAACTGTATAAAATGAGTAACTTTTGTTCCATAAAACTTGATGTAGTAAATATTATGATTAAAATAGTATTATTTTCAAAAATAGTCTTGAAGTAAAAAAAATATACCCAACAAAATTTTTTTAAACAAATGTAGAAATTATTGTACTATTATAAAACTTGAATAATTCATATTGTCGGTATGACAAATTTGTTTCGATTAATATAACGGTCAACTTTTAACATATTTAAAAATAATTTTATAATCAACGTATATTTTTTTATGTTCTACTTATATAAAATTTGCAAATCGAATTGACTTTTATAAAATACAACGGTAAACAATTAATTATAATTAACCAACCAATTTGAAACTTGAATATTTGTTTAATAAAAATGAAAACATAATAAAGAATTTTACGATGAAATTATAGAATTCATATAATAAATTTATTAGTAACAGAGGTTGCTATTTTATAAGTAATTACGGTAAATTTGAAAGATTTTTAAATTTATAATTTTTTAAATAAATATATAATTTATTTCTATTTTTATAATTTTTTTACAGTATGCATATGTATCTTGTATCAAATATTAATTGTGAATTATACTTAAATCATTACATTATCGATTATATTCGACGTACTATTTTCTACTAATATATTAATATTATTTAATTATAAAATTCCATAGAAAATTAAAAATAAAAGTATTGAATATTAAAGATAAATATTTTTTAATTTTAACTCGAATCATATTTTTAATTCTAGTTAAAAAGCTAAATTACTTTTATTATACATGCAAAAGTATTACAGATTTTTTTTTAATTCAATTTGTCATTGTATTGATATGTAATTATCAAAATAAAGTATTTATGCAAAAAATATATACTCTTAATAAATGATGCACTAATGCATATCAAATATTAAAAATGATATTTTTAGCAAAGATTTAGTTTATTTTGATGTTTTCCATTGACTTACATTATGTTATTTATAGTCACCTATATCATAAGCATTTAAATGAACCAAATATAATTTTATCTATTATCTATTTATTTAAAATTGGTGAAATACAAATTAATTTCTTTTACTGAAATACTTGTAAAGTAATAATTTCTAACTCTTATCTGGTTTATGTTATTTGTGCATAAGTAAATGTTAATAATTATGCGGTAGCGCACAACTACATGGTAAGAGAAAAATCGATAAACGCAATGCAATACATGAAACTATATATAATTATAAGCGGAACCTTTATATTTTTTTATATAATGTAAATAATGATTAATACCACGTATATGACTTTAAATAAAAATTGATAGACCAAGGGATAGTAAATTTGTTTATATAAACTTTCATAAAATTACAATTCATATTTTATAATCTTAAAAATGTATACATTTAAGGTCTTAAAATTAAAAAGTTAATAGTGTTATGCTTTAAGTAAAGAATATTATATTTTATATAACGTTTGTAATTAAAAAACTTTAAAACATAATTTATGTATTATTTGGGCTAACCATCTAGTAGAAGCGTTTAACAAAATTATTAAATTATGTTTTTGTTCAATCATTTTAGTAATTTTGTTGATACGGTTAATCTAATAGTAACTTATATTTTTCTTGAACATTATAACATATAAGCATGACCTTGAATATATACAATTATTTTTTGAAAAGATTAATAATCTTTGAATCCGGTATTCACTTGGTCCCTTATTAATTAAAATGAATTATATCGATAAAATTACATCATAAAATATATTTACATTGAAAAGAAAATTTTTTTTAATTTTAACATAAATATTTTAACAAATGATTCTAATATTGCTGTTGTTAAATATATAAAAATTAATTTTTCTAAATATTACTTTGAGAAAAATGTCAAATAAGTAATTGATTTGTTAAATTTTAAGAATGCCTTTATTTCTTAGTTAATTTATTTATTTGTATAATTTGTCAAATATATTTTTTATTACAGTATCTACTTTTCAGGCAATTTTAATATTTTAATATCAAAATAATTTTTAAAATCGCTAGGAAATATAAAACCTGTTTCGTATTTTAACGATCATTATTTTTTTAATATTTGCTTTAAATAACATTAAGATAAATTGTATTTATCATATCGTAAAGAATGTTTTTAATCAGAATACATTTATATAATTAATATTATACATTCTAAATGAGTTTCTTATTTATTTATTAATTATTAAGAATATCATAGAAATATTATAAATTTAATTGGTAAAACAAATTATCAAATGTAAATTTACTATTGATGATATCTTAAGAGCAGAGACTTTATCAAATACAACAGTGTAAAAATAGATACATTAAATTTTATATAGTAATTTTAAAGCCACTTCCAACTGTATAGGAATATAACGATTAATACATGACTGCAAACCGAAGCATATTGATTAGTCGATAGGATTCGATGATGTCAAACTAGGTCCCACTGGGAAGCAAACATTGAATTACTTTTTTATTACTTTTATTATTAGTGACAATAGTGTTTACTTATTATTAACTGAATAATTTAAATGTTGTTTTACTTGTAAGAAATGTTTTTATTATCTTGAATAGGGGATTAATTATGGCAAAAGCGGTACTATACTTTTATTACGAATCATACATTTTTAATAGGTTTAGATATATTTTCTGGTAACCAATCATTTTCATTTAATATTAACTTTTAAATTTGTTTTGTAATTATATGAAAAAATTGATTAAAGCATTTAAAGATTTTTAATAATATTCCTAATATATAGCAAGCTGTAGTTGGTAAGTATTAAAAATTTTTTAATAAGTAAATAATTATTTTTTAATATTTACAATATCTTATTATCAATATCAATATAATTAATATCAATATCAATACAATAATTATCAATACAGATCTATCTGTATTTTAAGAAAGTTTTATTAAGAAATGAAGTAAATTTTACGAATTTTAATTTTTTACTCACATTTGGTTTTATATTAATTCGGAAACACGGGCCTGTATTAATCAATTAAAACATTAACATATGTTAATAAGTCGTAGTGCCGATATATTTTAAACTACATGTAAAGAGTATAAAATATCAAAGCAATAATATATACACAATGAGATTAACCTATTCGTAC
The DNA here is from genome assembly GCF_000503995.2 of Ceratosolen solmsi marchali. Classification (NCBI taxonomy): domain Eukaryota; kingdom Metazoa; phylum Arthropoda; class Insecta; order Hymenoptera; family Agaonidae; genus Ceratosolen; species Ceratosolen solmsi. The sequence continues at coordinate 643,192 of NW_011948413.1, forward strand.
ACGCAGTATTTTCATTTAGCTCATGCAAAACTTCCAAACAATGAATCATAATGCCATAAATAAGCACTTATAGTATAGAATCATACAATTTTTAGGTAGATTTCTAAATAATTCACTTCACAATCGAATATTAATATCTTCGCACAGTTGGAAGAAAAAATTAACAACCTTATACATTATACATTATTATCATTATACCCTTTACAATTTTTTTATTTTATAAGTTTAAATTAGATTCTAAATTTGCGTTATGCCTTATTTGTTACAGTAATTCGATTGCATTGTGAGTCCGAGTCCTTTAAGATGGATCTCATCTTAGATATCAACAGCTGGCTTTATCCTTTAGAATTAGGTGAGTGTCACTTAATTTTTTACTTTATATTTATATATAATTTTAATGTCTTTGAAATTGATAAATATTATCTTTATTAATAGATAAACATATTTTTTGCTTAAACACAAATTTCCGAAAAACAAAACATTCTTTTACATACTCTATCAATCATAGGTTGCTGGTTAAATTATGCTGTATAATAGCAATATGTAAACTGTAATTTTTTATAAGAATACTTTTAATGAATGTATTAGCAAATACATTTAGTGTTTACTTATTAGTTAATATTTAATCTACTAAGAGCTTTTTGAATTCTATCTATTAAGTGATTATTACTTGATCGATCATCACCTATCGAGATACACCCTTTGTTTTTGACTTAAAATATTTTTTACTTCGTCTATAGTATGTAATAAACAATCATTGCTATGATACTCCTTCTGTTAACTTCCTTATTTTACTTGAAATTAATGTAAAGATAATAAAAATAAATTATAATTAAATACATAAGATAATTCTATAATAAAAATTTTAGATTACTTTATTGGAAATACTTTCTTGTATGATATGTAAGAAATTGATAATTATAAAATATAAAGCATAAATCATAAAAATTTAAATTATTAAAATTGTATTATTCAATTTGTTTCAAATATTTGTTTCAATTTTCAATTTCTTATTCTCATTATACTATAATTTATTTTTTTTATATTTATGTTAATTAATTTATTCATTCGATTTATATTCAATTATTTAAGAAATATAGATTTCTATAATAAATACAATTGGACAGCTAGTATATTTGAAGTTGATTATATAGTATTGCAGTTACCATTTTTTAGAGGAAAGATTCATACAACTCCAAATTTAAGTTTTTGTGCAAGTCATTCTTTGATAAATAATGAAAAATAAAATAGTCAACAATAACCAATAATTTTTTCAATTCATGGCTTGGTCAAATGTTTATAGAATCAACACGTGTGTACAGAAGTATCGTAATTCAGAATTGATAAATATAAATTATTCATAGTACATTCATAATCACCATGTAAATATTATCAGTTACAGCCGATACTAACTAAATAAAATATTGATTTTGTTGATAAAATATTTAATCATTTGATCATAAGAAAATTCTTTTATATAACGCACTATTTTAAGAGTACCGAGTTTTCGTTTTTTGCTAAAATCATTATAATCGTTTATGAAAATATATTCTATAATTACCGGTTTATAAGTATTTTATACTTGAAACATTTTTGCTAATAGAAACACAGGTATCCATCTTCATTAATTAAAAAGTACTAGTGAAATAAACTTTAATAAACTTGTTTCTTTAAAAGAAAGTAAATACATTATTGTGAAAATTTAAAACTAAATTCAAAGTTAGATGTTTAATTTAAACAAATACTTTGTTTAATTGTATTTTTGTATACATGTAATGTAATATGCATATATAATTTATAATACTGTAATTTAAAATTCCATAAAATCTATTTTCAATAGTTTAACTTCTCAATACTTTATATTTATTAATTAAAATTTGTTTATTTAATGCAGATAATTAATGTTTTATACAAATTTTATTGTAAGTATTAAATTACTTATTATTTTTTTAAATATAAATTTGGATTGTGCAATTTTTATATTTTAGTATATTTTAATAAATTTTAATATTAAACATAACAGAATTCTTTATTTAAATATAATACACAGAGTAAATTAAAAAATATCTTTTTCATTTATTAACGTTTAAATATTGAATACTTAATATTATAAAATATTGAATGTATTTAAAATGAATTCATAAGATTTAATTAGGTTCTAATCTAAAAATACAGAAATCATTAAATTATATTTAAATAAAATTCATTTTTATACAAATGTTTATTAAGTTTTCAATATTGTGATTTAAAATATACTTAGTAAATCAATAAAAATCATAACATACTGAAATGTATTAGAGAAATGCGTAAGACAAAATATTTTTTGTCTTATAATACCACCATTTTTTCTTTTTTGTTTCATACGCATAGTTCGTATAATTTTATTTTTAAAATAAATCAGAAATAAGTTACTACTTAATTTACATATTAAATAAATATTTATTTTATACCAAATCTTTATATTAATATAAATATACTTTATTAATTTTAATTCGACGAATGAAAAATGAATTATTAAACTATGTCCCTTAAATTAAGTTTAAATGTGTTATTTTTCGTCTAAAATATTAAATCTGATTTTTATTTATAATATTAAGTTGCCTATTAGTGGTATTTAATAATAATTAAAACAAATATTATTGATATTTTTTAAGAAATAAAATACTTTTTCTACTGAGTTATTAAAAATGATAAGAAATTTCATTAATGTTATGACTTATATCAATGTAAAAGGGAAATGTAATAGGATATAATTATTATATATTGAGAAAAAAAATCTATTTTATATTAAAACAATTATTTTTTTAATTGTAAAATGTGACAAAATACATTTACAAAGTATATGTATAATTTTTCATAAGCATTTTTAGAAAAATACTTTATATTTAATATTTAAATCGTAAAAATGTTAACATTAATGTTAAATTTATTTGACTTCTGTTTTTCTATGAAGAAAATATTTAAATAGTATGTGTTATTATAGTTTATATAACTAAAATATAAATTTGTATTTTTTAAAAATATTTATTAAAATATAAAAATGTATTTTACAAATATTGAAGAAAATGAAATATATTTATTATAATGTTCCGTCTGTCTATCTGCCTGCTAATAATTGTATATATCTAAGCTATGATAAACATTGTGTATATTAATAACATAAGAACATTTTTAATAAAAAATTGTATAAACAATACATAGTAATACTATTATTATATAATTGTAGCCAGCAAATAAATTTTGTATACGTAATAAATTATTTAAAATCAATACTTAATTCAGCTGGTATTCGCAGATTAGTGTAATTTCATTATTAAAATTAATGGATTCTATATTTAATGTGTATTACTGACTATTTACTATTAAAAGCTTTTTATAATGTATTATAAATACCGTATTATTAGAAAAATTATGTTGAAGCAAGTATTTATAATAAAAATTTCTTTCTTATAATAGTAGAAATCTTACAATAGTATAGAAATATTTTAATTTATAAAATTAAATTGGTAACTTCTAAATTTTAATTCTTTCAGCATAAGCCGAATTAATAAACTAATAATCTGAATCTATTTAAAAAATGACTTATAATAACCAAAATTCTCTTGATTTCTATTAGTAAATTTCTAGCTGCTTAATTTTATCTTGATTTTAATTTCTTTTAATAACTTTTGTCTAATTTGATATTGCTAAGTATTTTCTCTACTATTAACATATTTGTACACTCGCGCAATTTGTGTAAAACTTACTCCCTATAAATAAACCTTCTTTGTTGATTCCTTGAAATAACTTTGATTAATAAGTTTGATTTATTCTCCTCTGTAAATATGCATCCATATGGATACATTTGTAAGATAATGCATATACATTAATAATTATATTTAGTATATTGATAAAACAAAATAAAAGATTAAAATTAAAAATTTTAAATTTCAATGTCGATATATCATCCCGATTTAATATAAAAAATATTCCATGCTGATATTGTTGTTTATATATAATTTGATTTAGACGTAAACGAAGTTTTCAAATAAAGTATGAAATGTTCAATATATTTTGAATTTTAACAGAAATTAAACCATGTGGAAAAAAAATAAAAAATTTTCTTATACAATTTAGTTATATAAGAGTAAAAAAGTTAATTATAGTTTTTAAATTTAGTAAATTAAAATCCAATATGTAAAGTGATAAAAAATGCATTGCATAAAAATTTTAACATTCGATTTTTATGATAATTTTAATTTTAATTTCAATCCGTGAAATCTAATATTATATTAATACAGATTAGATTTGATTTTTAATATAATTTATTAGTCATATATTATTTAATAATAAGAATTTAGTAATAGTTAGTGAATTATTCGTTAATTCATCATTATAATCAAACTTTTTTATTTATATAAAATTATTGTGAATATATTCGATTGAATGAGTAAATATAAATAAAAGATTTGCAATAAAATACATAGATTAATGATTTACGGATTAATGATTATCAATACTTTTTACAAATATATTTTTAAAGTATTTTATTATATATATTTTATTACAATTCAATATGAAAAAAGATGAAATCTATAAAAATAAATTAAAAATTATACATATACGAAAACAAATATGAACTATAAAATTGTTTGCTCTTTTATAAATGTTTTGTAAGACCACTTTAATTAACTATAGAAAATTAATATATTTAATACTGCTAATATGAAATATTTCAAATTTATAAATAACGGAATTTTATGTAATTTTATTCTTGAAATGTTATTGTTCTTTTGTATATTATACTATTATTAATTTTTATAATTAATTACTAATTATTAATTTGCATTATACAATACTTTTGTAATGTAACAAATCCAGATAATTTGATAATTGCCGCACTTAATTATTGACGAAACGTGTTAAGCAAATAATTTTTCATTTTGGATAAATTTATGTTTACATATTCATACACTTATGTTAAGGGATTTATCCGCCTTACTTTATACATATATAATTTGAGTTCACGATATTTTCTTGCTCAGATAAGCATCGAGTCCGCGTGGAATTGGATAGCTACAACTATATTTTCTCTTTCTAATCTTGCGCGGTGGTATTGACGCGCGTACCAGGCTAGGGAGAAAGAGAGACATTGGACGACGAAGGTAGTATTGCGCGGGATGATGCAATGAGTGTGGAGCTACTTACTTCCTTTCCACCAATAACCCCGCCTTTCTTCGCTCGTTCACGAAGACACCCCCTCTCCCAACTTCTAGATCTTCTGTGCTTCTCAGGCAGTTCGCAAATTCCTTTATCAAGTTCAATTCCAAGGTCAGGGTGCTGCTGCAATGGATGAGCGAAACCGTTGACGTCGCCACCTCCTATGCGGTGTTGCTATGATATTGTCACAAAACTCAGCCGAACCTCGATTCTTTTCAACCTTATTTGTTCTTGTAGGTGGTGGTCACTTTTCCGCTGGTAACAGAAACCCTCATAGAACGATAAAGGTTCTTTTAAGAGCTGAATCTGTCACCTTCATTGAAATGATATCCCATTTCTCGTCACCCATGGTTTTTCAGTAACTGCTGACTATTACTTTTCAATATTTTTGTCGGTCGTCCTCCTAAATCACCAGGTTAAACAGCAAGGTATGAAAAAATATCAAGAAAGGGAAATATGTGCGATAGTTTGGATAAGACGGCGATGAGTTCCGAACTCAAGAAAATTGATACTAATAGAACACCAAATTAAGTTGCAATTTGAAATTAAGCGACGCTCTTTCGGTGATAAAATGCTGATTCTTTTAGCCTAACTGAAATGAATACTTCAAGTACCAATATTGTGAAAAGTACGGAGGAATGTCAAATGTTTGTATTCTTTTTATAATTCAGGATATGTATTACAAGGACGGAAGTATTATTGACGTAGACACTTGCATTCCAATATTTCATAGAATATCAAAAATATAGAATACCCCGTACCATCGGAAAGCATGTATTTTTTAAAGAATAATATGGATTTCATGGTAAGCATTTAGTTTTAAGCTGATAAACTGGATATACTGAAAATTTGCTCATTTACTTAACAATGATATTGAGTTCTATTTCCCAACAGAATATTTTTTAAAACATTTACAAGCATATATATGGCATATTCTTTATCATCGTAATCTTATCAAATTTAATAGATATGTCAGATACAAAAATTACAATAGATAAGATTAAAGTTTTAACTTTCATTGAATAAAGATACTTCTTGTTAAGTAAGCTATTATAATATGTATTTTGTAATACTAGTTAATATAAAAAATAAAGATTTATACAGCTTAATGTTAAGCTTAATTACTTAATGTTTTCTTTGAATATTCTAAATAAATATTATATATCTATGTTGATGTACTATTTTTCAATATAACAAATATAATCTAGAACCTTTAAATGCTCTTGAATACAACATATTGAAAGCTCTTAATTTATCATGCATGAATTTTAAAAACACAATATAATACCGTATTGTATTATATATATATATTATTATAGTTATTTTATAATTGAATTGAATGAATAGTTGTTCATTATTAGACTTTTTGAGCCTTACAAGTTGCGTGACTATTTTCTTTATATTAATTTAAAAATCTATTAACTAATTATAAATTAATCATAAAATCATCATCCTTTACTTACATACATACTCTAATACATCCTTTCATTAGTACTGTTTTTATACCTCAAAAAAATGTAGTTTTTAATAGAAAAAATTTATAATTTTTAATAGAATTTAATTTTATTAACAATTATTTTAAAAAATCGTTTGTAAGAGCTGTTTTTACTGTTTATATGAAATACTTAATTCAATTGCTATATTCAACATTTGTTTTTATTAAAGATTCTATAAAATATATTCTATATCTATAGAAAAATACAAATGTTAATTAGTTATATATTGCTAACATTATTGCTAATTATACAATCATTAATTGATGGCATTTATTTATGTCTAAATCCTAGTTGTAGCAGTAATAAAATATTTGTTGAGGTTTTAGTAAACAGTGACCAAAATGAAAAAAATATTTTATATTAATATAATACCATATATTAAGCAATAATTAATATTCATTCAAACAATGTTCTATATTAAATTATTCCTAAATTTAATAATAAAATTTAACATCATAATTTTTTATCCAATTTCAATATTGAAATTAGAATTTTATGTAATAAAAAAAATTGAACGTTATTCGAGTACGTTAAAAAATGGATGCCTATACTTGGTAAATTAAAATTAGAAATAAATATAATGTATGTATTTAGCGTTCGGTTACTGTATTGCAGGTGATAAATTTCGCTTAGTGCTTGCAACAACATTACGTGAGGACGGATACCCCGATGGCGGCGATTGGAACGCTGCTGAAATGGAGGGTGGTTCTAGGGCGAATTCTTTCGAATATGTGATGTCTGGTAAAGTCTACCGAATAGAGGGAGACGAGGCCAACAACGAACCTAGCAGCCGATTGTAAGTACATAACGTACACTTTTTTCTTTGTTTTATTTTTAAATCTTTATTAGTTATTTTTATAAATGAAACTTATTATATTGATTATTGTAATTATTAATATCAGAAATTTTTTTATTAAAGTATAGGATATATATACGACTTAGCTATAATTGACGATTTATTAACACGATTAATGTTACTAATTGGCTTATTATATATTTTTATACTTTATATTTTATATTTGTATAGCAATAAAATTTAAAAATAGTATTCTAATACAATAAATACAAATATAAGAGAAAGTAACAGTTAATAATTATTTTAATTTATTTATACAGCAATTGATTTACAAATTACAATATCCATAAATTCGGTATAATTGATAATTAAACAAGAAAGTATGGAAATCATTGTGTATTTTCGCTTGATCATTCGATTACATGAAAAACATTATTACAACTATTGAGTTTAATCTAAAAAATTTAAAGCTGTATTTAGAAAAATAGTTATTTAATTTATTGTTTTTGGAAAATTAAATATATATACCATAGTATCTTTTAAAGAATAATACAGTAAAGATATATAATTTATTAATAAAATAATACTCATTTAGATTAATCGAACAGTTATTGGAATTTTTTACAATGACTTATTAATATTTTATTCAATGTATTATTCAAATAGCAATTTTTATTGTATAACATGATTTTGTTAATATATTTAAAATAAAATATTTCACTGTTCGTTATTAATTAATTCACTCTTAGTAAATATTCTATCTAAAATTGAGATTTTAAACAGTAGTAACAATTCAATCGATGATTAGATAAAATTGGTTAAAAAATTTGTTAAACAGTGGTTTTTGTTGGTTGATTTCATATCTGCAAATAATAAATATATAAATGTAGAGATCGAATCGATAAATTTTATATAATCATTATTCAGTAATAGTATTTTTCACTTCAGCTCCAGGTATACAAATCATTGGATATTTCTTTTATTCATTAGTTTGTGGAATTTCATTTTTGCAACATCATATCATGACATTAAATAGTTTGTGTTGTATCAGATAATATTATTTATAGTAACATTTATAGATGCCGAAAATAAGAAATTATTTTAACATGGGATGAAGAAATACAGCCAATAAGTTTTATTTCCAACGTATAACTTATTTATTAAAGAACTAAAATTCAGTGTATATTTTGTTTTTCGCGTGATTGAAAATCAAAATTGACACAACACTTAAAAAATATAAGTCTTAATAAATGTAAATTGATCAAATTAAATTTCAATAATTTCCTTATGTTAAGCTTATTAATTTTATAAGAAAAACTATTTTTAATTGTTTTTAAAAGAAGAAAATTGTATATGTTCATAAATTAACGTTACAAATCGTTTATTTCCGATGATCTAAGCTCATTAAACTGCGTCATAGTAAGCAAATTTTCTAAAAAATCCAAATCCTTCGAACAGAAAAAAAAAATTTAGCCAGACATTTTTCAAAGCGGAAAAGTAATTATCCGTTATTTGAGCGGTTAGTATCAACGATATACCAACGAATCCACTACTATTGAATCAAGCCTTATCGAACTAAATTAAGTTAGATATTAATTAAGAATGATTTAACTTTTTGGACAAAGGAAAGCCTCAAATTTCTTTTCTCCAGTTTCCTGACGTTACCACTAGTTCTTAAAAAGTTCGATGTCGAACAGATATACAGATCATCACCAAAAGTCCTGAAGTATGACGATGTGCCTCATTCCTTTGTGATACAGATAAAATGTAGAAATTATGGGAAACTCTCTTCTCGAATCCAACTATAATCGATTTTCATTCAATAATAAAATTATAAAGATTGATAAAAAAATATTACTCAAAATTGGAATTGCTCCTGGTGGTTTAGCAGACTGAATTTTTTGTAAATATCTTTTATTTCGTGCTTTTTCCCGTCTTTGTTAGTTGATTTTCTTTTTTTCTTTCATTAATATTAACGAATAAATATTTTCTACAGTTGTATTTCAATGTTCTATATTCTAAAGGTGTTTTTTCCATTGTCCTTAGGTATCATTTTTTAAATGGGTTCTATATAAAAGTGGTCTTTACGTTGAAATAATTCCCTCATAAATAGAAATTTTTTAATGATAACTCTCCAAAATAAATCAAATATCAAACATGTTATTCAATTTCTTTATTTTTTAAGATTACCTTTTTATATTACTAATATACTAATAAAAATTATTCAAAAAGTATTATAAATTTTATACCAAAAAAAAAATGTATAATTTATCGATTGATTATTTTAACGGTATATAATATTCCTATATTGTCTTTTATTTTAGTTTGAAGTTAATATAAAAATTGCGATCTTATACTCGACCAAATTTTTTTAAATTACGGCTAAATGTCAAAAGGCAAAATATTGAATATCTACCTAACTGAACACGGATGAGGTAATATGATAAATTTCTAATGTTTATGTACATATTTGCTTTTTTTATATATCTTCGAAAATTGAATAAAATTTATTAAAAAAAATTATAGAATTAGGCAATTATTAATAATAATTTTACAAGAATTATGTAAAAGTATATAACTAATTAACTTTGTAATTTATACTTGATATATCTATTTAAATGACACATCGGAAAGAGCACATAATATATATTATATAATAATATAAAAAATTTTAAATGTTTGTTTAAATTGATATTTATTTTATTATTAAGAGAAAATTAGATTTTATGTCACTATAATTTTTGCCAGTTTTTTCGAGATATATTCAATCTAAATTCCATTATAACGAATCAAGGCAATTTAAATAAATATTAAAAACTAATATTATGAATATTTCATAAAAATTCATGTAAAAAAAGACAAAGTATTTCCTAAAATTTGAAGTTGCTTGTAGAGTCTAGTACTGAGAAAATACCTGTTTGTATCGTCGAATAATTTCATATATACAAAATTATGACTGATTATTTTTTATTAGAGAATACGATTGTTAAACGATGATTCATTGACGATTCTTTCTCAATTATTATTTTATTTATAGAAAGTTATAATGTGTTTCCAACATTATTCGTGGTATGTATTTCCGTTTTTGTTTTTTAAAAATACAAACTATAATAACAAGAATTACGTAATATATTATTATTATTGTTTGATATTGATATATTAATAGATGTATAATCAATATTAAAATTTATTTAGTGTTTATATAAATTTTAAATTAAAACCAGTGTATTTTTACTAATGGTTTTCAAGAAAGTTGTAGACATATAAATGTTTGCTAAATATAGAAAAACTATTGATGAAAAATTGTAATATTATAAAAATACGAAGTCAGCTATAAAGTTTAATCAATATATCTAAAAGTTTTATATTGAATTTGTAAACCTTTAAAATATATATTGTTTTATTTTTTTTAACATTATTTGTTTAACATATTAATTTTTTTGATAATACCAAAAGCACAGATTGGGACATACGTGGTATGCCTAAAATGTATGTAATATTTTTATAGGGTATGTTTTTTAAGTTTTTTTGAAGAAAATTAAAAGAAACTAAAATAAGCACGTTTAGGACTTTCCTCTTTTTTCTACTCCTTTTTTTTTAGTCGATGGAGTCTTGTCAAACAAATATGACAACTCTAACAATAGTAATGGTTAAGACATTGGAAAACACGACACGTCCAATAGCCAGATCGAGATTAGAATTTGCGTGCCACATGAAACGCCATTTATTAGTGATCAGTTTTTCGTTTAACTAAAGTTAATGTGATAGTCATTGTATTTTACACTTATAAAAATAATGTTTGCTTTTTGGCCCAAGGGAAAATAATAACCACAATCTAGCAAAAGAATTTTCCAAGTCCTGAAAAATCATACATAAATGTGAACTATTATTTCAAATGTTGCATATAACACGACATAAAATATTTGCCTTTAATGACAATAAGTATACCACTGATTATAGGGATGCTTATAATATATGAATATACAGACCAAATGCAACGCTAATGCGTACAAAATGTTGCGATGTATTATTAAAAAACTGATTCATGATTGAAGAGTATTGAATTTAAATAAACTATTGTTAATTTGATAGTAATTTGATAGATACCGTTTAGAAAAATAGAATTGTTTCAAAATCCGTAAGGTACCTACGTACATGTTGAAACTATATATAAATATTAAATAATGAAAATAATGAATATAGTTTTATGTTCAAAGAAAAGAAATTTTTAAATACATCTAAATTATGAATTTAAATAAAGTACTTTTTTACTATATTACAATAAAATAATAATATAAGTTTTTATTTATAGTTTACTATGTACAATCGGAACTGTATTCGAAATTTTGAATTCTGGTTACTTTATGGAATTTGTTATAATTAAGAAATCGTTATAATGTAAAAATGAAAACACACGCTTAGCATATATAATATAGTTAATATTTGGGTAATAATGTAACTAAGGTCGTTTTTAAAATAACTAAATATTTTTTTATTTTATTTAAATCTTTTATTTAAACGTATTGATAAAACAATAACAAATTTTAATATATGTTTCGGTTTCTACCTATATTGGGAGTTTCAATAAATATTTTAGACATTTAAAATTTAAAATAATTAATAAATTCATTTCTTATCACTAAATTTATTGAAGTGCAAAATTATACTCTTTATTGTTAAAAGTATATATTTTCTAGAATAATTAATATCCATATATTTTATTTAAAATGAATATCTTTATATTGCCATAATTTTTTTATTTGACAGAATGAATATGCTCTTGAGTAAAACAATAAAATATGTATTTCTATAAAATTAAGATATTCGAAAACTCTTTCTTGACACTGGCTATTTTTCATAATTTTCTACGAATCATCCATTAAAAGCTAATATTTTATTCGATTAAATTTATATTATATCGATTAATTACATTGTTTTTATATTAGTAAATCATTTATTATAGGAAAGCAACATTTCAAATATTTTAAACAATAAAATTATGTTGGAAAGGAAGAAAAGCGGAATATTTCTTATTAAATTAAGTTAAGATTAATGAAAATATTTAAAACTTTGGACAATTTTGAATAAGCAATAATAAAAATAAACGTTTAGACAAGAGATCATTCGTCTTATTAATCTTACTTATTTAATAATTGCAAGCATTTATATTTACGCATGAAAGAAAAAACATCAGTCACACGCCGAAGGTCGAAACTGTTTAATCATCCCCTTTAGACATTGGAGACAAAGAATATTGAGTATATATATAACGTAGTATGTTTACCTAATTGTTCGAAAAAAACTGAAAATTCTTGTCAATTATGTTGTAAAAAAAATACAAATAGTGAATTCGCGATTTTAATTACGTCTGAAATTCTCTCGGCGCGTCATCCATGGTTCAGTGAAAAAGAAAGTTAAAAATGGAACAGCGGAAAATCAGTCCAAGTGAGAACGATAGAGAGAGACTCCATCCTGTTTATATATAGTGTCGGTTTTATATTGTCGGGGGATTGAAGAGGGGAGGGATAAAGAATGAGGGAGAATAGCAAAAGAGAAAGACGAAATGATTGTAGCACGTGCGAGCGTGTAGTTCGACCTTGAAGGCCTGGCCGGCCTTCTGTCCTTTAAGCTCCATCGATCGATGAGCGGCACGCGCACACATGAGAATGAATAGCGGTACGTTCACGGCGCCGTCACTATGCCGAGATTCGCACTCGCGCTTTCATTCCCGCTGTTTATCCGATTTTACCCGTAACCCTTGATCATGCCACGGAAATTCAAATAAAAGCTCTCTCTCTCTCTCTCTCTCTCTCTCTCTCTCTCTCTCTCTCTCTCTTTTCTATCTTTCCACCCACTGGTTAGCTAGCTATCTCTCTGTCAATATTATGAGCACTTGTGCTTACGTGGTTTCAGCTATCAAGTACGAATGCGATAACGTTAGGTAATTGTCGCTTGTATCTAAAGCATAACTGGAAGAATATTTTGAGGAATGAGATACGAGACAAAATACCTTTTTAGCAAAGAATTAGAAATTTTATGGAGGTCAAACAAGTACTGCACAACTGGAGATAAAGTTTTGGGTTCGATAATATTGTGTTTTTGCAATGATTTGAAAAAGGTACAAGATATTAGAGGTGTTGATTCATCTAAACTCTTAGCTATATCGAAGACTACTCTTAAAGTACTCGTCCCTTGATATCGCTTGTAATTATCGTAGTACTTTAAGTAAGAAACTAGGTGGCCGAAAATTAAGCTGTATTAGTTTACTTATTTTGCTTATAATAAATTTAATTTGTTAATGTATTATGTTAGCCAAATATACATATTGTTTTATTATAAATAAGACGTTTCATATTTTAATTATATATTAAGCATGTATTCGTATAATAAATGTTACGATGAATTTTCATATTAATTTGTGCAGAATTAAGATTTTGTGTAGTTTAAAAAAAAACAATTAAATTTTGAAAAATATTTTTATTCATTATAAAAGAACAGATTATGTAAAAAAAATCTTACTGTGCATAAGATAAACAAGAACTATAAGTACAATTATTTTTACATCGTTTATATTATCAAATTTTTATATTTTTATATTTCTATGTTATTAATTAAATTATTTAATACGTTTTATTTCTTTATCTTTGTTCCACTTTCTGGCACAAAATATAGTATTTCAAGTTGCTTCTATAATGAAGTGTGTGTCTAATAAGATAATTATTATGTAGTAGCTATTTATAATCTTAAAATAATTCAATAATGTTTATTAATCTATCGTATTTTCATTAAAAAGTTAAAATTATCATTATCTTATTCCAGGTAGTTGAATACTAATAAAATAATTCTATGTTTATATAACATACATTTATTATACGAAAAGAATGATTATCTAATTATACTAATAAATAAACAAATTAGTGCTCAACTAAAGTTATACATCTTAATTGAAAAGGATTGAACAGTGTTAAAAAAATTTTGAATAAAAATAGAAATATTTTTATCAAAATCTTACAATTGAATTGACCTCAGCGAAATTGAAATTAAATCGCAATGATGAACTTATAAATCATGTAATATCGTGCAACAGCGTGTTGTTAAATGCGCGCGGTTCGTTATGAATTGCACTTAAGGAGAATTATAATAAGAAATGTAAGAAAATTTAATACTAACAAGCTAAAATCTATTCTTACTATGATTATAAGCAGTGAAGTAAATAATTATGAAAAACATGGGACTCGAAATTTTTTTTTCTTTTTTTTTCAAGGTATGGAAGCGAAAGCTCTATGCAGTCCCGAGGACCACGGAAGGTAAAGAGAGAAAATCATGGAACGATATAGGAAACCCTTTCATAGAAACTGGTAAAGTGAAACCGAGGGGGAAACAGATGTGGGATGCACTGCGTGTGTCGGGAATCTACAATAGCGATCCTTGTCGGTAAGAGCGAGAAAAGTCACGGTGATGCGAGAGTGGGATAGTGCACGCTAGTGCGAATACCAAGGCCGAGTAGGGCCGAGACAGGGAAGATGTGATGGGGAGGAGACAATATGCTTACTGCATCAATGACAAATGGGGATCGCCCTTGGTGAACAGGGAGCCACTCTGCGTTCACTCGATTGATAAAGAAGCGCGTGAACACAGCTGGTGGTATCTCAGTTTCCTGGGGGCGCTGGCAACAAATTACCAAATCGACGATTCTTTGTCCTTGCTGCGAGTGGACTGAAGTATCTAGCGTGTTAGAAAATATTGCATAGGGATGCTTATTGAAATCATATTATGCTCCATTATGGTTTAGCGCAAAACAAAACAATTTTAACCAAACCGATTGTTTCCAAATACTTGACCACATTTTTTACTTATTTTTTCGAATTTATAAATTCTTTGGACGTTGAATCTATGTATCTATGCATCTATGTTGAAGCCAGATTTAGTTGAAGAAAATTAATATGAAGAGTATCGGTTACCAAATTTAAGGTTGTAAAATACTCATGTATGCAAAACAAACTATAATATGAGAATGTTATGGTTAACCTGTAATTGATAAAAGCTTTAGATAAAATTGATCTTAATTTAGTTTAACTCCCGGATTTAACATCGCAGTTACAGAGACCTTGATTCTTCAAATACGATTTTTTTACACAGATGATACGATTTCGTTTCAGATTAGTATGAATTGATTTGATGATATATTCAATAAATTAAAAGACACCAATGATGCGAAATAACAAAAAGAGTGTGCTTAATTATTGCTCTTAGTTATTTGCAATACTAATACATGTTTCGTCACAGTAACATATGCAGCAGTACATTTGGAATAATAAATTCATATTTTTTATGTATATTTAAATAACGCTATAAAATAGGTAGTAAATAAATAGTTATTTTCGTTTGTTATACGTAATAATGTCGATGCGTAATAATTATGCATACTAGTTTCTTTCTAAGATTAATAGATGGCATTAAAGAATACTTTACATTAATACCAGTAAAGCATTTTATAAATAAATATTGAAGGTATAGATTAAAAATATTTTAAAAATAGAAAAGTAAAATTGCGATTGCTAAGACTAACTACATTTGTTAAATGTAATAATAATTTGCAATTTCTAATTTGAAAAATTGAAAATTATTGCATTTAAAAATGAATGAATATGTATATATTTTATAATAACTTTTGATTATTAAATTTATATTTCTTTATATATACACACATACATATACATAAATAATAACAAATATATAATTAAAATAGGTGAAAAAATATTAATGGAACGTGCTATCCTTAATTATGCCAATTAGATATCAAAAAATTCTAATTTTATTTTTTTTATAATTTGAAAAATTTTATTTAAACAGAATAAAACGGTAGATGTATTAAAAGTATTATTAAAAAGATTAATTTTAATTATTAAGAAGATTGCATGTGCTTCAGTAACTTTTAAACATAAGATTTTAATGTAATGTAAATTATGCTTAAGAAGATGAGAATGTTGTTTTATAAAATTTTTTTATATACTTCAAATTACATTAAATAATTACATTAAAGATTCTTCTATTATGCGTAGAATGCAGAATTATTGACCTAAAAATTTATACAATTTGATCTTCATAATATTATACATTGAATAGCGATCATAATTATGTTTACGTTAAATATTTGCACCTAATTGGTTAAACTTAGTATAAGCAAATATACAGAATGAAATACTTTTTGTTTTGTTTATTTAAGCATGAGAAGAAAATGCTATTACTACTGAAGTATTTACTTAAAATGATCGAAGAAAACTATGTTATGTTCTAATCTGTTTTCTATTGTTTGCAATAAATAAGGTGTTAAATCGCAAAAAATATTACTGAAAGTTTATCTTGAGTTTGTTATGTTTTTAAAAACATATTAAGTAAAGTCCACTCGTTTAAAAAATGGAATACGTATTGATTTTATGTTTTGTATCTGTAAAATAACGAGTACATACATAGTATTAATAAAAATGACTAATTCAAAGAATCTCGATATTTAAAACACGAATCAATTAGTTATTGTAAAATCACTTATTAATACAATTAATATATTTGTGCTGTTAACTTAATATTGACGCAGATGTAATTAACATAAATCAAGCTATGCGAGATAATGCATGAAAATTGCCCGTCCTCTTTTAATACAATTGCAATTCTGTCTATTGTAACTCGAATGACGTTTCTCTTTCTAATTTTTTCTATAGCTAGCAAATAGCGAAAAATAATAAAAGGATAAGTAACGAAATAAAAAATGACTGCAATCTTTTTTTAGTTAAAAATATATGAATACTGTAAAATTTGTTGGACATAAAAATCTAAAATATTTTACAGGTCACTTCTATTTGTTATTTTATTTAATTTTAAGTAAGATGCTTTAAAAAGTCACGAATATTTCTATAATAATACAAAAGTATGAAAAATGATCACCAACGCACGCCATTCGAATGCACAATAATTACAACTAGATAACTGCGTATTTTCATATTCTTCTCTGAATTATTATTATTATTCCCTTTTATTTTGTATTATACTAATTTTATTATAAATCATTAATTCATAAAACAATCATTGTCAGTACGATATTTTTATTATTATTCAAAAAATATTTAATATGTCTATTTTTGAAATCTTATATATATATATATATATATTTATTTATTTATTTATTTAAATATAAATTCAAAAAATTTTATTTGGAAAAATATTTTTCAAAAATGTAACTATAATTAAAATTTATAATATATTGAATGTTATCTGAATAAAATATGAAACTAATGAAGCAATTTTACTTGAATATGCTATTTTGAGCTATCAAATAAAATTCCGTTTTAATTAAAGATTCTATTTTTACACTGAGTTAAATATCAAAAACAAATCGTTTCCAATTTCTTCTTATTTTTTAAGTTCGGATGTTATATTTTAATTCGTGACAATGTAATAAATACAAAAGTTTCTTTGAATAATTTTCGTATATTCATTTTATTATAAATAAACCATTTTTTTACATGTTAATTAATACAACTCATAAGTCGTAAAGTTGAATAGCGTGAAGAAGGCAAGTAATTGAAGTAAGTAATTGAATTTGTTCCTTTTTATTCTATTATCATTTTGTCAACATTTATTGAATAATACGCACTAAATAATCTGTATGAATGGGGTGTAAATATATCTGATATGAAAATTAAAGCAGTTTCCTTGATGGATCCAGAATATAGAAAATCGAAAGTAGGAGAAGACACGTGACATATGGAACATGAATTATTGATCAAGTTTCTCGTCGTCGTCCAGACGCCATCGGGTATATACTCTTGAGTTAATTTTGGCGTTTGAAAGAAATAGAAATTAAGATTACTGATAGTATGTATGTAGTTTTGTTGTCATCGAAAAAGTTGTTATATGTGATTTAAAGGTGAAGAAGAAATAAAAAAATAACACAGTTATTGTTTATATATGCATAATGTAAATAGCATTATGGTTCTATTTCCAATAGTTTATAAAATATATTTAACTATAATCATTGATTAAAATTTATAAGATCTCTCCAAAATTGCTTTAATAAAATTCTTAATAAAAATATATTTCTTGATTAATGAAATCTTAATTAAGATAATTAAATACGTTTAATTTTTCATTATCAATATGCAATTAAATTTGATTTGTTATTAATATTATATACTAAAAGTATTATGTACTCAAAGTAAAAAAAATACTATATTGAATAATTACAAGCTATAGTAAGTTTGTACCAAACAAAAATAAAACTTGGTATAAATTAATATTTTTTCTAAAATAAATCTTAAAGATGTTTTAAATAATATCTTTATTATTAATTAATATATTTGATATAGGAAATTTTAAATAAAAGCTAATTGAGTTATTAAATAAATATCAAATGTAGTCATTAATATTTGTTAGATCAACATTTTCAGTAATAAAATATTAATATTTATTAAATATAAAAATAATATAATAATATAATAATAATATAAAAATAATTTTTCAACTTCAAAAGATACTAATCAAAATTGAAAATAGTAAAAATTAAATTATCCTTGTAATATTGCTTTAACAATTTTTTGAGAAGCTAAGATCCAAAATTTCCTATTATCCATTGTGTATGACAAGTGAGCATTTCATCGACAGTTGATAAAATGGATTTCCTTTCACGGGTGGTATTAGGTCATTTGTCAGTTGTCAAAATCAGCTGATATTTACGCTGATCACTCTGTTAATCCGAAGTGATTTTAAAAGGACACTAAACATAAGTCTGATTATAATTTACATTTATTTCGTTTGTTTTTTACATTACCAAACAACAAATAAAAATGTTCATATTAAATACCTTACAGATATTTGTGGTACAATAGAACAAAGGTTTGATAATAATATATATAATAACTAGACAAATAATAATATACGTAAAATTGTGTTTAGCTAGAATTTAATTTCTTTTAACTATTATATTAATTATTTATAATAAATACAATTATATCATTTAAACTAGAAGTCCATTTTCGGAATATTTATTTTAAAAATTATAGCAACTGTTATTTCATTCTATTTAGTTATATTTTTAGTCAAATTTGTACATGTTTGTATTAATATTGGAAAATCGATTTACATTGGATAAAAATATCCATTTGGGATTACAACTAAAATCGCCGTCTAAAAGCACCTTTGTTCTTTCTACATGGAATTATCTTAATAGTTGATAAATAAGAATAAATGCTAAAAAAATTAATAAAATATTTAAGAGCTATTATTGATTAGACAATTTCATTTATTAATAATATTCATCAAAAGCATAAATATTTTACTATTAATTAACGAAGTTTTTATTTAAATTCAAAATATAACTTAAATTACTTTAAGTTATATTAAAATAAATTTTTATTAACATAAATGTGAAAATTAGGGAAGTACAATTAGTAAATATATTAGTAAGAAATCACATAACATAGTTTGAGTTGAGCCAATTAGCTTAATTAATATTAATTAAATATGGCATATTAAAAAAAAAACAGCTATAAGAAAACATATATAGTAAAATATGTATGATAAGTAATTTGTTCCGTTATATAGGAGATTTTCGATACTTTGTCTCTAGATCTCTAAGCATCATTTCTTTAAATCATTAAAAAAAGAATATTCTAAAAATATAACGATGTATCGTACTATTTTTTTTAATGTTTGCGGATCATTTTAAACGAGTTATTGATTTTCGTAAATGTTTTTCCAACATCTAACAGCATCAGTTAGATTTAAATAATTTTGTGACGCAGAAAAACCAGTTGCCAAAACAAAATGGCTGCGACACTGATTATGTAAAAGTGTATTTGGATGCTGGGTAGCAAATTGCAATATGCATTTTTGGCAGCTGACGGTGAAAATAGGCACTGCTCAAGTGTTCTAGAACACGTTTTCTTCACGCCTTTCCTACCTTTCAAAGTTTCTTCGTTTTACTTAGCAGCCTCGGCTGGTGGTCTATTATTAACCGTCGCACACTTTATCTCATTTTATGTACAGTTCGAGGTTCTTTTTTTGGATTATTAGGTTAACTTTCTATATGCTTATTAAAATTTTCAAAGAATAATTTCGTAATTCTGTAATATTTGTAAATGAATCGAAACAGATAAAAATCAGAAAAAATTGCATTAAAACTCCTATTACGCAATAAATAATTTATCAGCTTTAGAATAAGTTAATTAAAAATATTACACGTTTGATATAATGAAGGTTTTGTACATATATATTTTTAGAAACAATTATTATTCTCTCGTTTTATTTAAACATCTATCTTTTTCTCTCGCTCAAAATCAGTATTAAATGCAAGATGAATAATAAGTATAATTAGCACTTACTATAAATATTTTATAAAATCTATTAGTATCTGAAATTTTAAATAATTAAAATAAAATAAAATACATTGATTGTATGCATCAGCTGTCAAAAAGGTGACCTTATATGTACTTCCCCATTGGTGTTGCACATACAATAATTGCAGTGTATATGAGATAATATCCTGACCTGTGGGAAAATTAATTGTTTTGAACTATAAGGAATCCGTTTTATTTAATGAACGCTACAAATAGCACATAGAATGGAGAATTGCATTTCACTATTTGTTACTTATGGTACTTAATATATTATGATAGCGCTTATTGCAAGTAAATCATAAGCATAATTTATGCTTAGTCAAATTAAAAAATCCTAAATAAACTGTAGGCGCATTCATTTTAATGTAAACGTTTGTGAATTATTACCTGTTATTTAATTACACTCCTTGGACAATAAAGCGAGAGCAATCCTTGTAAATCGAGTTGATCGAATCAAGAGAATAAAAATGCATTATGATATGGATATGTTGGAGTAATGCAATTTTGACTAGTCTTCTACTTTGACGGGCATATATTATTGTTTCTAGCAGCTTAAAACACTGTCGAAGATGGAGAGAAGTCGACGAGGCGTACGCGCGCACTCTGACATAATAGTTCTCGTTATGCAATAGGCGTTATGGGCCGTTGGTGAAGGTGGACTTCCAACTTTTCTGCGATGGTCCGTTTCCGATATTCTCTATTGAGCTGGGTGCGGATTCTTGATAAAAGATACTCCCAGCTAGCAAATCTGTGTTATTAGCTATTATCTTAAAAGATCGGATAATTACAAGCGTTAAGCATGGCTTATTTATATCGGCTCAAGCTGCTTGGCATTCTTTAGTCCTTCCTACTTTGCTACGTTGAATTAAAGGTAATTTTAAATGAAGCTTATATCTATTGTATAAACGATTTTCTTTAAGAAAAATTTAAGCTTTTTTCAATTATAAAATTCGATATTATCAACGCTTGATCGCGTCATTTTAAAGTATAATTATATACAGTGCTTTAATTGAGACTTATATATTTTTGGTTTCTAATAATCAATTATGAAAAATTATATTGTAAGCAGTTATACAGATTCTTAATAAAATCTATCGATCTATTATTTGCATTAATATTCAATAAATTCATCGATAAAAAAGCAATTGTAAAAAGCGTTGTAAAAAGCAGTTGCTTTCAAATATAAGAGAGATTCAGTTATTGAGAAAATGGTTAAATATTTTTCGATGTTAATAAAATTAATGTGTGCCCATATAGACAATTTTACTTTTTCGACTTCATGTCAGTTCTGACACAGTAGTCTCACTAGTGATATTATTGAAAAAAGAAAAAAGAAATAATAGGGATACACCTCAGTCTCAGTATCTACACACGCAATTTTTTCTACCTTTATGCACGATATTATTCGAATATTTGCAGCATGGCTTCCGCAATTGATCACGTTGCAATTAATGTCGCTGTTTCTATAGAATTATACTATCATCTGATTATTCGTTAAACTATAATTAAAGTAGTAGATAAATGCTCCATATTAATAATTTATCTATATATTTAAATAAGATTACTATAATATTTAATTTTTCTTATTTTTATAACTCACCAATTAGAAAAAAGCGATTACGTATTATAATTATAATTATATTTATTATAATTATATTGGTCTAATTTAAGCTTGGACTAAATTTTAAATATAAGTTTAAGCTTTAATCAATAAGTACAAACAATTGGAAACATTTAAAATTTATTTGAGTAGATAGCTTTAATTAGATATCTATTTTTTTTAATAAACAATTATATCTTAAAATACCAAAGAAATTTTTAATAAACACACATAATTTTATTTACTGGGTACCTTACGATACAAAGGCAAGTGTAAACTAATATACTACAAAAGTAGAAAATGCTGCTTAATAAACATTAAAACAAAAGTCTGCATAAAAGTGTAACTTTAAATTTAAAAGTATAATAATGTGAAAAATATATGTGTATCTATTGTACGCTGATTTAAAGGTATTACAATTATAGAGTTGTGTATATTAATTGCGATACCTTTGAAACTCGCATAAATAAAGATTTAATTATCATTACTCTAAATAAATCAAATCTGTTTTAATAAATTTCACATAGCATATAAAATAAGCTTTTAAAAAACCAAGAGATGAGGTAACGGTAAATCATATTTTAGAAAATTCAAAGAATACATTAAATTAATTTCGTCAATAGATGTAAATATTACATAATATCATGGTGATTCAATTTGACGGTCTTGTTTAGCGTCACAGCTATTTAGCTCGTCAAATATTGCCAAGGAAAAACGCAAATTTTTTAACGATGAACGAAGAACATCGTCCTATGAAGTTGCCTTTGATCTGGTAAATCGATTCGTCGAAGCTGGCGCTGCCAGAAGTGATATCGCTCAATAATAACAAACTTCATTATTCATTCGTTCAAACTGTGGGAACGACAGGAGACGCTGGACACGCATGCAACTAACTCAGAGAAGGCATAAACGCATATATGAGAAATGACGTCAACGGTCACTAACAATCGTCTGTGTTGACCTTTGGCCTTAAGCATATTTGCGGTTTCCCGTTTGAGCACGCTATACCTGATCAGATTCAGATAATTTTTAGTTAAGAATTTCGGAAAGAGAGGAATTTATTTCTGTAACATTATTTTAACAATGCAAGGAAAATACCAGCAGATATTGAATAACCAACACTTTATCTCAATAAATTGATCGTGTTTATCCATACCGACGTGTCATTCTATTAAATAGATATAGCTCACATATAAATATACTTTTTATCAAAGATTAATTTAAACATTATAAATATGAAAATTCAATCGATAATATATTTGACTTTAATTACTAAAAAATTAATTAATTAGTTAAAATCATTACTAATTAAAAATCTAACTTAAAAATTAATACAAATATAAAATTTCAAAACGATGTATGTATGAAAGAACTAATGCTTCATTAAAATTAATGGTTTAAACGTATTAACATTTTGGAAATACTAAAAGCTGTTTGTAGGAATTAGGTAAGAAAAATCCAATCAACTACTATTGTGCATCAAGATAATTATCTTAAATCGTTTTGATTTCACTCTCTTCTCACTGCCTACAAAAAGGCTAGTATGGTTATAGAAACAAAAAAATTCACTAGTATATGAAAATATTCATATAAAAAAACAATTTGTCTTTTAAATTTATAATTAACGATATAGTTTATATTTATATTATTTAGATCATTTTAACAAATTTTTAAAAGCATCTCATATATTTATGTTTTATTTTTAAATTATTCATATACTATTCTTTAATTATATTTAAGTATATTTAAAATTTTTATATTTCTAGCTTTTTACGTTACGAATAAGTTTATGTACATTGACTTCTGAGACTTGACCATCATCGACTATCGTTAGACTATCGTTCTAATTGAATTAAATTCTTTAGATATAAATTAATTAGGTACTAATTGAAATACATGTTTGCTTTATATAGGTATATTTAAAGGTTAAATGTTTGTATAAAAATTGTGATTTTTCAGATAAATAAGAAAAATTAATTTTCAAAAAGATTAAGAATATCTTATTAATCATTCCATTATTATAATGTGTAAACGGTTGTATTTTTCAAGTGTTATTGGTATGATACGATACAATTATTTTGACAACTTAAATTATGCTCGGGAAAAACTAAGTGTTCATATGATAATACTACTTACATGCAAAGAAACTTACGAAATGCATTTAGATAAAAACTCGAGAAGATACTACTGTGTGTAGTTTATATATGTATCGTATTTATTATGATCTTATGACCCTTCAGCTCGACATCTGTGTTACGGACAAAGGGTTGAAAGGATGCTCACAGTACTCGCTTTTGTAGTTGCATTTTGTTTGACGTTGTTTCTAAGTTTTGCGTAAGTGAATGCATAGAGGTATAATCAAATACACATTGCTTCTTTTTTCAAGTATTGGATTTTTATGAGTCCATTATTACTACGAGGTACGCAATGGCAAATTAAATAAAAAGAGGCGAATTACAGTGGAATTTTTGGGTGTGCCTCTCCTGAATTAGTTTCTGAAAAATCGAGTATTTCCTGTTTGAATCATTTTCTCTATTAAATCTGTGCTTTTTCAATTGCTTTGCACAATTTTATTATTTCAAAAAGATTATTGAATGGATACCATTCAGCATCATAAATATTTTAATTATTGTTTCTTTCTCCAAATTCTAAAAATTTACCATTAAACAAATGTATTTTTTATTTTCTATTTTTGTTTGATTTTCAAATAAATTACCTTGTTAAATTATAAAATAGCTTGCAGTATAAAAGCATTTAAGAATTTTTCAAATTTCTTAACTGAAAATTTCTTTGCATAGAAAAAAGAAAAGTAGTTTTGTGAACTGTAAAAAATTTATTCCAATGTAAAATCATTTAACATATATAGTAAATGGAAAAATATTTAAATCCAAAACAACTATCTGCTGAAATCAGATAAAATGTTTAACAATATTTCATTTTTGCATACACTTATAAAAAGAGAAAATTTTCAATTGCAAATTCCTTATAAATGTTATTCTAAAGCATGCATAAATATTTAGTAGGTGGCTGAATAAATAATTTACTAAAAAATCGAGGTGGCTGCACTGTTAACGACGTTTAGCCAACTCTATCCATGTTATTGCCAAAGAAAAAACATGTTTACATTTTATTAATCAGATATGAAAAGAGAACACGATGTACGAGAGAAATAGAATATGTATACATAGACAACGATGCAGAAATCAATAAAGCGCGATAAATAACATAAATTTAACTCGTATACAATAGTTAGAGGAAAATGGAACACATTTATATGATAAATCTTACCATGTTTAGTTGTCTTAAGATTATTTTTATTTTTCATAAAAAGTAGATATTGTCAAAATCGAATTTTTCTTAAAATAGTAATTTCCTTGAACGAATCTTTCTTATTTTATTTATTGAACTAAAATATAATACATTTTTTAATATAATTAATGAATTTTGGTGTTTGGAAAAGTAGATTATGTAATTTTGTAATATAAAATTGTTAAAAAATTGATTATTCATATTTATGTTAAGATTTAGTTTATTAAAAATGTTCTTCAAATAGGTTATTTTATATATTTTCTTAATAATTATAAAATAATCTAGGTAATTATATTTTTATATACACTATATTAATTGTAAATAGTCTTTGTGATGCGCGTAATTAATTTAAATAATAATAAATAAAGTTTTTGAATATATTGAATAGCAACTCAATCCCCACCAAGTCTACACTTTCCGCATATATGCCAGTGTACCGTGTACATGCATCTGCGAGAGAGAATGAGTGAGAAAGAGGGACAGAGAGAGCGTGTGCGCGTGTGCACATTAGGTAACTTGTGAATTAGGTCATGGATTTTCCGTTCCTCTGGGGATAACATGAAATACGAAATGCACCATATATTTTTAATTGACACACAATTTTTTTACAGATGAAGCGTTTAATTTTAATTTTATTACATTAATTTGGTCTCCGGGGCTGCAGAAAATGATGCATTTTATTCTTCATTTTCCATCCTATTACCTTTGTCAACTGTCTCCTTCTCTCTCTCTCTCTCTCTCTCTCTCTCTCTCTCTCTCTCTCTCTCTCATACTTGCTTACTCTATTGAATTTCCATGAGCTTGCTTTATATCCCTAGTCTCTTATCGTTGATTTTGTCATGTTCATAGATCAGAAAATCTAGGATTCATGAAATATCTGTGAAAGCAGTTAAATTAATAGACATATGTAATCAAGGAAAAGTGTTTTTACAGTTAATATAATTGTAAAATTTTGCACTGAAGTAGAAAATTAAATTTCTATTTATATTCTAATTGGGCTATCTATAATTTATGATAAAATCATAGATTTCCTTGTTTGATTGTCGAATAGTTTTTATTAGTTCAAAATTTATGATGTGTTTATTAAACTTATTGTATTCCAATAAGATAATCTGAAATTGTAAGATTGTAAATTCTTTTTATAAAATTTATAAATTCGAATAGTTTAATGCCAATATTTTCTAAGTAATTAATTTCTAATACTTTATAAATTTATGAAAAATAATTGGACTCGATAATTTTTATCACTTCTTTTGTCTATAAATTACTTTTCTCCTCTTTTTCCTAAATGTAAATAAGCAATATTTTTACCATGCATGATATATATAATATAGATACTGACAGCGTGTTCAAGCAAAAAAACTGGAAGACATAAAAGTATGAGTGAAAACTATAAATGAAAAGTAAAGCTGTCCTTTCATTCTTACGCCCTTCCTGTTTTCATATTTATTAATGCACGTGACCTCCATTTGTGACGCGCTTCCCCCGACGGTGACACACTTTTTTCGTCTCCTCAGTCCCATTCAACCCTATTTCTCTCCACGTTTATACGCTCGTACGAGAAAATATGTGGACATACGATAAATGTACCTGCTGGCCTTTATCTATGTTCAAATTATGCATTGCTGTTCATATTTGTATGAAATACGAAGAGTGCCGATGCATGCTCACGCAATGTATGTGCTTACGTGCATTTCGTTCCAAATTTTGAAATTAAAAGGAGGAGACGAAGCCCTCACCTAATCCAAGGCTGCGCAGTCCCTCGCTTCATATACGCACTTCCCTGGCTCCAGAAGTGCATAGAATAATCAGGACTCTGCGAAAAGGTCAGGTCGACCTACGTTTGAAATTGGCACGTAACCTTCGCCTACTCCGGACACCTTTCTCTCTTTCAGGCACAATTTCTCTATCTCTACATTATTATCGCTTACTCACATATATATGCGCTTTTTGTTTCTTATGTTTTAAGAGCTCTTTATCTCTTCTTTTACTATTTGTGCTTTGTTATTTTATGATTGAATTAAACCCAGATGCCGCGGAAAATCAGAAAAAATTCTTGCTCTATATAAGCTGTGCTAGAAAATGATGCCCATTAATGCTCTTTGATTTTATATTCTAACCTTTGCTTATGATAATAATTGATTAATGACTTGAAAAAGTCTAATTGATTCTTTAAATTAGACGTAGATGACTCATAAAATTAGTGGCTTAAATTAAACTGAAATGTTTTTATTCAATTATCTTACTATTTGAAAAATTTATTTATTATCTAGTAAATCGCGAATAAAATAAAAATCAATTTCCACTATATTCTATGCAATTTTATTTAATTAAGTGTCCGTAATAAGCTATACCCGTTGATACATAATATTAAGATTTATACTATAAATGTTGCTAATTAAGTAATTTTTTAACTATTAAAAAATCAAATATGTTACAGCTTATCAATATAGATATTATGTGCATTAAAAATTCCCAGTTTAAAAGAAATGAATGTATATATTTTAATGATTTTGATAATGAATTTTGAAATAAAACTTAAATTTGTTACTTAAAGTACTTCTAGAAAAAAGATTCGGATCTAAAAAATTTTTGAAGATATAGAAATGTCTTTATACTCATTTATACACGTAAAAATCCCATTCTACAGGTTGAGTAACGAATTGAGAGACTCTTCGTTCTTCGTTGAGTTTTGAGACAAACCATTTGCAGTGATATGCACATTGTAGCTGACCTTACTGTAGCAACAGAGTAACTTCTATAGCAGTACCCTAAACTATTTATCTTTATTTATTCGCGTATTTTTAGTCAATTATTTGTACCAAGAAAGTAGGTTATTAGTGGAAGTTGATTTTTTGTTTCTCTGCAACATCTGATGTGCAGTAATAATTGTCAATGTTCTTCTGGAATTACCGATAAGATTATTTATATCGTGCCTTTTACTTAAATTAGACGTTCTTCTTAATTCCATAGATGGATACCAAAAATTATTCTTATGAAAATTTATAAGAATAAAAATACAGAACCGACTAGTTGGTTTGTCTGTACTTGTTTATATGTCAATTTAAGCGCTTGACAATGCATTTTTATTTTATTTTAATAATAAAATGTAACAATGTTAATATTTTAATCTGTTTACCAATAAAAGTAAAAGATCTTTTTATTCAAACTGTATATTAAATTTTTTTTCATTCTTTTATCTTTTTATTTGTTATAGACCGTAAAATTAATTATATCAGCTCAAAATATAATTTTAGTCAATTGAATTGATTCATATTAAATTCATACTTATTTTATTTGTTCATACTTTTGTGTTATTTTACTTATCTTTAGTACTGTAATAATTAGAATGTGATTATTTATTTATGCGATCTTAATATTATAATAATTTAGAGAATATGTTACTATATGTATTATATGTTATTATAAAATAGAGAATAGAGAAATATTCAACGTTTATTTCGAACGTGAATATTTGATTAGAACTATAGCTACTTTATTATAAAAATTAGAGATAAAATTAGATCAATTTTATGGATCAATATTAATTTTTTTTTTAACTAGCTAAAATAAAAAATTGAGTTTTATATATTAGTCCTTCCATTGAACAAAGTTTCGTATGCATATTACGTTCTTTGTATCTAGAGTAGTCGTATAGCAAACAAGAAAAAAATAGTCGATACTTAACTTTGGAATACGATTTGTCTAGCATGAAAAATTTCTTGGCCAAAACAAAAGATAAGTTAGAAGCTAGCTGAAAGAATGCAAGAAATTGTAAAGAAAAAGCATTGTTATAAACTTGGCCTAATTCAAACGGATAGGAAGAGAGCAAAGTTCAACTAAGGCCCATAAAAACGAAATGGTGTGACAAATCTTATACATATACATGAATACATCCTTTTAAGCACCCCTTGGGCTGTATCGAAAAAATAACATACAGGATGCATATTTTTTTTCTTGTCTTCGACTACCTTGAATGAGTAGGAGAATAGCATGGCAAAATATGATTAGAAGTTTATTCTTGCTTTTTCCTTTCGAATTCAACCCCTTCCACGAAATGAAATTTCGAATGGCGGTGACACAAGTGCACAAGAAAGATAGCGAATGAGGCTCGCGCTTACGTGGGCGTGAGTAGAAGCGTGGAAAGAGGGCCAAGGTAGGGGTGCCTTGCGCGCCACTGACGTCACTTGCATTACAGCCTCGGAGAGAGGGTGGGCCGCGAACGAAGTAGAATTTTCACGAGCATTACTTGACTTTCGGCGACAGTCGGCTTGCCGAGTGCCATTGGGGGTGAGGTCGCGAGCATCCCTCACATCGTACCTCCCACGCGCTTTCTTCCACCCCTTCATTATTAATCTTCGAAAGGGGCTAGAAGGAAGGGAACAGCAGAGGCTGTACAGGACTCGCGGGGGAAGCAGTCGAGTCCTGAAGACATGAGGGAGCGGACAGCCAAAACGAGTCTCGGTACCGAGTTGTTTACCATTGTTCAGAGATGCAAGAAAATAAAGATTTTTATTGCACTTGCTAACTATGGCGATACGAGACTAACGAAGGACGATTCCATCATTCCGAGCTTCATAATGCACGAATGGATAATTCAATGCGAATTAAATCAATTTTTCGAGGCGGTACGTAAATGAGCTTTTTAATTTTTCATAATTATTTACAATCTCTAAGATTTGTTTAAATAGATGATTACTTGTAGCATTTCAGATATTTTACAGAAATATTTTTAGTTATTTATTCAAAGATGATTTGCACTCTCACAATTTTCAAATATGTCTTATGCAAAAATATTTATTTCTTATATCATAAATTATTTTTAGTATAAATTTTTTGTATATTACTATATAACTATTTGAATATAATTTAATGTAATTACATATATGCTTCGAATATTCAAAGTATGTAAAACTATTCAAATATTATATAAAATATGAACAAAAATCTTATTTTAATTTTATTAAACAGTCATTAGACGAAAAACTTATTGTAATATCGAATAATTTGCATATTATTCTTTTAAACATCTTTTATATAAAAAAAATTTTTTTTCCATATAAATAATACATTTGGATGAATAATGTGGACTTTTGCAACTATTTAGCATTGTCTTTTATATTAAAGCTAAGACATCTTTATTTAATAGCTTTATTCAATTTTCCGAAAAAATTGGATGATTCTTATTAGTGATATATCTTTCCTACATTCACAAATGTAATGTTTAAATAAATGAAAATAATTTTGAGCATATTCATTTACAATTTATAATTAATATTAATTATGTATATATTTATAATTAATAATGTAAACAGATATATACAGAATATATAGATTATCTACTTATTGTATCATTGAAGTAAGTGTAACGCACTGTTTTCGCGTAGTGGCTCATATTTTTATGAATATTTTATTAAATGTCATATTGAAAATTATTGCGAAAGTATATATTTAACTTAAAATTCTTCAGTTCATTCAATCTCTCTTAGAATCAAATAAATATTTACTGTTTAAAATTTAATTTCTGGGCTATAATATTGCATCATTTGTACGATTATACTGATTATTTTTCCCCTCTTCCTCCCATAAGTATTATAAATAAATGCATTCGTATTGCTCTTTAAGTGATTGTGGTAAATATAACTTAATTATATACAGTATGCGCATTGCGTAAGTAATTAAAAGACAAGCGGGGAGTAGCTAGATGATATTGAATACCTAAGTAAATAAGGTTACTATCAATCCCTCAGGGGATTGAATTCGATTGTTCAATGTCTGAATATTTTACTTATTATCCATAATATTGATGCTCGATTATTTAAAATAATTTAAAAAATTAATTTGGATTCGTTATTTTACGAAATAGTTGCACATCTTATATGAAGGTTAGTTCATTATTATTGAGATGCGATACGAGACCTTTGAAGTTCCGAGTAAATTGAACTGTTAATGTAAAAGACGTCATTGAATATATTGACTCGTATCTCCAAGTTGCGAGGGAAAGCAAAACAGAAATATTGGCGGTAGTGCAATAAAAGATATGAGGAATAAAAATTAAAAATAAAGGGTAGAGAGTATAAAAGCTTTAAAGGCTGCGTTTTGAACCGTGACATTGAACAAAGCTGCGCAGAAATAGTGGCGGGCTCCTCGAGGAATTGGGCCAATCCAACATCAACCAATGGCCACGTGTTGCTTCGTATAAGCGTCAAACTTTCCTTTCCTCCATGGTACTCATGTTACTACTGCCCCACTTCAATGCTTTCCCTTTCTTTAGTTCGCGGCTCCCCCTTTTATGTTATCGTCAAATAGATCTCTCGCGCATCTACATGCATTCAATAATCTAGAATTTGTGTGCCTTAAAAAGAAACGGCTAGGAGTTGTAGGATGCCTCGACAGATTCAATCCTCCGACCTATTGCGACTTTCTATCAAAGGTTTCACGTAACAACAACTTTAACGCTTATGTGGCTTTTTATGCAGTGTTAGAGAAATAAGTGCTTAAATATCAAGAATATATTAAATAAAATATTAAATATTGTCTGAAAATTTTTAATAATTTAACTATTTTTAATAATTTAATATAATCCGTGCTCTAGCTGAATTTCATTACATGTATATAAAGCACAATAATATCACATTTAATTTTTCTCATAATTAATTATAAGCTCAAATTACATTTGTAAAAGTTAATTTTTTTATTATGTATATTAATTGGTTAGATTTATAAAGTCATTTGTTCAAAGCAGCATACAAGTAATAAAGTTAACAAATATTTTGCTTTGCGATCAATTGTTTGCATTCCCTCATCTGGGTTATGACTCACCTAAGTTTCAATAAAGTCTTGTTAATAGATTTTTCACTTAATAGTGAAAAAAACTAATTATGTTCTTTCGATTTACTCGAAAAATTCAGAAATAAGTTTCACTTAATTATTACTTTAAAATTTTTATTCTTATCATGATTTTAATATTTTATTTTTAAACAAATTTATTATTATATTTATAATTATATTGTAATTGTAAGATATGTCAAAATGTCTGGCACAAATAATTTCATTTTCATTTCTAATAAATATATAATGAAAATTTATATAACTAATATATACTCTATGTTAATTGTAAAACTTTTGGAAGTTTGATATCGTAATGTATAGAATAAATAATATTATAGATATATATGGTATAATGTATTGAAAATATATTTTTCAAATTTTTTATGAGATATTCAAGTCTTTGTCGCGATTTTTATTGCGATACTAACCGCATTGTATTCTTTATTCATAATTTGTATATTATAAAGTGATTGTATATTATTATTAAGTGAACTTATTATAACTAATTATATAAAGTACGTTAAATATCTCATTCATGTGAATATTATTTTATAAAATGTTATTGAATTGTTGATATGTAAAAATCTGTATTTATACAAGATATTTTACCTTCGGTTTATTATTTATTAATATACTAAACAATTAGTTTTTATAAAAAGATTTTATAGTTTTTAAACAAATATATATTTTAAGGATTTTTAAATAAACAAATAAAAATATTACTAACAATAATTTTTAATATATATTTTTCGAGTTTTCAGACAACATTGAAATTAATATTGAAATTTATTTTAATAGCACCAGGTTTTTAAAGACTTAATTTGAAATTATTTGACCACAATACAATAAAATAGATGTTTACATTCGCTTCATTAATTTGTTTAGCATTTCCGCAAATGCAATCCTATTTGGTCCTACAAATAAAAATTCTTAAGTCTGTGTATAGTGGGCAAGCCATAGAGAAGTTTTTCATCGTCTTTTCAAAGCGTCGAGATTTATATCCCGAGCATGCAATCTGATCTAAGATTACCAACCCCGGGCAGCATACGAATTCTACCTGGCAAAAGACATTGTTGGCTCATGTAAGACGACGTACGTATTTCTTAATTCCTCCCCAATTAGATTTTTCTTTATTTACATTGAGGTACACTGTCGCTCTAGCGAATATTTGCATCCTTTACTAAAGAAATTTCAATTTCTTCGTCATCCATTTTGTTTATCTATTCCAAAATAAATGTAACAGAATCTGGTAGTACTTTTATTTATCCGAATTATATGGTAAATTTGTTTGCTTTTGAGGAACTTGGTTGCTATTTATCCTTTTATTTCAACTATTGTTTATTAAAAAGACAATTACTTTATTATTTATTTACTCAAAAATAATTCTAATAAGTATTAAAAAATAATACTAATAATTTTTATGATAATACACATTTGTTAAATGCATGACATAATGGTTACATTTGGCTTAAAACTTACAATATTAAGATCGGTATTGCTGGTATTGCGATACAAACATATAAACAATATATTCAAGAAATAAATATTTAAAAATAATACCCACTTTCTTTGCTGCGAAGAAATTTTATTACTACTAGTAATTAATTTTGTGGAATGTTAACAATTGTTTATAAATAAAGTATAAACACGTAAAAAGAATAAAACATCGATTAGTCGTAGAGCTATTAATATTAATAATATATAATTTAATATTAAAAATTAATTAGTGAAATATTTTGTTAGTCAATTAATTATTTTATTTTTTATTGTTTTTTCGTAAAGAAAAACATGTAGATTACAAATTTTTTATAGGTTTTATTGTAAGATTCTTTGTATAGTAAACTGAAAAATATTTTATTCTTACAATGAAAAATTAATGTTAGAATTAAATTCAATATCTATTATTTAATCATTTTACTTAGGTATTGAAATTATTTAAATCTTTTATAATTTAAAAACTTAAATTTATTTCACTGAAATTCTAAAATTAAAATTTTTCATTTAATGTAAATACATATGATAGTCTGCAGTAAATAATATAATAGACTACAGCTATCAATTTCTAACTTTTTCTCAAATATTATTCTTATATAAATTAATTTTATTGGAGTATTCAAAGATACGAACAAGTGAATTTCTTTAATATTTCTTGCATAAATGTCGAATATTTTCAGTTAACTATACATTCAGTCAATTCGATGGCGCCTCTGACGATCTAATTTA
Source organism: Ceratosolen solmsi marchali (assembly GCF_000503995.2). Taxonomy (NCBI): domain Eukaryota; kingdom Metazoa; phylum Arthropoda; class Insecta; order Hymenoptera; family Agaonidae; genus Ceratosolen; species Ceratosolen solmsi. The sequence goes on from NW_011948413.1 coordinate 678,037, forward strand.
GGATATCTAAGACAGACTCGTGGTTCTGACTCCGGCTGAAAATTAATTTCATGCAACGGCATGCCCACATGCGATAAAGATATCAGTAAATATCTTTCAGCTAAATAATTAAATATTATATTCTGTCAATAATAATACTACTCAATCAGTAACACTACTCTGATTCTCTTTAAAAATACAAATTTGTGAGCCTTCTCTCATTTTTGAGCTTGTATTCTTTCGTGATTTCACTTGAAACCTTTTATTATTGCAGCCACTATCTCATGCTTTAACTTCGTATTTTCATTCAATGCAAAGAATGTATTCTGCTTTTACATCAAGAAGTTAAATAACTAAATAAACTTTTTCGCCATTTGACATATATATTGGGTTTTGTATGGTGAAATTCACAAAAATTTTGTAAATAAAGCGAATCAGCACAAAGGAAAGCTAAATATTTCTCATATATAATAATAGTGTACAAAATTGTAGATTTAGTGAAAGAAAGATAGAAGGTAGAAGCAGCGTAGCGCTGTTTTTTACAGCGTTCATTGAACACAGTCTTTCTTGCCCTCGTAAAAATAAACTTGGACTGTATTCGTTCAACGAAGGAATGACGACGCAATTAAAGTCGAGGAATTGCATATTGAGAACGTGTACTAGATCAGACAAATCGGCTGTTGATGCTGCCATCACTACTGCAGCGTCTCTTGTATGATTTGGATTTTGCTCTAAAAATTCAGTGCCATTAGTGAAACTAAAGCAAGGGCGTTTGTTTCCTCAATTTAATTTTAATACATTGTGAAAGAGGAAGAGAAAAATTACATAATCACATAGTTCACGGGATTTATATTCGAAACGAGCAGTTTGAGTAATTTGTGTACTTTTTTAAGATGACGAATAAAAAGTTCAAGCCTGCATTCTTTTTCTACTATCTATTTCTAATAGTTTTCAGTCAGTTATTAATTAGAAATTATTTATTTGTTTTATTAACCTCTGTTTGAGTTTATATTTTTTAATAAAAGGGCAAAAAGTAATTAAAATAATATTTTTTATTGCTAAAAGCGATTAAAAAATATAATGATAGGATCTTATATGTTATAATAGTATAAATAATATAAAGTATGTATCTTGAAAAAATTAATATTTATCAAACGACTATATTGCTGTCATTTTATTATATATTATATATTGTATATTGTATATTATATATATATATATATATATATATATATATATATATATATTTATTATATATTGAATATTGTATATTATATATTAAATATATTAAAATATGCGAGGACATAAATATGTGCATTGGAAATAATACTTTTAACAAAATAAACAATTTTCGTGTGGCAATATAAATATCAATCGATATTTGGCTACTAATTATCAAATATATGGGATATTTCATCTTACATAAACATTTGAAAACAAGAATTTTTGCTTAATATTAGTTTTTTTTTAAATCGAACCTTCTTCTAAACACGACAAAAGACTTCTTTAGTTATGAATATGTTTTATGTTATGAATTTATGTTATGAATATTTACACTAAAAAACGTATTTACATAATAATTGTTATGAATCACGAAGTACTCATTTCAAAATTAAATAATAACGACTGCAATTATATTACATAGAAAAACTATTTATTTGTAAAATTGCTTTTTCAAATTATTGTCAAGTATCGTTTGTCGATAAGAAATGTCCTATAACAAAATTATATATAACATTATGATTTGAATAATAATTATAAGTATACACAGGGCGAATACAGTAAGATACACGTCTCCAATCGAATTTAATAAAATATTTTAATTTTATCCCAATTTTTTTTAATATTAGAATATCGATAGTTTACAAGTAAATGTTTTTAAAATTAATCCGATTATATAGAGGCTTTATTTCTTCGTGAGACCAATGTCGTTCTTTATAATATCAGATCTAGGATCAGACAAAATAGTATAGACAGAAAAATTACTTTAACAATGAGTACTGCTGTCGGTATCTTATTTTTGAAGAGGTAAATAAAGATAGAGGAAAAACCATGAGGTCTGTATAGATTTTTAAAAAGCTAGCGTGTTAGCTGCCCAGTAAGCACGTTTGGTACTACAAGGACCCTCCCCCCAACCATCGTTGGTTATGTAATCGGTATTAACCCAGTCATATCTAGGTGGTTATGCTTTCTTTATTCTATTCTCTCTTTTCATGCTTCTTTTATTAAGATTATTTCACTTCCTTCGATTTCAAAGCGAGTGAATAAGTGGTAGCTGTATTTTCGAATTTTTTCAATATTGACACAGCCACCTCTACAATCGTAGTTGCTCATGCATCTTGTATATAGCTCCGAAGCTGTAGTTGCACTAACGTCTCAACTGACGACGTGTCATTTTGATTCTCTCTCTCTCTCTCTCTCCTCTCTCCTTTGCTCTTCTCTACTCTACTTCTACGTCTCTACTCTATTTGTTACTCTCCCCTTCTCCTCTGTTTTGTCATTCCATTTTTATAAATTTATTATAGGATAAAAAATCAGGTAGACGATTTAAGTATTGACGGATTAATATAAGGAAATAAGGAAAACAAAAACCGGCGAGCATTATAATACTGGATAGTGTCTTAAAGGGGAAGTACAATTAACGCATCGAGGGTTGTATAGGTTCATTACATATTTTATTTACATCATTCGTTCAACCTTTCCCATGGGTTTGCTTCTTATCGCGTTTTTCTAAGTAAGCTGGAAATATTTACTGACGATTATCCGAGATCAGAATATAAGTTTAAAAAGAAGGAAACGTAATTTAACCGTACAATTGAATCAGCAGCAATAGCAATACCTCACGATTGCTATGTAAATGTAGGTTTACGTCGCAATATTAAAGGACGCGTTGCAGTCAGAAGGTTATGGATAGATTCGCCAAAATCCCATTTAATGGCAGACTGCCACCACTTCTTTTGCTCTTCTTGATATATCGAGTCGGGGCGGAGGAACCCTAGCGTCTATCTACAAAATCCGGGGCGGCTACCGCTTAGGCGCGACACGTATAAGAGGGCGTGCATTCGGCAGGTAAACAGGACTAGCGTTGCCTCCGCATGCTCGCCCGATTATTTTTCCAACTGATAAATGCGTGAGTGCGCGATAAGAGGGAGTGAAAGAGGAGAAATAATACGACGGCATCATTGTGTAACGAGTAACGTCAACGCGGCGTCCTCGCACTCGAGCGCCGCGTTGCGGCTCGAGGTTTTCGCGACGGACCTCTAGCTCTAGTCGCTCGCAACTCGTGCGCTAGTCTACCTCGTTCGCTTGGCCTATCCGTGTTCACATTTATGGCCTAGTGCCATCTCAATGGATACCACTGTTAGCGCGTAAATATAGATCGAATTCTAGGTTAATCGTAACTCCAAACGCCGCTCGAATGTGGGTTACGAAGCAATCCGGTTGCTCAGCTCGGGCTAAACCGTCGCTCCGATAAGTCCGCTAAAACAAAACAGAGGACTAGCCGGGCTTTCTAGGGGAGAAACTAGCTGCCTAAGGTGCCTTACTTCGGGAGATGATGCCAAATTACATCACGCAACATAGGTCTTTCGCGAGAGCTCGATCGCCATTAGGATTGCGCCACGTCGCTGAGTGACCACACGCTACCAAATTCATACGAGCTTCTATTTTAGTAACCGTACGAATTAAGGCAGTAAGTGGATGTTCACGCAGTGCAGAATCGGACGAATGGGGAGATGGTCACGACGGTCCAAGCCACGAATGTGATAGTGTCCAAGAGCTTGGGGAGTCCATTTACGGATATGAGCACCGCTGTCGGTTCTCTCAGCTGTTCCCGCCCTTATCTCATCGCCTTTCGCGTGCGCGTCTCGTGCCTTCTGCCTCGTGTTCGCATGCCTGTGTTTTGTGCGAGGCATTTTATCATAGGCGACCTTAGCGCCGCCGTCAGTCAGTCAGTTAGACAATTAGTCTGAAGTGCGCGGATCCTCAAACGTGAACATGAATCTTGGCAAAATAGAGAAAAGAAGGCAAAAAAGAGATAGCATACCGAAAAGCGCAATCAAGTGTCTGGTGATCTACACAAGGGAAAGAAAGATTAGGAGATAGGAACTGAGAGGAATAGAAGAGAAGGATGGAGAAGTCAAGGAAAAGAATATTGAGATAAATAGCAGAAGGCAGGTTGGGGCTCGTGCCAGATGCGCGTTTACACGAATGCCCTGAATACTGTAAATGCACTATCTGGTACGACATCTCTCCTGCCGCTTCTCCGAATCCTACACCTGACCCCTACACGGACAACCTATTTTATGTTCCTTTGACTATTGCTACCATTATAATCCCTATAATTATTACTATCACTATCACAGCATCTATAACAAACATATTCAAACATAACAACTGCAGCGTCAACACTAAGAATAACAACTACAATTACTACTACTACTACTACTACTACTACTACTACTACTACTACTACTACTACTACTACTACTACTACTACTACTACTACTACTACTACTACTACTACTACTACTACTACTACTACTACTACTACTACTACTACTACTACTACTACTACTACTACTACTACTACTACTACTACTACTACTATTGTTACTATTATACTGCTGCTGCATTTGTTGCTGCTGCCATTGTTGCTATAATTACTTATTTTGCTTCTTCCTGCAGCCGTTTCATCCTTTCCTACTGTGTACATAAGCTGACGTGATGATCGCATATATATATTCACGTATTTACATGCATATGTATATACGTGCATGGCTGTACGGGTGCACATGTAGCGTGTGAATACATTACTAATTAAAATGATTGTTTAATGTGAAAATTTTTTAATTATTGTTCTTTATATTCATGCTTATGATGTTATTAGCTTGTTGTTCTATTACAATGTATGATTTTTATTATAATATTAATAGTTACTTTTATCAGAAATGATATTTCTTAAATTTTTAATCGGCGATTGAATCGTGTGGTAATGCACAATTTAATTTCACAATTAAATTTTATCAAATGCCTTATTTGATTTTTCTATTGATGTAATAAATGTCAGGTGTATAAGAACTGATGGCTACATTTTAAAATAATAATGCCTTAAGATTCGAAGCTGATAATAGAAGGCTTGGTATTCATATTAAAAGAAATTTTCTGTAATTTATAAGACCTTAAATTTGATGTTGATTAATATTTTATCAAATATTAAAAATAAATTCTATATTATATATATAATATATACACGTAAATAAATTGTCGATTAAACATCGATTATACACTGTAGAATTGATCTTTACAAAGTTTGTAAAAATAAGAGTGCAACTAATTGAGTATGACAAAAAAGAAAAAGTTCTTTAAGCATTAATCAATATTCTATGAATACAATGCAATGTTTCGACTTATGTTATATAAACTAAATAAAATTAATATTTTTAGTGTACTATAAAAATTATTATGAAATTCAATATTAGATAATAATTTTTTTAATGAAGATCTAACGTAATCATTTTACTTTTTTTATATAATCTTAATTTTTTAAAGTTATTGTAATTTAAAAATATTTTGTAAAATTAATTCTTAGTTTCTAAAAAATTCAAATTAGATAAAATATATAATCTTATTTTTAAAAGCAACCAAAACCACAAGTCACTACCATTATTTGATCCTGATAAAAATGAAAAAATAAACCCCGAGCACATGTCCTTGAGAAATACCTTACAATATGACACAGTATCGTATATTCACGATTGATGAATGTGTACACTTATGTTTGCATATATTTAACTGCTCATTTACGTTGTTGTATTATATGAATCGTAAAAAAATGCAAAAATCGCTAATGTTTTTATTAAGCATGTCATCTGCACACACAAACATACAAACCGACAAACATACAATGATTAATATCATTATTTATATATTTCATTTAACCTAAAAGTATTATTTAAGCGTTTTGTATAAAGTAGTCAGATATTTTATAAATTATTTTTAAACATTACATTATGGTGTCTAGTTAATTTATAACTTGTTCTAATATAGATTTCTCTAAATTCCAGAATTTTATACGTATATACATTTTTCATGTACACACAAATAAATTTCAGTAATAAGTTTTTATTATTAAAAACAACATTATTAATTATTAATTATTAATTTTAATTACTTACGAAGAAACATTTGTGTGAACAAAAATTATTTATCGTATCAACTCAAAGTTCTATTCGTTACTACTACTGCTCCTTGATCATTTTCCGTAGTATAAATTCTAATAGTAAAAATGAATTATTGATTTCATAATTTCAAAAATATCAAAGAATTATCAAAATATTTGTTATCCTAAATTAATAAAATTAATTTAATAAATTAAATGAATTTCGATATCTAATTGACGATACAAGAACATTTTGCACGTGCAATATGCATTTGTAATATAAGCTTTCGGAATTAAATAAAGAAAGATTACACAATACAAATAACGCTTTGTGTTTACTAGACGAGTTTTTTTATCTAACGTAAGAGGCTAACTGAATGAAAATTTCTTATAAGTCGTACCATCACACTTTACAAATCCAGTGTTCTACATTTCACATTAATCTTCATCAGCTTATTGTTAGAGAATATATTTGTAAACTCCGTTACATTATATGCATTGAACGTTATAAATCAATATTACTTCATAAGCCATTCTATAATATGAGTATATATGTATTGCAACTTAATTTTTTGTAATTTTCTTAATAAACATTTAAAATTAAAGCGATGACAACAAAACCTTAATAAATTTAATATTAATCGTTTATTTATTAGAAATAATTATTTTCAGAAATTACAAAATTACAAAAATATGAAAATTATAGTTTTGAAGATTATTTATTTAAAATTATCAGGTAAGTTTTCATCGTTTCACAGAAAATGAATACGAAGCACTGATAGAATGATTATATCAGTTGTAAAATATGTAGGCGTTAATATAAGAATGCGAAACTATCTAAAAAGCTTGTTATTCATAAAGCAATATATTCATAAAGCAATATGCTCACTTATGATTTTTTTTTCAATGTATTTACGAATCCATTGTCTTGCGATTCATTTTTATAGTGCAATAAGATTATAGCCTTATGTATAATAAAAAATAAATTCATAATGTTCCGTTACATTTTAGTTTCTTACATCTCCATTTCATATTTTTCCTATTTTTCATATAATTTAAATAAAATATATGTATAAACACAACTGAAAAAATATTTGATATATCTATTTGATTTTGGATCTTACATTTATTAATTCTTTCATATTATAAGCTGAATATGCTTATAATAATAATTGTAGTAAATTTATTCAACTAAGTAATTCATTATTATAAAATACAAAATATTCATAGTAAAATAATTCCCTAAAGAAAAAAATATTTTTTATATTAATTGATCAGACTTTTTTTTAGTAATAGATTTCAATTTACTTTTCAATCAACATAGTTTTTTATCAAAAACAAATAAATTAAAATAAAATTCAAGTAAAGTGAATATTAAATTGCATTTTGCAAAAAGTGTTTGTAACAGTATTTAGTTATAATATGAATTGAAAACTAACAACATTCATGTTCACTGTTACAATCTAATCATTGTATTATAATGAAAATTGTCTTGATTTTTAACATTTTTTATCATCGATTTTTGCTTATAAAGAATTATATAACAAGTCATAAATAAGGAATTATATAAAGAAATATTGACTAACAATAGACAACAGAAGTTCGATCATTGCTATCGTCAATACTTTTGATGTTATCATAAATATTATCAATGTATTCAAGGCCAAAAGAGACTTGAAAAAACTAATGGACCAATATTTTGAGTTTATGATAAAAAGCGCACAAATATTAATATTATTTGTCGATTTTTAGTGAAACAAAGTCGCGTAAGTAAGACTGTAAGACTAAGTAAGACTAAGATAAGACTAACTAAGTAAGACTCTATATTACTATGGATGTTAAAAAATAACATAATAAAAATAATTGTTTTTATCCTAAAATCTATAAAAATACATAGGAAAGAAATTCGACATTGACAGGGAGATATGGAAATGCTTGGATACGTGAATAGATGCTTATTTTGTATGAAAAACAAATAAGCGCAAATACATCTTGATATTCAACATATGAAGGTCATGTAAATTTTCTTTTTACTCATACATTTCTTCAGACTTTCTGTAGAAGCGACAGGCGACTATTTGCAAGTAGTAAAAAGCTAGGTCAAGTTCTAAATTAATTTTTTTGTCGCTTCCCTCTGCATTTACCTTGTCCTTGCAAATTCCTCGTGATAACCGAGTAAGCTCTGCGTGCACAATGCAAGCATATTCATGGCACAGTATTATATAAATTGTAAAAATTTTCTATTATTCGCCAAGTGTAATGAAGGTTAATTTCTTCATTTAGTTATTGATCAATTGATATAATTTTATATATACTAAAGTTTTCATTGTAATCCATTTCTTTTTAAAAATTATTTCACTTGTAAATGTTTAATTATATAGCAAAGCATTAAAGCGACTTTATTAGTATTTAAATATAAAATGCAAGTCAGTTGGCTCCGTTGTAAAGAGTATTAGTTATTTTGATTAATTTTTTTAAATAAATTTTTTTCAGTCTATAGTAAATAATATAATAAGTAATAATATTTTTGGCAAGTTCCGCCACAAATTAAATTTATTTTTTCTGTAAAAATCAATTTGTAATATTACTATTTACATATTTAGATACGATCTTATTACTTACTTTTAAATTCGCAAGTGATAATCCAGACTTAAGTAACAATTACATTACGTTATATGAAAGAAAAAAGAAGCGAACAAAATTAACTGATCCCAATGAATTAGTAATGAAAAAATTCTTATCTTATAAATTGAAGTTGTAGTTATTTTGCAAAAAAAAATATGGAAAGTTAAAAAGAGAGAAAGATAGAAGATAAAATATGCACTGTTGAGTGGTCCCAAATGAGTGGGGCAATATCTCTGTCGTTGTGAATTGAATTTTTCCAATCGACTTATCTAACCAGTTGCGGAACTCAAAACACCCCACAATCGCCAATTGAAATATAACGCTGTACTTGACCGGAAGTCCCTTTCGAATCGCCTTGAAAAAGCAGAAATTCTTTCTTTCTCGGCGAACTATGAACTTAACACAAATGACGTTTCACGATACGCATTTTGCTATTTTGCTTTAATACTCACGCTTACAAGAAAGTTTAGGTTTTCTAACGAGATAGAATTCAGAGCTTGCTAAATCTGCTTATCAGTTAATCGTACCTCAAGAACTCGGCGTATCTTATTGAATATCGACATGAAGCAACATCAACATTTATTTTCAAACCTCTTGAGTAATTCATGCAGTCAGAACATTTTTCGTTTGTTTTAAGCATACTTCACTTGCTTTTTGAGTATTACAGTCATTTTAATGAAATTTTTTTGATAAAATTATATAAATTTTATCGAGCTCTCTCCCTGTAGTTAATGAAAGAACTAAAAGACACATTTTTATAAAATACAGTAATAAACTCAGGAGTAATGGCAAACGTTAAGAGATTTATGTTTGTTCCACTGCAGTAGGCATAGGAGGAAACATCCGGTTGAATGCGTTGGATGATATTTAAAAAATCAGATGCAGTCGTGAAAGAACAACGTGCGTTAATGATTGATACATGTTTTAAGTTTAAGGTCTGTATACGCATTGTCACGTGTTTGCAATAGTTTTAACTAAGAAGTGTGCGGGGTTCGAGCGGGTAAGGATAGCGGGAAGGAGGGGCACCCAAAAATAGGATCTAGAAATTCCGCCAATCGTTGAGGAGTCACGACGCGATACCCGTGAACTTCGCGAAAACCGCCCACTTACAGCCGTCCCCGATGAAACCACTCGTCTTGCATCTTTCAGTCGATTCCCAGCAATCGTTTTACTTCGACTTTCCCACTTCTATTATAGCCACGCACGACAGTCCCAATAATGTACTATAACTGCGCAACTCTTCGTAAGTTCTCGTGAGGCTGAATTCAAATTGCGTTTGCTCTTCATTCTCTACTCTTTTTTTCATCATCTATGAATGACTACACTACGACAGTTTCATTATAGAATTATGGCAATAACATTTACATTGTTTTGCTGTTCTTCATCATATTTGCTTCATTAGTGTACGAAGAGTGTGAAAATTCAAATAGTTTGGTGCGATTAAAAAAATTTTTTTTGTTCACAAAGTGACGTTAAGATAAAATGATGATTTGTCTTTATATTTTAATTTTTTTTTACTTCACTTTTTTAAAATAAACAATTAAAACACTCTTATTTAATCTTATAGACAGCAAATTAAGCTCTACGTTATTGGAAAATTAATAAAAACCATGTCATTAAGAAATTCTTAGAAAAATAATATATATATATATATTATATTATAGTTAAGATTGGTAAAAATTTGGTATATATTCATAATTCAGTCCTATTCAATGATGTTCCATAATTGGTTACTTCCATCAAACGTAATAAAATAATCAATTTAATTTATTATTCAATGTTTATATAATTCAAATGACCCCTGATGTTCAAGATCCAAAATTTTCAAAAGCTTTTCAAAGTATTATTTAAATACAAAAAGTTATTGATCATTTTAGGAGAGCATTGTGCATATTTTTCCAATTTTCTGTATGCATATTGCATCAAGTAGCGAATATAATGTTCTCATCGACGAAAAAAATTGAAGGCCAAAAGGAATGATTCTCATCACTGAGTATTAAATCATTGCCTTTGATTGCATTTAAGAGAAGCGATTGGCATGTTGGCAGTGTGGTTAGCTGGTTGTGTAATTTTTAAAAAGCACGACCGCTATCGACACTGCAATTATGACAGTTGCGAATCAACGCATTCTATGTTGAAACCCTTTGTTTGTACGTGATCAACAGATTGTACAGTATTATAAATATATTAAATATGTTAACTTTAATTATTCTTGTATATTTTCGAAGATGGTCATTAACAGAAAAAAATTTAAATAACTGAGTTTTAAACCAGAATAATGATTATAAAATTACTAGTAAATCATTCAAGAAACATGGAAGTAAAATAAATTAACATTCATTAACGAACGAATGTAGAAATTATTTATGTTAATTACGTATTCGTTAAACTTTTATGTATAAAATAGATTAGAGTACTAAAGTTTAGATTACAATAATTTATATATGTAAGAATTTATTCAAATTAAATTATTTTGTACTAACAGAGTAATGATTATATATATATATATATATATATATATATGATTTATATTAATCGATGATATTCATGTATATTAGATTTTTTGTTTTTCATTAAAAATATATATAATACTTTAAATTCTAATATTTTATCCAATTATACTTCACAATGAATAAGAAATAGAAATAACTGAGCAATTGAAATAAATCAAACAGCTCTTTGTACTTCACTATTCATAACTTTTCAAATATTTAAAAAGTCTACAAAGATAGAAAAATTTTGTATTAAAAGAAAATTAAATGATCCTTACATTGTTGATAATAAGTAGTTTGATTATATATTGCATAAATGATGTTAATACATGTTATATGATATAATGTTACTCTAGTGAATGGAATGAAATTGGCATTATTCTCATAGCAATGATAATGCTCCATATTTCTTTCAGTTATGCATACTTGTTGCATGAATTTATTTTACTTCACTCTATATTTAAAGCATAGGCATTTAATATTTCAGTCTTGTACGTCAAATAATTTTAAAATTAATTGTAAAATTGAAAATACTAATCTATTTAGTCTCTTATCAATTTCAACATTTTCTGATTTTTATAAAGAAGTAATAATAATTTTAGGGTACGTGATTTAAATATTAACTTAAAAGTCGTTCTTTCTTTTACAGATCGGCCTATGTATCATTCGGTGGACTGCTGATGCGGCTGCAAGGTGACGCCAATAATCTTCACGGCTTTGAAATCGACCAGCACATGTATCTTTTAATGAAAAAACTCGCCTTCTAGGAGTTTCGGAAAATTCAACATAGCAGTGCACAAATGGCCTCTCGAAAATCATTCGACACCTTTCAAGACGTTTTCTTTTCTCTTTTCTCCTTCCCAATCAACTTCATTATTCCTTTTATAACTCTCTTATTTATTGAACAGATGAGATATCAACATTTTTCTAATAATAAAATAAAACAACAGAATGCTTATAAGATACAGGTCAGAGTTCCTAAAGAAGGAATAAGAATTTAAAAACAAGATAAATATAAAAGATAAGGATGAATGAGAAACTCACGTTTTCATTGAGTAACGAATTTAAGTATAATTATTGCGTAATTATTAATTTATATAATTTTGTATTATTGGAATAATAGAATATCCACCACCGAGTATTTACCAATCATTTTTAACTTCCATTTATTCAAAACAGAAAAAAATATTTACAGATAAACGATTTACTTTGCGAATTTGTGTTAATTTCATATTTTCAAACAATGCTTATCTTCCATAAATTGTAATTTACATTTGCATTAAGAAATCATTTATAAGTCATTATAAAGCATTTATGCATAAGTCTTTTTTTATTATAAAATATATAACAACTTCTTAATATAGTGTACTACGGTCTTCCCTGTAATAAAAACTGCCAATATTGTAGTATGATTTCTAATAAGACAAAAATGGAAAATAAACTAAGCATTTAAAAAACATTATATACAATGTGTAACTTTTAGTAATGAATAGCTTTCCTTTAATGTTATCTAACAAAACATCATCGTATTTATTACTCTCTTCTTTCCATTGGATCAGGGCGACAAAAATGAAATTGTTACATCATTGCGTTTACATCTTAATGAGTGTTAATGCATTACTAAAAACAATTATCACAGATATTGTAATTTTTATAATATCCTAATGACTGCATTTTTGAACGAATGCAAGAATGTCACATGCTTAAATGAACAATGTTAACTTTAAAAAGGAGGAACGATGATGTGAAGAACGATTAGAGTGAAGAATAGGAAATGCTATTACATCAATAAGGCCTACACATGAGGTAAATAAATTTTTTTTAATAGAGTGTTGCAGTTAATATATTAAGCCTTACTGCACGGTTGTTTCGTATTTATTTGCGATGCTCTATTTTTTTGTCAAATATATTAATGCCTCCTATAGACAGATATTTTTATTTCCCATGTCAAATTCATTTAACTGATAACTAAATGCCACTAGTAAATTATAAAATTTTATCGCGCTATTTTAACGATTAGCTTATCTTATAGTATAGATGTATAATTTGAATTTCTCTGATATATTTATGAAATTGTAATGGCAAGATTTTTTTTTATACATTAAACATTTGTTGAATTTGAATACATGTTTCGGTATTTTAAATAAAAGTAAACTATTTTTAATTTAAGTTTATATGAATATATTTATAAATGAAAAATATTTTAATAATATATTACTCAATGACAAATATATAATTTATCATATTATATTGTATATTGAATTGAAATATACACGTATTATGTCATTGATTTTATAATTATGCAAATGTTTAAAAAAGTTTTTAAAATTCAAACTATTTATATTTTTGATAATAAAATAAATATTTATTAAATGTGTTCAATTTTGTTAAATGAACTCAAATAATCTGTCAATGGTTTATACAGCCATAAAAAATACAGGATGTACAAATTAGAAAATTAAACTTAAGCGATTGCAAAATTCTATTTTTATGAAAACTAATGAATAAACGTACATGTTAATCAACCTATAAAAATTCTGTTTATAAATATAATAAATGGATAAAATACTATTATGAATAATAATCACAGTTAAATATGACAAATAATTATAAAATATTAATAAAAATTAAATAAAATATATTTCAAACTTTTGAAAAATATTTCTATTTTTTTATAATACTTATACTTTATATTCGTTTTTCTCACTTCATATCATAGTATAATAAAAAATAGTATAAATAAAAAAAGAATAAAAAGAATTACAATAGGAAATAATATGGCTGAGATGATGTAACTAAATGTAATTTATTTAATATTTTCTATTTATACTTGTTTTTAACAAACATAAAATATTTTAATTTCTATTTCAAGAAAGCTCAATTTATCTTAAGAGTATAATATCAAAATATTAAACTAATATTAATATTAAGCTACTTGATCTTGATATTTTTATTTTTAAATAAATTTAATATAATTTAATTATAATTTTTATAATTTCATAAATAATTTTTTAGAAATATACTTAAAATAATAAATAAATTGTATTGTATTTTACACTATACTCAATATTAAGATGAAGATTCTCATGAAATTATGCCGTATCTCATAATATATAAAATTCGTTAGAATAATTATTAATAATTTATCTAAAATATTCTTGAGATCAAATTTTTTGAATGATTTACAATTTAACATTTAAAAAAATCTTACATATAAAACGGATATCACTGGTACCAATGAGATAATTAATTTATCAACAAAAATCAATTTTACAGCATTAGCACCGAGAATAATTTGGTTATCCAAATGTAAAAAATAAAAATTTTCTTGCACATGCCGAGGTAAATGTTGATCTATCTGCTGCTTAATTCTTAAAATAAATATGTGCAGTTTTGACCTTCACTAAGCACAAATACATCCCCAAATATCTTTGGCCCACGAGTCATGAATCCATATTCTTTTAAGCAATATTGAAAATTCAACGCATCATACGTTTTTAATATTCGAGGAAGCAACATAAAAAATTGAAAAAGAAGATATAACAAAAGAAATAACGGCAAATAAAAAAAAGAACACATGGAGCATAAAATATACGTTTCGGGTCCAGAACATAAAACAAGTGTCGGATGAGTAGGGTTACGTTAAATGAGCGAATTTATGTAATTGAACTCGCGGAACTCATGACCTTGGACAGCTGAATGAAACTCGAGGCTGTGGAAGTAGTTGTATTCGCGTGGGCAGCCACTTTTCAGCTGCCCGCTACACCCAAGATGGCGTCAGTGAGTGGTGATTGCGTAATCGAGCCCAAGGACGACTAACACATATAAAACAACAGGTAGTGAAAGTAACGTAGTTATCCTTTAATAATACAGTGATCCTAAATAGATTGTTCTGTTAACATTTAATTTAATTTTCTTATTTTTTCTTTGTTTTCAGATAAATCAAAATAGGAGTTCAGCTACGTTAAAATACACGATTTCATTTCCTCCGCCTATTTGCAATTTTATACACAGCTATGATACTTTATTAATATTGACTAAATTCTTTCACTTATTTTAATAACACTTTTATATTATTAACATTTAATAAAGTAAAATAGTAATCCGAAATCGTGATCATATTGATGTATATATGTAACAACTTCTACAAGGTTTATTTTTTGGATGAGTTTTAAAAGTACTTTTGTCGAAGTAATGAAATAGAGTATTTCAAAAACATTAACGATATTATAAAAATATGTATTTAAAAATGTAGTTAAAAAGCTTTATTATGTTTAACACTTAAAACTCTAAACAAAAATGTTCTTAATCTACATTTTTATATTATATTATTCCATTTAAAATTTATTATTGATAAAACATATTTGAATGAACAGGTATAAAATTAATTGTGATACGTTCTATATATTTCTATATACGTTCTATATACGTTCTATATATAATTATAGATTATAAAGCTATTTTATTAATTCAAGTGAATTTAGTGTGAAGTAAAATAAAAATAAAGTATATTATAGCACTTAATAACATATATCATCCTATTTATCATATATATTGACTATATATGATACTGTTTTAATATTTCCTTTGATTATATCAGAAGTGCATTTCATAAAAGAAATTAAATAAAAATTACAATAATTATCTTAATAACTAAATTTATTAATGTAAGTAAAATATAATGTAGTAACTAATTATGGTTTCATAAAATGTAATAGGTCCTTTGAAAAAAAAAGATATTTTACTAATGAATTTTAAACTTAAGATTATATGATATTGCGCCATAATACAATACTATGGAAACATTTCCAATAATTTTACATCGTATATTAATACAAATAAAAAAAAAAGATTCTTTATATATATATATATATATATATATATATATATATATATATATATATATTCTCTTTGTTTTTTTATGTAAAGATAAAAAAAA
>NW_011948413.1:694284-721006 GCF_000503995.2 Ceratosolen solmsi marchali
TATATATATATATATATATATATATATATATATATATATATATATATATATAATCTCATTGATTTTTTATGTAAAGTTAAAAATTAAAGTAATAGATTGAAAATCTCTGACATTCTTAAAAATAAGACGATTAGGACTCGCGTGCAGTATTGTAAGAATTTATTGCACGAACCAAAGAGCCGAAATCCTAAAATTGTCGACAAGATCAGAACTAGCTTGATGTCTCTAATTCACACTGATTATGTCAATTAAAAATGGCGCGTATCTTCATTAATTCATTGGAGGTTGAGTTTGGTGGTAATGATAACGCGTACGCACTGATCAAAGGACGTGCAAACAGCAAGGCCAAGCTTATCCGGACTCCAGTCCAGAGAGTTCACCGGCTGCGAGGACATAGTACTCTGCTGCAAGAGCTTTAAGCTCCCAATTACGCCCTCCTGGATTCCCTCCGCATCTTCTATGTACCGCTTTTCTGGGTATTCACTGTATATAAAGAGGGTAAACCTTCAATGGACAGCGACCATGTACGTAATTCCTTCCTAATTTCATGCCTAACATTAGCTTTATAATATACATGTTTGTAATGCATTTTATATGATACTACGTTTAAATATTTATCTACCGCTATACTGATTATAATAAGAAATATGTATGTTTATTAATTTTCAATACGAATATTTATTAAATATTATTTCAGGTATATTAGCCAACAACTGTATGTCGTCTATTAATGTTATTAATCCGTTATTGCTCATTTTTGTTTTGTTTTGTTTTTTGTTGTCAAAATATCGATATAACTTAATAATTAACTAGTTAATTATTTATTATTTTATTTATAATATCAAATATCAATGGAACTAATCGTTATCTGTCTATCTTTTGAATCTATACCTTATACATACATTAAAATTTTATAAAAATAGAGTAATTGAATGTCAACTTAATTTTGCGAAGAACTTTTCTAATTTTCAATAAATTAGATAAAATTAATTTTCGTACTGCAAGGTTTGATTTAATTGATTTGTAGGTGATTAATTTTTATTTGAATCATATTTTGAATCAAAGCATTTAATCTTTTCCAATTGGACTAATATACCAAATACATAAACTACACGGCCAACATAAAAATTAGTCTATTATATTAATTGACACCATTATTAAAAAATTTATTCGAAAATCATTTTGATATATCATAATTCTCGCTGATATTAAAATAACTTAAAAAAATATAAACAAAATAATTTTATGTACAAAGTTTTTAAAACGTAATAACATTAAACATAAAGAAATATCAAAAGAAATATTAAAGAAATGATATTAAACTATAATAAACTTTATTGGAATTTTTAATTATTTTTATGAATAAAATTAAATTATATCTTACTATTTCCATAAACTTATGGAACCATTACCACCAGCAGTTGCACAAATTTCTCTATTTTGAGGAAGGTGACGAACGAGCCAAATTGTCGATGAATGTGCCTGAAAAGATAATTAAAAGATAATCAAAATATAATTATGTAATTTTTCATATATTTTTAGTTGAATATTGTATGTTGAATAATTTTTGAAAATTCAACAATTATTTTTCAACATTATAAAAACATCAATTTATATTACAAACACATAAGAAGTTCAATGCTTATTCATTAAAAATGTATTTAGAAACAATTCCATTATTTATTGTTACAATATTAAAAATAAAATAATATGAAATTTTAAACACTGAACAACACTAAATTAATAATGTATTATAAATTCACCTAATTTCAGTATCATTTAATAGATACATTTTCTTTTATTATTTCAATATTGCAAACAAATTTATATTTTTTACTTGGTTGCTGCATAACATTTACTGATACAAGGGATGCAAATAATAGTGATGAATCAGCAATTTTGAATGAGATTAAAATTGCATTATACGCTATCGAGTAAATTAAAATCAAATTAACAAAATTGAAGTTATTATTTTCCCATCTTATTTACACATTTAAAGGTGAATATAATATGTTCAAAATATTTTTTATGCTAAATTTGTTAATGATCGCACATTTCAACATTGAGTATTACAGGAGGGTATTTAGAATTTGAAGATTTTTAAAGATACTCATGTCTGAGAAAGTATATTACTTTCTCGGTGAGATAGGCAAAGCCCTTGGTGGGGTGTTGAGTCCTCAGATCAAACAAGAATAATTTAGACTCAAGGGTGGTGGCGACCAGCTTATTCATGGCAACGTCTCGTCTATCGAACTCTATGCAACAGACTCCATTCTTAAGATTGGTCTCCCACTTAAGAGTCATCATACGGAGATCGAACATTTTAATATCACCGTTGTCGAAACCTGCGGTTACACAACGCTCTTCGCAGTTGTACGAGTTACCAAAGGCGACGGTCCAACAATCGCGCCTCGAGCCTCCGACTACGGGCTCCATCGTTGCCACCGGTTGGTCCTTCTGACGTATGTCCCATACCTGCCCATGCAAGATTATATTATACATTACGCATGAATCTTTGTTTCTCATACACAAAGAAATTACGGACTTTGTTTATTTAAAATACCCATGACTATAGGTGTATTTGAAATGTGATACCTAAGTTTTTTATGTACCGAGGATTCTAACTCTTTTACAACTACACATTAAGGATATTATGATAAGATGCGGGTTTACAGTATATATAGATAAATATATTTTCAAGTATAAAGGATAAAAACATCAAAATTTCAAACTAGTTTTGTTATTTCCATTGATTGTAAAAGATAACTCTGCTTTTAAAATAAATATGCATATTTTATCACTACAAAGCTCAACACTTGTTGATCTTGTTCTCAGCAATATACGTAATATTATTACCATAATATTGCATTAGCAATAAATAGTATTAATTAAACATTCATAAAGCAAACACAAGTAACGAAATTCTTTTTACAACAATTTTTTTTTATAAATAAATTTATAAACACTTCATAGAAAATATGTTAAGTCATTGGTAAGTATATGCGAATATAGCTAAATTAAACCAAATAATCCTTTCAACTTTAGTGCACATTGATTTTTTTGACTAGAAATTAGGTGATGACTTTACTATAAAAATACCACGAGACATTATTTATGAAAATAAAACTGAATATTGTATTTACGTTTTATCCTGACGCAGTAATGTATGTATGTGTATAAAAATTAATTCCACTAATCCGGCTCGTCGAAGCAAACGTGTAGAATTAACTAAGAAACCACTAGATATTGTGTGGGAGAATTTATTTCTGAATGAATTATTTATAATTACTTATATCTTTCAAACATTGATTGAGAATGAACAGCGATTTCCCTATGATTAAATAAAAAAGTTTAATTTATTTAATTGTTTGTTATTAACTAATTAACTTTGTGATATTGATTGATAAACATAGAAACAGTGACAAAAAAGTGTGTAATTTAAAATGAAAATAAAATTAAAAATGAATAAATTCAAAAGAAAAAGAAAACAATAAAAATATAGAAAAAGCGAATTACAACCTTCACGCTGCCCTCCCGCGAGCCTGTAAGAATTTCCGGAGCGCCGCAACCGATGGAATCACCGGCTACGCCGTCGATTGCATTGATGATTTCTCCATGTGCATTCGCACTGTATACAGGTTCTGATGGCTTTTCCAAATCGTAGAGCTGCAATTTTCCCTAAAAAATTGATATCATGTAAGTTTCACTTCTTGCATTTATTTACTAAGTAGTGTGATTTACGAAGATAATTATTAATAAAGAATTCGATATTTTCTATTGCATTACCAAGGGTATTTTGCGAAACACTTGGATATTTTTAACTCTCACAAAGTCTGAAAATAACAAATTTATTGCGATGTAATCATCTCCAAAAGCCACTGTATTACTTACTTCGAGTATATATTTTGTATGTGTATTGTAAAATATAGATATTTTGCATTGTTGAATTTACAAAAAACTGAGACAATAGAGATCCCATATTGAACAGGGTATTAGAGATATTTTTATATAATTTAAAATGTTATTATTTATGGTTATTATTTATTTACAAAAACAAGAATACATAAAAACATTTATACGCGTTGTTTATTTGGAATAGCAAATAGCATAGAAGACTTGTGGACATAGATTTTATTGAAGAAAATACTAATATTTGATGAAAATATAAATACTACTGTTGTTAATTATGTTATACATTATAGGATAGTAAACGGTTATAATAAATTATAATAGTATAAATTATGATCAGTTCAGTATTTGATGAACTTGGTTTTATCATTTCTATACATTGTGGACATTCTTTTTATTTTTAAGTATATCTGTAATTGATTATATATATATAAATTTAAAAAGTTCTTTTTTAGTATTTTGCAATGATTATTGATTTTGAGTTACAGAAAAACGAAATCGTTCTTCACATATCTTCAAAATAAAATTTAATATTTTATAAAAATAAATTACATGTATATATTATAAAATATTAAATTTTATTTTGAAGATATGTGAAGAACGATTTCGTTTTTCTGTAACTCAAAATCAATAATAATTGTAAAATACTAAAAAAGAACTTTTTAAACGTCAACTTCAATTAAAAAAGCAATTTAATTATTTTTATATCTAAGTACTGGCTCAGGGTGCATTTATAAATGTAGATTTATTTTTAATTATAACATTTAAAATGATAACTTCGAAGAAGAAAGTATAAGTAGAATTATACGATTCATATTTAAAAAAAAAAAAAATACAAATATATGGATTATCAATTATTTCAGTTACAAAAAATCAATCTACAATACATTTATCATACATTATATCATTAAAATTACATTTTCTTTTTTTTTCATGCACATAACACAATTACTCATTTCGTCATACACATATACACGCACGTCTACTCTCTCTAGCTTTTTTTCTTTACAAATGCAACGTGTATCTAGTTTTCAATATTTGAATCTCTATTTTATGTTACGTTTTAAGATTTATAAGATTAACGCTTTTCTCTGTTGAAAAACATTGATTTTTATGTTGTATGCTTAGAGAAAAATTATATAAGAGTAAACATCATAAGCTTTTGTTTTAATAGCTATACTTAATATTAATAATTTCAAATTTATCGTCAAATAAATTAAGTATAAAAGAAAAAGTTTATATATTACTATAAACAAGTCAAGTAAAGTGTTGAATAAAACGTTGAAGTAAATTAGTTTTTCACGTATTTTGTAAATTAAAATTAATTTAAAATATTAGTTATCTTTCAATGCTAGAACTTTTTTAGACTACAATTTTGACGAAATTAGAAAACTAATTGCAAAATATAAATTAGAGAAATAACAGTTATATAATTAATTATTTTTTAATAACTAAACGCATGAAATACAAAACATTACTCGTTTAGCCATTATCATCTTCGTTATCTTCAACATCATCGCCAACATTACCACAATCATCATTATCATCACTATCATTATTATAACTATTATTGATGTTAATAATTATTTAAAATTCACATTTACATTTATTAAACAATGTTTAATAAATAATTTTTTTTAAATTAGAAAAATAACTTACATATGCTTTTAGTATTGCACTTAAGAGTAGAATACAATTAAGAGTTTATATATATCTATACTTACGTATTATATTATTTCATATTTTTAAGTATATTAATTTTCTAAATTAGGTGTAATCAGGATCATTGTCTTATCTTAAATGAACGTATTGATTATATTACTATTTTT
Source organism: Ceratosolen solmsi marchali (assembly GCF_000503995.2). Taxonomy (NCBI): domain Eukaryota; kingdom Metazoa; phylum Arthropoda; class Insecta; order Hymenoptera; family Agaonidae; genus Ceratosolen; species Ceratosolen solmsi. The sequence continues at coordinate 700,023 of NW_011948413.1, forward strand.
AATTATTTATTTAATCATGACAATAATAAATAGTATAGCAACCATAAAATCCTTTATCCAAGTGTTAGTATATAGTTCATAAAGTAATATTCGTTTTAAATAATATTATAAATTATTATTACATATTAATTTAAATTAAAGCAAAATTTTACAAGTATAAATTTATTAATTTTATGAGCAAATTTTAATATAATAAACATTGATAAAAATAATATTTCTAATAATATTAATTTCAAAAGTTTTTAAAAAAAAAGTTTTATAAACATACATTTTTTTTTAATTATATTTATCATATTATAAAATATAAATAAAAACATAAGTATAACTAAGTATTCATTAAGTTTAAATGAAGCGTAGCTAAAAACTTTTTAATTTTATAGCGCTAAATGAAATAAAATGTCGGTTGAGCACATGGATTTGGTTGACGTCTAGTGTTGTTTGGTAACTGTCAAACTGTTGTGATATTAAATGCTCGTTATTTATGAAACCTTAACGACAAAAAAATGAAAAAGCTCCTACCTTAAAATCTCCAGTAGCCAAATAACGAGTTCTAAGGCTCGAAGCCTTGAACGTCCCACACTTTATGGGGTTCGGCTTGTCGATGGTTTTGATAAGAGAAAGATTGCCGCTCGACACTTCATAAATTTGGATTATACCAGTGCCACGAGGCCGTGTACCCATAATAACAAATTTTGCACTGCATGGTATCCATTTGGCGTCAAATATTGTATAATCCACTGATTTTTCAATGTGACTGATTATTTGTGGCTTACTGAGTTTATCCATAATTATTGAGGCAAGTGCTCTCAATGTGATTACACTTTCTGTATTTAATCACAAACACAAAGATTATTGAATACGAATTGTACAATCGATTGTCCAAATTCGATCTTTGTTTTATTATTTGCATTTATTTACGCCATTATTACAGAAAATAATAGCTTGATAGTTCTACACAGACTTAATTTCTATGGTTTCGCACTAAATTCTTGATATAAACAAACGCTAGCGCCATCTACCGTATATAATCGATTTTAAGTGAAACAAAAATTTTAAATAGTATTAAAAATCGAACAATTGTACGATATTTTCAAGTTACAAAAGTACTTAACTCACTTTAGTAATTTATTAATAAAAGAGAAAAATAATACAAGAAATAAAGTTATATAAAATTTTTTATCTTTTGTCATCTTATATTATACAATTTTTTCACATATACATAACTTTTAATAAAATACATGATTAAATGTATATATAAAATACTATGATACAGTTATATAAATCTATTATTTTAAATTAAATATAACCATATTAGAAGTCTTTAATTTGAATGCTTTTTAATTATAAAAAAATATATATTAAGCATCTGAATTAAAAGCATTATAAACTTACATAACTTGTCAATATCAAATATCTATATCATTTTCAATTTCTATTTCATCTTCATTTTCATCTTCTTGTTCATCAACGTTTTCAATATTTTCATCTTGGCTACCCAAGTTGCTTTGATTATCTAAATTTTCTTTGTCTATTGACAAATTAATTTTAGGAGTTGTAATTTTTGCTCTAAATTGATTAATATGATTAAGAAGACGTTTTTCTCCAGATGTATTTAACTAAAAATAATTTGTTTAAAAAATAAATTAAAATTAATCAAACTTTATTAAAACTAAAAAATATATAAAATATAGGCTTTACCATAACTTCAACATCATCTAAGGCTTTTAAAATATCATTTTTCAAATTTTCTCCATCCAATTGAACATCTAACATTTTTAAAGATTTTATGAGTACTTCTATTAAAATTTCAGTATCAGGATTCAATATTTCGCTTAATATTGTATATGTAAGTTGGTTATGTATGCTGTAATTATTATGAATTGCACAGCATGTAAGACTAATAATTACTTCACTAACTCTGAGAACATCAATTTCTTGCAAAGTGCTCATTTCTGGTGCATTAGCTAATGTTTTCAATGTTGGGAGATATGCTTCCTCCAAAATGGCTTGGCTTTCAGATACTTTACTAATGTAGAGATTAAAAAAATTGCAAAGACATTGACTCAAAAATGGATTTTCTTTTGCAGCTTGACTGTGCCATAAAATTAATAATTGTGATATTAAATGATGACCACTTATTCGTTTATGCAAAATTAACTTACAAAGACCTTCAGTAGCAACAGATTGAAGATTCACAATCTAGGAGATATAAAATTATTGAGAAGAATGTTTTATTTCATATAATATTTTAATTAAAATAGAAAAAAAATTTATGCATAAAATAAAAATATTTGTAACATTTAATTTCTTAAACCTATATTAATAACTGATAGAAAAACGTACCTGACTATCTAACAGCGCCATTAATGCTTTTATAACATTGTTACTACTATCAGTATAGCTTATTTGTTTATCATTAACGTTAATATCCTCATCATTATGAGAATACAAACGTACAGACCGACTCCTTTTACTGCTATTAAATTGAATATTATTACTATCTTCTTGAGTTATGTCAAAATGTTCAAAACCATACTTCAATAATAAATCAAAAATTACTTCAGTTGCAGCTATCCATACATCCTCATTACCAGATTCAGAAATATATAAAAAATACATCATGAAATATTTTTTAGCTAAGTCTTTATCTACATGACAACAAAGACCAACACATTTTAAAGCTAAGCTTAATACTCTATCATGATTGTTTTGAAGCTAAAAAGAAAGTATGAATTTTAATTGAATCAACTAAAAAGTTTAGCTTTTATAATATTTACTAACATTGATATATGGCAATGCAATACTATCCATTAACGTTCTTAATGCTGGTGTTAAAATTGTTATTGTAATAGATTGCATCATGTAATACATAATTTGTAAGCACTGCATTACTGTCTCAGGATCGGTTTTTTCTTCACAAGGATTTTGCGTTTCTGTTACTTCAGGTTCCTTTGATAAATTTTCTATTTCTGCTCTTAAAGATGCTACCTTTATACTTATTGCTTGTGCAGTTGAATAATCTTTACGCTGTATTGCAGAATATTCATCATCTTCAAGTTCTAATAATTGCATTCCAAGTTTTGCTTTCTAAAATAAATTAAAGAATAAAATTCAGTATTATACAATATATAATTTATTTATTGAGAAATAATGCTATTAAAAAATTTAATACACAAGATTTCATTTATTGTAATTCATATTTTATATTTTTCAATTATTAAGTACATTTATTTATACTATTCTTTAAATTATGTTATAAACTTTATATTATATATGTGTAATTGATTTTTGTATTTAATAATTGCAATATTTAATTTCAATGTACTGTTCAACTAATATTCTATATTGATATAGTATATATAATTAAATATATTTACCATCATTTTTCTTTCATGCCGTTCATCATCTGACATTGGTACAATAGCATTAATCTTTGTTGGCATTCTTATCTCATTAATAACTTCCACTAATAGAGCGACTCTATCTGTTACATCTGGAACTACCTTGTCAAAATACTTTACAATACATTCATTTATTTTCTCTGAACAATAATGAGTTTGTAAAGTATCTAAGATTAATTCTTTTAAATTTTTTCTCCCCATTTCATCAGACAAATCATGGAGTTTAACCATTTCAAATAGTTGATGCAAAATAAATTGTTGAGTAATATGTTCATATTGTTTATTTGTTCTTGTGTCAATTAATGTAATAAAGTCCTTAATATAACTACAAAATAAAGATAATTCAGGCATAATTTGATCAAACTCATCTATGTAATTTTCATTCTTTAAAAACTCAACTAAACAACGCCAATATAGAATGATTTCGCTACTCAATTGTTCAATAGGAACAAATTTTGTTTTATCTATTGGTAATTGTTCTATTAAATTTCCAATATCTTCATTCCTATTAACAATTTAAACATATTAATAAAAATTAAGAAACATAAATATTAATTTTTATATAGTATATAAATATTAAACTTATATATTTTTATCATTTAAAACTTACTTAAATAAACAACTTAAGGCTAAAGCGGTTGTTTCAGCTGCATGTTCAGCATCTATAGCCTTTATAAAATTAATATAATTTTTATCATAATAGCGAAGCCAGGATGGTATCAGTATTTCTCTTACACACTTTTTAATCATGTCAGATCTATCTCTTAAACCATTGTTTATTAATTGTTCTCTTTGGGATATTGTCAATGACTTAACTGTTATTTTACTGATAAATAAGTAAGCCATTTTACGAACAGAATCATCAACATCTCTTGTTCTATTTATAGCTGCATTTAAAGTTATTTTATTTTTAGCCATTTTTGTCAAAATTACTCTTCTTACTTCTGCACTAGGATCTCTAGACAAGTGAAATAAATATACACTTATAACAGAACATGCTTTATTATTTGGTTCTTGTAATCTATTAAGGGCAATAGCAGCTTGTGCCCTAACTTTTGGTGATTTATCCAAAATTCTTTCCATCATACATTGTAAAATTCTGTTACATAATTCATCTTCAATAGTGGCATTATCACCCATTGTATCCAATATCATATTTAGAAAATAACATACTCGAAATCTGACCTAAATATAATATAAAAACATAATTACTATTAATACATGGTATTAAATTTAAGTTAAATTTATAAATATACATATTTTATATATAACTTAATAGAATGTCTTTAAATAAAGTTTAACGATATTTAGCCTATAAATAATTATAAGTGAAAATTATTAAAATATATTACCGCTACATCCTTTGCACCATGGTGAGTTAATAGAAAAATAAAAATTTGTTCAAGAAATGCACACACTTCTTCATATTCTTCTTCATTATCACTTTGTGGTTGCAAGCTTATTGCAAACTTAGCAGCAAATTGTAATGTATTTTCAACATTGGGATGTTTTTCAATATAAGTTAAAGGAATAGTAAGGTTAGATATGAACTCACGTACAAAATATTTAAAATCCATCTAAAATGAATTAATAATTAATTTCTGCAAATGTATATCACATACTTCAATTTTAAAAAACCTTGATAAACTTACTTTGTCATAGTACTTTCTTAATTTTTTCATATAATTTTGGTGACATGTACGATTGTATTGAACAGCATGGAATACTTCACTTATTTTATTTGGTTCTATTCTAATAGGCATGTTTTAATACTTTTTTTAATAAATAAATACGTATATTTTATTGGACATTGAATGAAAACATGTATATATACGTTATTAACAAAATTTTTAAATTTTCTCAAGCGTCATTCATGTAATTTTAAGTTCCACGATGACCAACTGAGAAAATAAATCTTGGATATTGAAAAACCTTATTATATATATATATATATATATATAATATGATTTGTATGCAACATTACAATATTTATTCTATTAATAATCATAATAAAATTATAAATATAATACTAATTAAATCTATTTTAAACACCTAAACAAACAATTAATAGTTTTATTAAAAAAATAATTTTCTTATTGGAATTAAAATTTTTGAAAATAATGTCCCTCTGACGGTAGTTATTTGAATGTGTAGATTTAAATCCTGAAAGTGCAACGGTTGTGCAGGAATTAGATGTCGGAGAAGACGCTGAGAGAAAAAAATCTCACTGTACGGTAAAAATAGGGGAACTTCGCGAGTATCGGCGAAATCGCTGTAAAAGCGAACTTAAATTTACAAACGTGAGTGTAAACGTTGAAAAAACAATAAAAATGAATGACACACGTAATAAAAAGGATAAAAATCAGCACATACAAGTTTTTGTTCGCGTAAGGTAAGGAAAATCAAGACAAAGTGTCCGTTACATTCTGAAGATATAGAAAGTGTCAAACGTGATAATTCAATTGACCTCTGGATTTTTTTATATTATATTATTATCTTACTGTTTTGCTTTTATCTAATTTAGTAATTTCTTAACTTTATTGTTTTTCTACATTTTTGTTTTTTGTATGTATTTTAAATGCACATATTTTCATTAGTGTATTTCCAAACAAGTCCTTGTTTATAAAATAACATTACCAATTAAAATAACAGTACATTATTAATATATAGATTAATAACATTATATATAATATTCAGTTTTATTAAAAAGTAATACATTTCTTTCATTTTCAATTGTTTTAAGTTTTACAGAAAATTTTATTTTTTATTTTTAAGACCAATTAATAATATAGAAAAAACAAACAAATCACCAGTTGTAGTTGATGTTGCTTCTAATAAAGAGATAGTTGTTCGTGAAAGACCACAAGATAAACTCACAAAAAAATTTACATTTGATAAAGTATTTGGACCAGTTTCTAAACAGGTACTTGAAATATAAACAGTTTTTAAAATAATTTTGATATTTTAAAAGAATTATAAAATAATCTTTACTTTTTAGATTGATGTTTATAATGCAGTTGTTAGCCCACTTTTGGATGAAGTTTTGGCTGGTTACAATTGTACTGTTTTTGCATATGGCCAAACTGGTACAGGAAAAACATTTACTATGGAAGGAAGTTGCAATGATCCAGCCTTACATTGGCAAACTGTAAATAAATATAAATTTTATAATTTAAGATTAAACTTTAAAATTATATAAATATACATAACAACTTTATATTTATACAAATTTTTAATTCAAAATACAAATTCAGTAAATATTCAAAAATAAAACTTTATTTAATATTATCCATTGTATGTATGTATATTTATTTCTTAAATTTTATTATTTGTATATTAATTTATCGTTTTGTATTGAATTTGTAAATTTAGAATTGTTAGAATGAATAAAGTATGTTATATTAAAATAAATAGAAATAGAAATTACTAATTAATGTGTAAATAATATATTGAAATTTTAGAAATAGTATATATAACATAATAATGTAAATTATATTCTAATATTTTATTATTTGCATTATTATATAATTATATACTTTATGTATTATTTTAAGATTCAACAGAAGGAATCATACCAAGATCCTTGAGTCATTTATTCAATGAACTAAGAACCCTAGGTGCTCAAGAATATTCTGTTCGAGTTAGTTTTTTAGAATTATATAATGAAGAGTTATTTGATCTTTTATCACCCAATGATGATGCATCAAAAATCAGGTAACTAATGAAAATTAAGAACTTCTTAAATAGTATTTTGTAGTAACAACCAATAATATTATTTACTGTCAGAATATATGAAGATGCATCAAGAAAAGGTGCAATTATTATTCATGGATTGGAAGAAGTCACAGTTCATAATAAAAGTGAAGTATATAAAATTTTAGAAAAAGGTTCTGAAAAACGCCAAACAGCAGCTACATTAATGAATGCGCACTCAAGGTATCTATTTATTGCTAATGTAATAGTAATTAAATTTAAAATTGTAAATAATTGTTAGTATTTACTATTTTCACTTTAATAGTCGATCTCATACAGTATTTTCAATAACAGTACACATAAAAGAAAATACAGTTGATGGTGAAGAACTCCTTAAAACTGGTAAACTTAATTTGGTGGATTTAGCTGGTAGTGAAAATGTAGGTAGATCAGGTGCAGTTGATAGACGAGCAAGAGAAGCTGGTAATATTAATCAATCATTACTAACTCTTGGAAGAGTTATCACTGCCTTAGTAGAACGAGCACCTCATGTTCCATATCGGTATAAATTAGAATAATAAAAAATTTAATTAGTTGTATTAATAATAAGTAAATTATTTTTATTTACTTTTATAACTAAATTTTAGTGAATCAAAATTGACAAGACTACTTCAAGAGTCACTGGGAGGACGAACTAAAACTTCCATTATTGCTACCATATCACCTGCCAATATGAATATAGAAGAAACACTTTCTACTTTGGACTATGCGCACCGTGCAAAAAATATAACAAATCGGCCTGAAATCAATCAAAAGTTATCTAAAAAAGCTTTGCTTAAAGAATACACTGAAGAAATTGAAAGATTACGACGTGATTTATTGGCATCGCGAGAACGTAATGGCATTTATTTAGCTCAAGAAAATTATAATCAAATGCAATCCCTAATTGAAATGCAGAGTAAAAAAATTGAAGAAAAAATCAACCATATTAAAGCTCTAGAAGAAACTATGCACAATAAAGAAGTAAGCATATTATTTTATCATTATAATACTTTTTCATCATTAAATATTAAATATTTATGTTTTAGAAAATATTTACTGATCTTAAAATAGAATATGAATCAACTACTAATGCATTATATAAAACAAAAGAAAAATTAGAGTCAACAAAAAATGTTCTTATAACAACACAGAATGAATTAAGTGATATAGCTTTCGATAGGGATTTAAATAAACATTTAGTAGAAAAGCACGTAACTACAGAACGAGTTCTTTTAAATCAAGCTCAAACTTTGTTAAATGTTGCTGAAAATGCAACAATGGATACACAAAAATTACATGAAAAAATTAACCGTAAAAAGTATGTTTGTATTTTTTGTATTTCATGATTAATTATTATTTTATAATTGTTAAATACACAGTCTAATTTTTTACTTATATTTAAATTTTTAGACAAATAGAAGAAGAAAATGAATATTTAGGTAAAAAATTTAAACAAGAAATGTTTCATTCTTTTAAACATATTCAAGGAGATTTAGAAAATTATACTCAAGAATTAGTTAAATTTTGTTTTTCTCTTAAAGATCAAATGAATTCTGTAATAGCTTGTCAAAATAATGGAACTGATACAGCAATAAAGCATATTTCTGTAGATCTTATACAACAAGAAGTAGAAATATCTAAAAAATTGACAGAACAAGCAAACAATTATGTGAGTTATTAATTTATAAATAAATAATATACATATATATATTATATATTTTTTATATACACGTTATGATATTATATAAATATATATATATTATACAATAGTGCTTTTTTTAATGAAAATTTTACATATTTGTATCTTGTAGTATGATGATTACCATAATTGGATTCTCACACAAATAGAAAAGGCTTCAGATATGACTCAACATGAACGTGAAGTACTTCAAAATATTTCTACAAAAATATCTCCTAAAATTCGACAACTTGTTGAAAATAAAATATCTGAAAATTTAAAAATGTTACATAAAGAAACATCTTTAAAATTGTTAAATCTAACACATACTATGAAAAAATCCATTGATGACTTTTGTAATACTTTACTTATTGATCGAGATAATTTGACTAAGCAAATTGATGAAATTAAAAAATATATAGAAATTTCTGTTGAAAATGAAAATCGAATAGTACAAAATGAAAATTTATTTTCGAAGGTTTGTCAAAACATTTAATAATATGCTTTTAATACATTTAACAATATCACTCAAATTATTAATTATTAATTAAATATCAAATAAACAGATGTTTAGTGATTTGAAAAAGCAATTTGACCATACATGGCAACAATATGAAGAGACAAATACAGAAAATATACGTTGTCATTCAATTGTTTCAAATAAATTAAATGAGATTCAAATTAAAAATGATCAAGTTATCGAAAATAATTTGAATAGTTTTAATAAGAATGTAAATAAAAAAAAATTAATTGAAAAAGAAATTGAAAATTGTATTGAAATTATTAGAAATGAAGTTTCATCAACTTTAAAAGAAGTAAAATTATATATTTTTATTTCTTCAAATAAAAAATGGATATTAAATATTTTTTTATTTTTAGAATTGGAATATAGCAGAAAATGCAGTCGTTCAAAGTACTGACGTTATTAATCAATTAGAAGATAATTTAAATGCATCTCAACATACTTTAGTGTCTTATAATAATTTAATTAAAGATAATGCTGTAGAATTACAACATAAAACTGAAAAAGATAAGGAGGTATTAGTAACTAAAATTCAAGTAAGTGAAGTTACTATGCTTATAATTATTAAATAAATCCATTAAATAATAAAACAATGTTACTTTTTAATTTTTTAATTACTATTTTTAGGAATATCATAAAATTATTTCAGATGCAAGTACAGCACATACAAATTTTATGGAAGAACAACGTATTGCAGCTCAAAATAGTTGTAGTGATATAAATTATAAATTAGAAAATCAAGCATTAGGATCTTCAGAATGGAATAATAAACTCAATTCTCAATTGAATTCAACACACGAAAAGATTGAAAAATTTATTGTGGAAGAGTTACGTCGTGACAATCCAACAGGTACAGTAAATATTAATTCAAACTAACTTAGAAATATAGAATGAGAGAAAATTCGTTTTATTTTAGAAGTTTGACTTGTTAGTAAATTAATATCATAGGCAATCAATAGAATAAATTAAGAAAGTTAATAAATAAGTTAGTAAATCAGAAATTTATGGTACATTTTTTAAAACAAATCTATTCAAGTAGTATTGTAAATTACTATTATATATTTCTTTATTAGGTTTAAACTTAGGATAAAAAATAATTTAATACTTCACAATAATGAACATTATATTATCTATTTGAAGTAATTAATATCCTTGTATTATATATGCGTATAAACAGGTAAGAAAATTTCTATTTTATTTTATAGGTACTACTCCTTCTAGAAAGGAATTTAATTATCCACGTCATTTAATAGCAACTTCTCCACACGAAAGAATTATTCAAAGGTTCCGGGAAGTTAAAGAAGTCGTTCAAGCATCAGACGAAGTTTGTATTTAATATTTAATATTTTTAAATATTTTATTTTATATGTATTCAAAATAAAAATAATTTCTTCAGGATAATAACACCATCATAGATATAATGTCTCCCAACATGAATGGTGAAGACTGCAATAGTTTGTCATCTCCTCCTCTCACCAAAAATAATCATGTAACATCTACACCACATAGTGAATCAAAAATAAGAATTCCCATAATACGTAATAATAGTTATAGTCTTATAAAATCTGCTTCAACTTCAGATATCCCTCTCGTCACAAAAGCCAAACTTGATTCAACAGCTATGTCTGAATCAGAAATTTTGAAGGTATTTAAACGAATTGTATCATTCTTTACAAATTTAATTGAGAATAAAATTAAAACGTATCAATATGGACAACTGAATATGTGTATTGTATGTAGGATCATGATAATAAGGAAAATGGACAAAAAGAATTCATAAAACCTGACAAATCAATGTCTAAGCAATTATCAAGGGTTAAAAGTGTTAACAGAAAAGTTCTAGGATCTTACAATTAGAAATATTTAAAAGAACTTCAGGTATGAAAGAGAGTCTTTAAAGCAAAGCATTTTTGCTTTCTATCGTTTTTCAGGTTTTATTTAATTAAAGTGAACTTTTTGAGGATTGATAAGTCCTGACGAATTGGTTCTATTTTAATTTTGTCAGTCCTACTATTTGAGTAGACTATTTTTTTTTTAACAATAGACGCGAGATTTTTTATAAGAAATGTATCGAATACTTTTAAAAACGTTTCGTACATTCATATACGCATATTTAATTTATGTATACAATGAACATTTTCTGGACTCATCGCTATCCTTACGTCAACATTCTTTTATAATGAATATAATTCCAGATACACAATACAAGTGTTGACGGTTGTTAAGGTTTTGCGTTTGTTTAGAAATTTATAAATAATTCCTGATAAAAATACTTATTAGAATTGTTTAAAGTTTCTATTTGTTGAGAAGTGTATATATATATATTTGTATGTATGCCTGAAACTTTCACTAAATAGAAAGTACATTGTTTGATGATATTAATCTTCTTTAGTGTAAATGTTATTCATAAAAGTTTTTAAATAATGGGAAAAATTCTTTAATATGGGCGTCTTACATAAAGCTTCAGAATTATGTTTTTAAGGGTTTAATATAAAATAAAAGAATTTTTTATATAAGTTTGTAAAGATTATTTTAATCGAAGAAAAACGAACAATAAATTAATTTCTTTATTCTTATAAATATAAGTCTAGCAAATAGTTTTATAATAGTGAATTTACAGTCATACAGATTCGAAGTTCTTCAATTACTTTTCTCTTTTTATTTTACTTATTTCTTATATAACAAATATAAAATATCTGTAAGATGCAATGTGAAATTAATATTTTTTGTACAGTAATAACATGACAGCCTAATGCGATATTATGCCAAGTCTTAATATTTAAGTAAAATACCGATTACTGTTCGTAATAAAATTCTATAGTATAGAAAGGCACTTCTGTCTTTTGTAAAATTATATAAAATAAATTTTACAATGAAAAATTATGCGTTCATTTACAAAGCACAACAGCAGTCATTTTCAATAACTGAAACATCTTTAGTTACTAATTTCAACGAAACCACATAGATAACGAAATATTTATTTTAATATTTACATAATCTATTATAATGGGTATTCGCATCGCTTTACGAAAACAATGAAAGTTGAGACGCTTTCTATTTTTTATATTTTTACTGATTTACAAGACAATAGTTAAATAATTTAATCGATTTTCAACATGTACAAAATATACATATTTAGCTATGAAAAATGTATAAGCTTCAAGATTCGTTAAAAAGCGGTAATAAATTGAATTTTTATCCAATGTTGTTGGACTTTACTTAAAAAGATCCACAAATAAAAAATTTTTATTTCTTCGGTCTATTAAATTTTTTTATCTTTACCTTTGTGATATATATAGATATATTTAGTCATTCAAATTTACTAAATACAATTATATATGTTGGTCTTAGATTCTCAACGAAATATCACAGCCAACTATGAATGTAAAATTCGAATTTTCTTATAATTTAATAAAAAGGTTTTTAAAGATTAAATTCCCCTTCCCAACTCTGCACGAAAAATAATCGCCAAGACGCAGTAACGTTTTTTGTTGAGTACACTATAGAATAAAGATGATGGTATTTCAATGAACTCGAGTTATGTCGAATGCACTACAGATTGTTTACAGATATAATTTGGTTAATCCAACCAATGAAAGCTGAGACTTTGACATAGACGCCTGGCACATCAACTCGTCCGCAGCCGAAACCCCATGAAACCAAGCCGGCAAGCTCGTAGAAACCGTCATCTTGACAGACTAATGGGCCACCACCGTCGCCCTATAATATAAACATAAAAATGTTATTTTATTCTCACATTTAAATAAAAAACAAAATAATTTTTAATATCACAAATATTTTATTCATTTTATTATTCATTTCAATATAATTCGTATCTTTTAGTATTCAACACATTCCATTTTCCAGGCTTTAAAAAATATATTAAGTTAGTATATATATATATTAACGATTTTAATGACTTAAATATTATGTACATTATTTGTATTCTGATACTAATATTTTAAAATGCACCTTGCCGTTCAACTTTATTGCTATACTTTGGTCAAAGAAATTGTCCTGTTTATAGATGCACCCATTAGTAAAACAGTGTTTTGAGGGAGAGGATAAAAAACGAAATGCTAAATACCAAGTAGCGATTTGCTTACCTGACACGCATCGTTGCCTTGTTCACCACCGGCGCAAAAGCTGCTGGCTGGCAGAATGAAAATCTTCTCTGTTACAGCATTTACTTTTCTAATGCACTCCGCATCACTTACTATAGGAATCTCTGCTTCACGTACTCTCAGTGGAATCGGGCCAGCTGTTTAGAAAAATAGGACAATTTTTCATATTTTATTTATTTTCTAAATTATTTTTATTATACATAAATTAATTAGATTTTTCTTTTTAATTGAGTGTACCTATTCTACTGAAGAAGATATTCAAGAAGAAATAAATTGTATTATTATAAGATTACATAAAGCTATGGCAAAGTAAGTTAATCTTCAATTCGTATGTAAATTAATGTATTACTTTTTATGGGCACTAAAATTTGAATAATAACAAGCAGTACTTTATTTTTTATCAGTAGTAGAATTACATAATTTGAAAGAGTTTACATATACAATAAAAATGTATAGTTTTAGAAGCAATCAATTTTATCTCGCAAATAAGAATAATAAAATCATTTCAATTTTAAAGACGTAATCGTAAGATTTATGTTAATTGTTTATAATTATTGAGAGAGAAACGGTCCTTTAATAACGCTGAAAATTTAGTTTCAGTTTCTTCTTGGTGAGAATAGCGTCTTAAATTCTACTATTGGAAATGCAAATATGAAACGTATATTGAGAAAATCAGAATTAAGCACGTCTCGGGTATTAATTTTTATTAACAAAGGCATACCTAATCTGACTAGCACCATTTGTAAATGTAGCAAATTTCTTCACTACAGTATGGGCGGAAATGAAAAATTGGTAATTATTCGAGTCGAGTTCAAGGAGTGCATGCCGAATAACGGTGGATTTATGAAAAGAGGATCGTAGCTCACCCTCGCCCATGTAGCCGTAGCCGGTAACAGTGCATCTTTTGCCAGCCGTATGACTCACACCCCTTGCCGGTAAACAAACGAGACAAACTCCATCCTTGAGCTCCGCCTGGCCGTGCAGCTTTAAGAGAGCGATATCATTGTCCAAGGTTTGGCTGTTGTGGTTATGATGAATGTAGGTTGTGGCAACGCGCAGAGTCTGGGCTCCGGGGCTCCCGTACTTTCTCGTAAGGTCAACGTCACCAACGCGAACATAGATCGCATCACCTGATCTGACAATGCTGTGCCACAGAGACGTAATTCTTTTATGCTGTGTTAATAATGGGTATTAGCGGATGTAAGCGAGCCTTGATTCGTCACGGTATTTGAATATATTCTAAGCTCAGCCATATTTTGGTGACGGAAATTTCTTTTAAAAAGATACAAATTTGTATCTTACACATTATATTACTCTTAATTATGTAAATAAATATTCCTGATTTATTGATTGAGTATACATTTTTATATTTAGATTGTTTCATATGATAAGAGTCCGCTCAGATCTTCAGTAAATTAATTAATACTTATAAAAAGCATGTTTGCATAATCAAACAGAAATGTAAAATATTATAATAAACAAAATTGTAATAGTTATCGATATAATAAGAATTATAAGTATAAATAAATATATTAAATTTGAAATAACTAAATTATCGATTGAATGAATTAATTGCATTATCATTACGAATCTTCTCAAAATCAGTTTTACAGATTTCTCATCTTAAGAAGATCGGTAAAATCAAGCGATTCAACAATATTAAGATTGAAATATCAGGAAGTTAATTACTTTGTAACGCAGTGAGCAGCGGTAAGGACCCATTGTGTGCCGATGAGGGCACCGCCGCAGAGGTACTGATTAAGGGAGTTGATGAGGGCTACCTGCCAGCACCATTCGTTTGCATCAGCGTCCTCGCCTCCAACGACTCTTGCTCCTCGATCAATTATTCGAGCTTGAATGGGAGCATGAGATGTCCCTTTTACACCACACACATACTTATTGTACACGGGGCTCTTCGTCGTCGTCGTTGTCATCATCGTCGTTGTTTCATCTATTCACGTGCCAAAAGCTATTAATGTGTTTTAACAAAGATGCGAGAAGACTATTAATTTTGATTTCACTCTTATCGACGATTCGATTATTTTGTAATCTTGTCAGTTTTCGATATATTTTCATATTTTTATAACGAATATGAATTCCATTCAACAACAATCAATTATGCGTAGTTAAGGAAATTATGGATTATTACGTGTAATTTTGATTATTAATCTTATTAATAGAATCGCAAGCGTGAATAACAAATTTAAGCTAATTAAATTTTTTTGGATTCTATGTCTATGTTGTTAAACGGTTTTGAAAATTGTTTAAATCTGTGTATACTCACATTATACTTATTATTGTTAGTTTCGAAATTTACAGTTAAACAAAATAATATAAATGTATTATAATCAAATTATAAAGAATTGGATTCCCTATATATCCCTATACATTTCAATTAAAATTGGGAACTGGCAATTCTAGATATGTTTTTATATTTTATATAGTTATGATATTACGACATATGCATAAAGCTGATATAATACAAATGTGTGAATTTGTTTTTAATTATATCAATTTATTTATTTATATATTTTTTATTTTATTTATTTTATTTATTATTATAATTATATCAATCCTATTTGCTTTCATATAGATATTGAATACAATTATTGGCTAACTATTATCAAACAATTGGACTTATTATAACAATGGACAAGTTATACTTATTATTTGTGAACTTATATTTATTCATGCTTCACTTTTATATGTATGAAAGTATAAGATTAATTAATATTGATAAATATTATAGTGTAAAAATAAATGAATATAAAATCACAACTTACGGAACAATGTTGATGACGAAATTGTATAAGATGGATGAGGTGTAAGAGTAAATATAGTATCATTTCTATTACTTAATGTCGAGTCACTCGTATTATGACCATTAATTCCTTGGAATTCTCGAATTACCGATTTCGCAGCACAACACTGATGACCAGGCTTTTTACATTTGAAGATATTTGTTAATTCTGCATTATCTACCAATTAAACATAAATAAATTCAGAAACAAATGACGAATTAATTTTATATTAATTAGTATTACACATAATTTTTATAAAAATGCATTATTAATAATTATTAATTAAAATACATACTTTATTTTGACTATGACTTTTTATTTCTAATTATAGTTTATATTACAAATATTAAAGAAACAAATTTTTCATAATATATAATGAAAACCAATAGTTCTTAATTCAATTTATTGTATATTCATCATACAGTCGTCGAAGAAATTAAATTAAAGAAATTAAAACGATTATAATATAATCTAAAATTAATTTGAAATAAGAATACGATTATAATTTTTCACAAACAGGAAACTTACTAAAACAAGTAAAGGACAGATAGGAGACTATGCATGATCCGCGACATTCTGGACGTGGATCCGGTGGAAGTGTTACAGTGGTCACTAATGGCCTAGAAGTAGTTGATCTTGGCTTTGGTCTTCTTGTCTGTAAATTAATTATAATTAATCGATTTCCGAATAAGTATACAGAGGTAGAAAAAGTACAGGTAATGAAATTTCATTTGCATTTTTAAAACGACGGCTTATGTGAATAAAAGCAGTTTTATTTTTTCTGCAAAATTTATACAAACCCTTCTTCAAAAAAATTTTTAAAGTTTATAAATTATTTACTGGTGGACTCTTCGTATTATCACAGCAAAACTGCCCTGTTGTACAAGTTGACGTTCGATAAATAATAACGTTTGGTCTTTCACAAAAAGCCAACATTATGTTCATTAGACAGAAGCCTGGACAAGTTGGTAGCTTAGGTTGAGGTGGTTTGGTTGTCGGTCGCAATGTCGTTGTAGTGTCCTGAAAAATATATTTTACAAATCTTATGAAAAGATATAGATCTAGTAAAGAATAAACCACGAACATACGTACATAAATAATAAATTAAATTGTTATTATTAATTAAAAACTTAATTGATTATACATTTAGTATAAGTAATACTTGAAATTACATTAAACTTTGAAGTTTTGTAAACAAAATTGTTCTAAATATAAAAAAAAGTTTAACATAGTGTGAGATTTTAATAAATTTATATAAAAACAAAACATAAAAAACCTAACAACTAGAAACTGCGATGAAAAATTGAATTGTAACTGATTTTAATTTAACAGTAAAATAAAATTACAACCATGTACAAAAATTCCTTCCAAAGAATGTCGAAATGATTAATTGAATATTTATGGGAGAAATCAATTTGTGCATTTTTTCTAATTTTTACAAATTTTTTACTGCTTAAGATAAGAATTATGGAAAAACTATATACTTGATTTTTTTTAAAATAGGCTCGAAGCAGTTGAGCACAAGTCATTTTCTCTGTGTCCACTGCAAACGTATAATTGATAATGCAACGTAAAAATCAAATGAGTGGATAGTAATAAAGGGTTGATGCTAATTAGTCCGTACCTTCTTAATAATGTTATCCCTGATGCAGCAATAGCCAGAGTCACCACAATCTGCCTCTGTGTCGACGTTTTCGCAGATGAGGGCAAAGAAAGGACTTACGCACTCGCCACTACAAGGCTTTGGAGGTCCCTGTGAGGCGGATCCTGGCCTCAATGTCGTCGCGGTACTAGTGATGCTTGTAGGGCTGGAAACGTAGTTTGTACTTGTTGCGTGACTCGGAGGACCATGACCGATGACAGGAGTGACGGACGAAGTGCTTGCCGGGCTCGTCTCTTCCACGCGAGTCAGGTTGGACTTGGTCCGATCAATGACAAGGAGTTCGGCTGGAGGTGAGTCCCCAAAAAGATCGCGCGATACGCAGCATCGGTAGCCGAACTTGCAGAGGTTCTCTACGTTCAGCACTGCGTCGCAGTAGTTGGCGATGCGCTCGGCCATGCAAATGCCCGAACAACTCTTCGCTGTAGGGTCGGAGGTCACCAGGGGGTTAGGCTCGGCTTTTGCCAAATCGAGGCGCTTTACTTGCCGCGAGTTGCTTTACTTAGCCTTTTGCGATTTTTTATCTTGATTTCATAAGGGAAGGGGAAGCATTTACGCGTACGATTTATTCTTAATTAACCCACCTTGCTATATAATTTACTCTATAATGCGTTGGGATACTTACGAGACAACTTGTCCACTTCTTCCTTTTTATTTTCCTGAAAGAATAATAATATACACATATTAATCATTGTCTCAAGAATTTATGTAAATGGTTGAACGAATATTTTCGATATTAATTTGAAAGCATAAAAAAGCAACTACAATTATTCTGAATTAGAGCAGATAATCTAGTTCGTAAAAATGCTATATATTATGATAATAAAATTTTAATAATTAAATAATAAATTTTTTATCTTTCTTAACCATATATAATGTTAAGTTGATAACATTACTAATCTTGCGTGAAAAATCTATCAAATATATTAAATAAAAGGATCTTGGAATAGTTTCGAGAACGATTTAATTTGAAATTTACCGCGATTGGCTTGGCGTTTGTTGTATTTGAACTCGAACTTATACTAGTGTGTGATATGACCGGGTTGATAATGCTCGTCGGTTTCTGAGTGCTGGCAACCAAGGGTATAATTGGACTGCTGGTTACATTGAACTGCTGTTGCTGCTGATGCTCATAATTTTGAACGCTGCTGGCGTTCTTGTGCTCGTAGTCTGTAACTTCGTTGGAGACGCTTCCAGTACTGGTATTGTTCATCGGCGAATCAACACAGCAACGCATCGAGGGTTGCGGACAGGATACATCTTCCAGGACTTCGTAACACATTATAGTGGCAATCGCATGAACGCACATGCCAGGGCAGTTCTCGCTGTTAGCCGTGCTCGTAATCGAATCGAGAAGGCCTGTGAACAGATACTCACATATTTATTACTGATCAGCATGTTTCTTGAATAATACTTCATATGATACTATGAACTCACTAGTTTTTAAAAATCTGTCTCGATGAAAAATAAGTTATGTAAATTATGTTTATATTTAGAAATATAACTCATTTGCAGTTAATTGTAGCCTAATAATAGTAAGACTATAAGAACTTTAATCAAATTTTTATATTTTAGTTTTATAATAAAGAATTTATCTCTCTTTTCTTCTTTATTTTCATTTAACCTTTCATTCAGTTAGTCATAAAAGATAGAGTAGTATACGGTATATGATACAGTATGGTTATATAGTTTATACAATAAATTTATTCAAAAGATCATTAAACATATATTATTCAACTATCCCATTTGTTTGAAAGCATTGTATTTAATTAAAAGACAGTTTTCATGTTTATATCATAGTTAATTCTTAATGATTCTCCTTTATCCACTTACAGCTTAATCGTTAAAGATATCCTACTTAATTCAAATTATCTCAACTACTCCGTATGTTTTCCAACAACGGTTTAAGTGTAAACATCTGTCTCGACAAAGATTATTCTAAAACGTTAGTATTTAATTTCGTATTAAAACAAGTGTCCCTTTATTTTAAAGAAAACCTGTTTAATTCGTCACACATTAACCCACTTACAATAATAATTTTCAACCGTGAATATTTGTCTGTGCGCCTGCAGCACTTTGAAATGAGTTAGGAGTAAAAATGCGTCTGGACTAGCCCAAAATGGAAAAATATGTAAAAAGAGCTTCGACCCGAAGACCTTGACAAAAACAGTTAGGTTACCGCTGGCTGTTATCTTTCTATAAACGAGTGTCAAATACCGCTCCACTTCAAGCAATCGAAGAATACACCGGTAATGCCGTTGCCCCTTATACTCTTTCTCTCATCTGTATATTAAATATTGACTGGTGTAATAATATTTGTTGTATGCCATATTTTACAATGTGAGGCGTAAAGCGCGGGAAGCAAAACCACTCCCAGACTATTGTAAGGCCTAACTGTATATAGTACTTATGAGTCGTACGGGATTGAGGAATCGAAAGAGAAGAATTCCTGCATGCATAATCGTCTGATGGACCATATAAATAGTCCATGGGATGCCTGCACTTGATCACGACGACAGAGTCCTTGCAGTAATGAGGTTGAATAACCGGTGAGCATGGCACGCGATTTCTATAGTTTGCCGGAAGTTAAGACGCACCGCCGACGCGGAGAAATTCGAACGCGGCAATCGAGTCACATTGGCCGTTCCTTTTCTTTCTCCCCTTTTTTTGTCGTCTTTCCCATTCACCGGCCGGATGTCATCGAAGAGTCGAAAAGCGTAATAATGCTAAGACTAGTAAGTTGACAATAATCGATTATTTATTTTTCAAAATATCGAATCTTTATTTACTGTAAACCAACTACGTAGCGATCGTAAAAAATAATCTGACTGAATAATTTCTCGATCCTGACAATGATTAAATTCAACTGTATTGCAATTGCAACATTTTTCGTCAACAGACATTTCAAAATATTATTTGATAAAAATGTATATTAATGTATGGTAATGTACTTTATTTCACACATGATACCTTTAAATAAATTAAATAAGTAGTATTTGTTAAGAGAATGTTGAGTATGCTAAGAACATCAGTACCTATAAATAATATTTTAAGATGCTTTA